>NW_005871066.1:8897132-9011857 GCF_000147115.1 Myotis lucifugus
ATGTGTGTATGTAAAATGCACAGAGATGACACATACCAAGGGTTCAATCAATGTTAGTCCTCTCTCTTCCCTAAATGGAGGGTAGATGGGCTCCGTGGGAGACTCCACAGACAGAAGACAGTAGTTCCTGTCACAGCTCAGACATCACTTGTCCCCTGGAAGTGGCCCCAGTGCATTAGGCTCTTGCATTCTTAATGATTCCACTGACAGGCAGGAAATCATCTTGTCTTGCTCATTAATAGGACCCACTGAGGTCTCTCTCCTTTTTTGCTAATTACACAGGTTAAGGGCAGACTTCACCCCAGGCAACATACTCATTAATTTGCCAATTCACACAATTTTCACGAAAGTGTAGATGAGAATGCCTTTTGATTTTGAATTAAATTACATTCTGATTTTTAATTATTTTCTGTCCTTCTATACACAGGGAGCTCCGAGCAATCCCTCCTTTCCCCCACCACACACACACACACACACACACACACACACACACACACCGTCTGAGACCATTGTGTGATCAAACAGAAATTTTTTGAGGAGGAAAATTAATCTGGGGCCAAGTTATTATAATGCCAATCTATAGGTGCTTAGTAAGTAAGTGTTAAGTGGCAACACAGTGATTCACCAATGGCCTTAGTGCAGGAAGAAACAAAGGAACTGCCCTGCCTCTCTTGAAGGCCATCTCACCCAGGTGAGGAATTCCTTCTGGCTCTAATTTATTCAGTTAGCTCTGATTTTATATATAAGAGTCACTTCAAGGAGAAAGAAATGTCATCCCCAAATTTAAACACATGCCCATACTTGTCAGACGCAATGTTTAAATTCTGACTGGCTGTGCAGACTTAGATACTTGGTGCAGATTTACTTATGTTTTACATAAAGGTAGTGTGGAGCAGTGGTTAAAAGTACAGACTCACACCTCGCTGCCTGGATTCAAAGCTTGGCTTTATTTCTGACAAGCTTCTTGTCACAGAAGTTACTTAACCTTTCTGGCCATCAGTTTGCTCATCCATGGAATAATAATAACAATACCCCTTACATATGGTTGTGGTGAGATTTAATTGCTATGTAGGTGGCTGGCTATCCTATATAATAAAAGCCTAATATGCTAAGTGTCCGACCGTTCATTTGACTGTTCAACCAGTCGCTATGACATGCACTGACCACCAGGGGGCAGACGCTCTGACCGGTTGGTTAGCTTGCTGCTGGGGTCCAGCTGATCGGGACTGGGCCAGATGGGCTGGATACACCCTGGAGCCCTCCCGTGGTCCCCCCGCACCCCGGCCCCAATCGTGCACCAGTGGGGTCCCTTGGCCTGGCCTGTGGGGATCAGGCCGAAACCGGCTCTCCAACACCCCCCAAGGGGTCCCAGATTGTGAGAGGGTGCAGGCCAAGCCAAGGGACTCCCGGTGCACGAATCTGTGCACCGGGCCTCTAGTTATTCATAATGTGAGAAGTTGCATTATTGATCACATACTTCTCAGGGCTGAGAGGTCACCTTCCCATCTGGACCACCTGTTCGAAATGTCTCCTCAGACAGTAAAGACCTAGGAGGTGAGGTGGGTTGGGGTAGGAGACAAGCCTCACTCCAACCAGGGTTTGCACTGGCCCACTGAGGTGGGAAGGAAGATGGGAGCACAGAACACAAAGGCTACATATGCAGGTGGTTCTCTCGCTGTGAGGGGCACAGTGAGTGCCTGCTCCACCCACTCAAGCCCCAGAGGTATCATTTTTGCCCCTTGTACTCAGCCTTCCTTCTGCGAGAATGTCCTGGCCATGCCGCTCCAGCCTGAGGCCTGCGGTTTGAGGGACCATGAGGATGTGGCTTGGGGAACTCAGGGGGAAGCCCAGAACAGAAGTTACTGGCTGTAGCAACAGACTTTTCCCTTCTGCCTAAGCTGCCCGGCACTGACCTCAACATCCTCCTTTTTGTCTTTCTCAGATGCCTGTGGAAGGCTTTCTGTTATTAAGTAGAGAAGAAGGGGTAAAGGACCAATCTGATGGCAGGGACGTGGGTAATGTACTTGTTGGCGAGTGTGAATGTGTGGAGCACTGTAGGTTTGTTAGTGTCATTTGCTGGAACACTACCCTTTCGTGGCTAATAGACTGAGCCTACATTGTACATCTGCTCTTAATTTCATAGTTGATTCAAATGCAACTAGTACCAAAGGAACGATTGCTTTTACAAAACTACCACTCCCACCATTCTTGGGAACAAAGGCACTCCTTACCATTTCAGTGTTAACACTTCGACTTGATTTGTTAACTGGCACAACTTATCGGGCCATTAAATTGAAAAGAAACGATTTTCTATGTACAATCTACTCATTTCCTAACCACCAATGAGCTGTGGCTGTCTTGGACGGTCCACGGTCATGTGGAATAGGACTACTTTTTCTTTAAACTCCTCCATTCTCATCTCGAAAAATAATTACTGTACATAATGCACAAAAATGAGGAAGTAATTTCAGAATCATAAAACAGAAACCCTTGGAGCAGATTCTAGGGCTGAGGTAAGAGAGAGAAGAAAAACAAATATTCATCAATGAAAAGAAATGTTCTCACCCGCCAACCTTTCCTTAAATAATCATGTTGCCTCTGTCTGTAGAGCATGGAGAAAGTGGAGAAAAATAATATTTCAAAGATAGGGGATTTTATTTCGCTTTTATAAAAACCAATGAATTGGCTAGGCAATGTCTTTAGAAGTTATTTTGGCAAAACAGAATAGATCACTGATTAGCAGACCTAATAACACTTTGGTAAATTTGGAGTACTTATAAGAGAGCGTCTGACACTTGGCCATGCATTTATTCAGTGTGAATTAGGATTCTTATCTTTAAGGACTTCTTAAAAATGATTCTCAGACTAGTTCTGTCTACCAGAGGAAGGGCTATACTGCCATCTTCTCAAATACTTAGCTAGAAGCTCATTATAAAGGTAAAGGTTACAATTAAACTATTCCATTTTAGTAAAATATTCTAAATAGACTAGACCATCTGTGGAGGTGTGTGCTGTTTATCTTCTAGCCTTGTTCCAAAAAGGATTGCAGGTGGATTATTGGGACACATAAAAGTCAAAACAACATTAGTTAAAAGTGGGTAGAAAAAGGAAAGTGACTAACAAAGGAAATGACCTGCAATGAGTTTGGGAAAGAGACTAAACCTATGTATCATAAATCCTATCCACTTGCTATAAGCAGTCAGTCTTCAAATATATCTGCAGCCAAAAGGAAAATTGAATGTGTTACTGCATCCAGTGTTCAGAAGATTTAAAAAAAAACCTGTTTGTTTAGGAGACACACAGCTTTTTTAGAAACTAAGACCTGATAGAAATTTCGCAAGAGGAACTTAAAAAAAGTACACTCTGTAACGCGGTGAACAGTGTCCTCAATAATATCCTGGTGGTAGACAAAACAATTCTCTCAAAGAAACTAAACATTGAGAGAACGGTGCCGGTTGGAAGGTTATTCTCGGTAAATGTTGCAAGTACCAGGGGTCTAACGTCTTATTTACTGACTGACATGGCATGCTGGTCAACACGTAGCCAGTCCAAGGCCATCTCTCAGTGATACGTTTATATCTTTCCAGAAAGGTGATAAAATTCAGCGAGCTTATCCAAGTCCTAACAACTCTACAGCCCCAGGCAAGTCTGCATCAGGCGAGATGTCCCACCAACATAGTTGAACTCCTACAAAAGGCTGATGCCGGATCCGTCTCTGAGCACGTCTTCCAATGGTGGCACAGAGAGTGAAGTACTGAGATTCTCAGACCTGGATGGCGGAGGCTTAGCTGATAGTGGGCTAGGGTACAAATCCTGAGAGAGAATCCTTTGTCCAGTCAGTATGTCATGAGCATTTTGACAGATAAACTTGTAATTTCTCTGTTGACCTGTACTAAGCCTTTATTACGGTAACTTGTGATTAATCAACTGAGCTCCAAAGAACTTTTATGCTTTGTTCTCTACCCACCCCAATTCAGCCCATGCACTGCTTCAGACTGGACCCACATTTCCTTTCTTGACTCAAATTCCAATACATACTCCCATGTATCCTATGTTCCATCCATACTGAACACCTGTGCTTTTGTTTCTTAATACTAATACTAAATACTAACTTCACCTCCTTGCTCATGTTATGGTCATGATCCAGAGTGGGGATAGGAACATCCAGGCAGAAAGAATAACATGAGCAAGGGCATGAAGTTAGGACCTGTGGTATATTCCTAGAGTTCAATATAGGACAAAAGGAAATTGAACTCAGCCCTTAAGACCCAATAGAAAACTTCCTTCGCTCCATAGCCCTTTTCTATCCCCCATGATTTGATTGCTCCTTCTGCAAACCATTGTTGAAATCCTGTCTGAGGGACAGTGAACTGGCCCCCTGTTTAAAAAGTTTGAGGACCCCTGGTTATAGGTATAGACAAGTGAGGGGATATCACACAAGGAAGGGGAGTCGGAGAACAGGAATGGGAATTATGGTGAGTGTCCCTGGTGGTCCCTGTGGCTGGGCTTAGGAAGAGGAATTGAGTCTCTAGCAAGACAGATGACAGGAGAAAACAGGGCCCTACTGCTGGAAGCAGGTTAACAAGCAGGGCCCTCATGAAGAAACGAAGGCAGAAGGAGTTAAAACAACCCGGGGTCTGAGAGGAGAGCTAGATGACAGCAGAGATGGACTTTGAACAAAGGTTCTTAAAAACCTAAGTCAGGGCTGGACCGTAGGTTTAGGGGCCTGGGTATGCCCTGGCATGGGGACAACACTGCCAGGAGTGGAAACCCAGCAAGGCCTGATAAAACTGGCATCCTAGATCAACGTAACACACCCAGGAAATGGGCTCCAGACTTCACTCCTACACACGCTCCTTAAGAGTGACATCTAGGGGCAAGCGCCTTCCCGGTGCCCTCCTCACACTGCCTGCTGGGCACAGACGTGCACAAGAAGATGCTCCCCTGACCTCTCCAGCTTCAGCTGACATGCACTTGCTTAGCGCTTGTTTATACAAGGCCAAGTTGTTTATGCTCCGTGCAAACCGTCCTACCTTGAAGTATACACCACAGGTCTTATTCTCTTGGCATGGACTATTGCTCTGATTGGGGAAAAATATGTAATGTTTATGTAAGAAAATCTTCACAAAAATGTGAATGGGCATCATATGACCCATATTTGCATTGTTATTATTTTTTAAATATTTTAAAATATTTTTTATTGATTTCAGAGAGAAAGGGAGATGGAGAGAGAGAGAGAAACATCAATAATGGGAGAGCATCATTGATTGGCTGCTTCCTGCATGCCTCCTATTTGTGGATCGAGCCCACAACCCAGGCATGTGCCCTGACTGGGAATTGCACCATGACCTCCTGGCTCATAGGTCTATGCTTAACCACTGAGCCGCACCGGCCAGGCCATATTTGTATTATTTAATAAAATACTAGATTCCATAATTAGGTTTACTTCTGATGTACAGATATTTAGCCTGCACCTTGAAGGCTTAGTGACGTCCCTGTGATGGTAGTTTGTCCATCTGTGCCTGAGTTACTGCTTCATCAATTGATGGAATACAGTGTATTATGGGGAAGGAAGGAAACCTAGAGGCTCGCTAGTCTCATCCATCTCTGACCGATGCAGGAATTGCCCTCCACCGTTCATTTCTTCACTCCCTAAGTCCCCTCCCGAGTGATTATATGTCTCAGGCCCCATGGGAGGGGTGCAGGCAAGATTGGTCCCCGTTGCACAGAACCTACTCTGGGAAGGGCGAGGGAAAGGGCAGGCTAGTACAAATCATTATATGCTGTGATGGATGCTATGAAGGCAACATGCAGGGGGCTGTGGCAAAGAGCAACACGTGGGACCTAATTTAGAAGACTGCTCTGACAAACAGCATTTAAGCTGGGCCCTCAAGGGCAGTGAGGGCCCTCCAGGGAGGAGGCCCGCGTGGAACAGCTGGATGGGGAAGATGAGCAGGAAGGCCACTGCGACCCCAGTGAATGTAGGGAGGGTGCCATGGCACAGGGCCCTGTGGGGCAAGCTTAGATAGGCAGATGTTATTCCAAGTGAGATGAGAAGTCACGGAGCAGTTTAAAGTCAGGGAGTAACATGGTATCTATTTCTTAACTTCAGTTTTTAGCCAATTTTTGGTTAATTTGCAACTTTCTAAAACACCAGATATTTAATACAATGAAAGAAAAACACTAAAACGTTGCCAAGTTTTTTTTAGAAAGTGGAATCCTGTTTTTTTATTTTTATATCCTCCTGATATTTTCAATATTTTGCTAGGTTTTGATTTTTTTAAAGAAGCAGTTACTACGTTTAAAATAAGACAAAACCCACATTCATATATAAGAATAAGTGGGGAAGCTAAATTTTATTTGCCAATGATATAAATGTATTTGTATGGAATGTGTGTTCTGTGACTGTTCATTGAAATTGAAAGCAAAATGGTTCTAAAATAAATTACCAGTGGGCAAAACATTGTTTTCTTTTCTTTATTTCTTTCTTTTTTTTAAAATCTCTTCAGTAAGGGAGATAGTTCTCTAAGGAGAATTTATTTTTCAAATTGCCATCGTTGAAATATATCTGTTTAGCACCCTGTGTGTAGGCTGAGCTCCCAAGGCTAACAGACATTCTTGGTTTTGTGTCTTCTTCTCCGTCTATGCTAGTTTGTTCCTGAACGCTCCACTATTCCAGAAATAAATTATAAATATGGTGCTTGGCCAAGCAGGCTCCCTTGGCAAGAAGGGAGAGGTGCAAGAAAGGAGCACCGTCCCCTTTCAGCCCCTCTGACCTCCCCCCGCTGGCCACTTGCTGGGTATATTTTTAAGACTTTGTGGAGAAGGTTCCCCTTTGTCCTGAACAAAAAGTGGGCCAACTTTCCCCCCACCCTTTCTAACAGGTTATTCAGATGTGCTGCGTGCATTAATCCACCTTGTCAGCTCAAAATTAGTGATTCACTGGAAATGAGGACACCTTTAATTCCAATGTAAATATATACAACATTTCCCAGCTTCCCTAAAAATGGCAGCTTTATGACCCAAGATCCTGAGGTGCTATTCAGGGAGTTTAGAGATGTGTTTCCTGAGCTTGAAGGACTTCATCTCAGGAAGGGAACATAAAACGAAGACACAGACAATCCTCTGAGAGGCTTAGTGGTATGTGAAGAAAAATTGCCAAAGGGTCTGAGTTAGTCAAAGATGAAAAAAACTTGCTGTTCATCTTTGTCAGGCTGGAAGCTTTAGAAATGCTGCATATAGATAACTGCACACGTACATGTATGTGTGTGTGGCTTTTTTCCTATTGTGAGTGAGGAGGGTGGGGGCCAGTGCAGAGAGGGGGCGCAGGCGAGGGGGCAGGCAGAGCTGGGACCCTCGTTTGCTCTTTAACCAGAACAAGGCTACTTTCCCATGTTTTACATACGTCATGTCAGAAACGGCTTCCTCACTTGAAAGTGTTCAAAGTGTGCAGACCCGCTGTGATGCATCTGACTTCCTTCTATAGTCGCGGCGCTGGGCTAAGCACTCTGCACATTTCATTTAAACAATCCCTAAAAAATAACATGATGTAGGTCCTAGTATTCCCACTTCACAGAGGAGGAAACAGAGGTTCTGAAAGGACAAATAATTTGTATCACACACACACGCAGCTACTAAGCAGCAGGGCCAGGATTCAAATTCAAGTCTGTCTGCTCCAAAGCCCATCCTTCCAACCACACGCCATGCTGGATCTGTGCGGAAGGCTCAACGAGCATACAGTCACGGGCCCTTACACAGCATGCCAATACCCAAAGCACAGATCTCGCTCTGAAGTACAATGAAATGTATGAAAGTGTGCTTTCAGTGGGGCACACTGCCAAGACGTCACTTTACTTAAAGAGGTTTCAATGGCTTAGGAACCAAGTTTTGGCCACAAAGGATGGAGAAATGCTTCCAGACAGAGAGGACAGCTAGTGCAGAGGCTCTCCGCAAAGATTTCCTGGTTTGGGTGGAAGCTGCCTGGAGGGGGCGGCAACCTTCCCTTGGCCTCTCCACACCCCAAATCTTTTCACTAAGTAATGTTTTAAACAGAAGACAACAATAAAGAGGACTAAAGGGGAAGTTTTCCCGGGATTTGAGGGTTGACATGGGCACTTTGGGGTCTACAGGGTGTTGTCAGCAACAGGGCAGATGGACAATCCCTGGGGGAAGCCACTAGCAAAAAGGAAGAGAACAGATACACAGGAGCAAGGAGAGCCAGCTAGTGAGGTCAAATCCCTGCTGTCTGCTCCTTTAAATGGCACTACTGCTGCCTCGTTTGTTCTAAGCTCCTCATAGGAACCACCTCCAGGAGAGGAGAGTTGAGTGTTTTTCCCTCCTTTAAATGGTAACGTTCTTTCAGGTGTTCTATTCTTTTCTTCCTTTCTTTTTTTTCTTATTCTTTTCCTTTTGTGGAACCATTTTTCTCTTCTAGGAAGTTGTCAAAACATATGATTTTTTAACTTTAAAGAAAAGCAGGACTGCAACGTGTCAAATCCCTGGAAATGGTCTGAACCCAGTGGAGTTTACACAGAAAAACACACAGTAAAAACCCTAAGGCCATCTGGCCACAGAGATCTCAGTTTCTCTGACAACACTCCTGCAACGGTGGGAGGGCAGGTCCCGTGATCACTGAAGTGAAAATCAGGCAGGAGAACAAGCAAGAACAGGCAGGTTTCAAAACAACATATTCTGGTTCCTGTTCTACTGAGCTTCAGACCATGTCACCGCCCAGGGATAACATGGGACTGAGAAGGGACTCAGGAAAAAGACTTGTTCCTAAATGCTGACTACAAATCAAGACACATTTAAGGGGCACTAAGGGATGGGGCTACTTAAGGGGAGCCCAAGGCAAACGTACACATGAAGCGATCACTCATTGCCTCTCTTGTTCTGTTTGCATGGCTATAACATCGGCGTATTACAGCAGTGACTACAATTTCTCGGAGTTATGCGCATTCACAGTTATTCAATTTGCAAGCATGAAAATTGTACTCCTCGGGTACTGAACATATCTGATAGTCAGAAGTGGATGTAGCCCAGAAAGGAAGGAAGGAATGGAAAAGAAGCGGGAATGTGAACGCTCCCAGGGAGCTGGGTAGACCCACACAGGCGCTTGTTTGCAGGTCAGCAGGACAAGCCAGCGCTCTTTGCAGGACCTGTAGTCAAGCTGACGGGATTTCAAATGAGAGAAGGGACCGACCGTCTTCTACAAAAATGAGAAAAGCACACAGTGGTGCAACAAGAATTCCTGTGTTAATTTGCTAAATATTCACCTGCAGCAAAAATCAGGAGAAGTCGCCAATTGCCATGGCCGGGTAGCTCGGTTGGTTAGAGCGTCATCCCAATACTCCAAGGTTGTGGGTTCAATCCTCGGTCAGGGCACATACAAGAATCAACCAATGGCCCTGGCTGGTGTGGCTCAATTGGTTGAGCATTGCCCCATGCACTGGAAGGTCGCCAGTTTGATTCCTGGTTGGGGCATATGCTCAAGTTTTGGGTTCTGTCTCCGGTCGGGGTGTGTATGAGAGGCAATGGATTGATGTTTCTCTCTCACATCTCTCTCTCTCTCTCCCACTCTCTCCTCTCTCCCCCTTCCTCTTTCTAAAGTCAATAAAAACATATTTTTCCTTTTTTATTTAATAAAAACATATTTTTAAAAAGAATCAACCAATGAATGCATGAATGATGCATAAATAAGTGGAACAACAAATCGGTGTTTCTCTTTTCCTCTTTCTTCCTAAAAATCAATAAATTTGAAAAAAGAGAAGTCTGCAATCATTTGAGAATCCTGAAAAATCTATGTGAAATTTGGACCTTCTAGGCAATATCTTGGAGAGATAAACACTCTAAAGCCAAACCGGCTTGCTCCTCCTTACGCCCCCTCTGCAGTGCAGTGTCCTGCGGATGCTCTAGAGCTGCCAGCCCCGGGGAGCGCGGGAACATGTTTACCTGCTGTCTGGTTTTAGGTAGCAGGGTTACTGAGAAGCGTCGTTTTGCACTTGGGGAAGGAATGGAGGAGGCGGGGGTCATGCCAGAGGGGGTGGGCAGAGGGGAGAGGAGCCTCAAAGTGGAGGGAAAGGCGAGGGCAGCTGTGCGCTGCGGGCACCGCCTGCTTGGTGTTCACAGTAGGCGGTCATCATGGGGCCACTCACCTGAAATTTCTGGAAGTGTAGGCTTGTCTTCTTTCCAGAAGTTCCCATCACAAACAGGAAGTCTGGGGTTAGCACAAATGGCACTCGCTCCTTATTAATGCCCAGGAAGCTTTTGTAATTCCCAAGAATATGCCCAAAGTCGATATGAAATAGATTTCCTTAGAAGAAGAAAAGCCTGACATCATTACACTGGCAGAAGTGCTTGTGACAACACTCTGGTTTGTTTACTTCTCAAAACATGTTTTTAAGTTGCCTGACAATGAACGATCTTGGTGACAGAGCTATTTTTACGCTGTTTTATCAGCCGGTGGTATTTCTCGTTTCAGCAGGTGTGTGTAGTAATAGCCACAAAGCGCTCTTTGAACCAAGTATGTTTTCTTTACCCTTCCTGTGTTCTTTAAATGAGTCAAATGTTATTTAAAAATTCTCGTCTCAGAATTATTCTTAGAAATAGAAATCAAAACTCTGGCTAATAGGTCTTCATTATGCCCAAGACTCTCTTACACCCTTTGTGTAACTCCGGATAGACTGATGTTTCAGTCCGCTTGGGGGAGGGGCATTTACCTTTTACTTTTGAGTAGCATGATAGAAATAAATCATTTGAATTTCCTTTGGGTCCAATTCTACCATTTTTACCATCACCACCACAATTACCATTATCTCTTCTCATTTGTATAGCTCTTTGTCATATGTATGGGCAATACATTATTGATTCTCATAGAGAGAAAAGTGGTTTACCCAAATATGGTGCTTTTCCCAGACTCTGAAGTTGGTCCAAATTTCTTTTTTAAAAAAATCTTTATTGTTGAAAGTATTACATGTCCCCTTTTCTCCCATTAACCCCCCTAATCCACCCAAGCCCTCTGCCGCAGGCCTTCACCACCCTATATTTTGTGTCCATGGGTTATGCATATACACATACAAGTTCTTTGATTAATCTCTTCCCACCTACCCACCCATCCACCTCTGCCTTCCCTCTGAGATTCGACAGTCTGTTCCATTCTTCTATGTCTCTGATCTATTTTGTTTATCAGTTTATTTTGTTCATTAGATTCCACATATGAGTGAGATCATGTGATACTTGTCTTTCTCTGACTGGCTTATTTTGCTTAGCATAATACTCTCTAGGTTCCTCCATGCTATCTCAAAGGGTAAGGGAGCCTTCTTTTTTACTGCTGACTAGTATTCCATGGTGTAAATGTACCACAGCTTTTTTATCGGTCCAAATTTCTTTGGCAAAATTTCTTGGCGTGATAGCCAATACTGACCACTGTCAGAGCGGACAGTGAACTAGTGAGCAGGGGTAGGTTAGGAAGACACAGCATTTTAGATGTAAAGGTCTATATCTGTGAGTTCTTTTTGTTTGCTTTTCTATAACATTTGACACTGTTGATCGTGCCCACCTTCACTAGCTTCTGGGATATGATCTTATCCTAGCTACTCTCTGACTTATGTTTCTTGGGTCTCATTTCCTACACCCTCCTCCATTCCTCACTCCTGGGTGATCTAGGGCGGTCACAGAATCAGTGTCCCTGTATAATAATGACTTCTAGATAGGTGCTCCAACCTTGAATCCTATTTAAAAAATTACTCTGTGCTGGGGGAAGAGGAGTTAGTGCTCAATGGGTACAGAGTTTCAGTTGGGGAACATGAGTAAGTTCTGGAAATGAATGGTGGTGATGGCTGCACAACAATGTGAATGTACGCCATGCCACTAAACTGTGCATTTATAACTGTTAAAGTGGTACATTTTATGTTATGTGTATTTTACCACATTTTTTTTAAAAAAGTTGCAATAAATAAACTCACCTGTCTCTGTAATCATAATGTTGTCGTTGTGCCGGTCGCCTATTCCGAGAACAAAGGTTGCCACACAGTAGCCAGCACAGGAATAAACAAATCTCTCCACTGCTGCCTGAAACTAATGCACATGCATCTGAATATCAGTTGTGTTGTAACTACAGAGACAGCATGAACCTATCACAAGTGACTTTCAAAAAGACCTCATTCTGGGAACCATTTCAGAGAGCAAATTAGTTGTGTGGGGTTCCATTAACATTATATCTGCTAAGTGCCAAATTTCTCATTTGCTCTACTTACATTTTAGGCAAAGATTCAATGATCCACAATAGCAGGAGGAGAAAACAAGAGGCAAAGGGCAACAGCAATTTAATCAAAGGGCTCACTGTCCCTCCAGGTGTCACTTGCCAACAGCTATACGGAACTCAGGATCATTTCTTCGTCATTGGCGAACATGTGTTTTGCTTGTGACCACTTTACAGGTGATGGGGTCACAATCCACATGTATAACAGACTAATCAGTGCTACTAATTATATTGCCTTCCCCAAAGCCTGCGAACCATGTAAATGAGAAGTACTAATAAATCCTGTGCAGAACTTTAAACGACAGCCCACGGCTTGGGAAGGATTCAGCACATGTACTTCATGGGAATGTGAAACTGACATTTTCAGCATCCATAATTTATCATTTAGATTAGACTGACGTGGTAAATTAGAAAGCACTTTATAAGGGTATGCACTGTTTCCCAGGTAGGAAGAAGTTTATGCATGCTAACTAAATTTTTCTGCTGAACAACAAAAATAGACTGTCATAAAAAGTGCTACTAAATTATTTCACAGAACCAAATTTGATGCAAAGCGTGCCTGATAATCAAAGGAGAAGCAAATGCTCACGGAGTTCTGAACAGAGCTCCTCTGTCTTACACAGCGATGCTAGGTCACCACAAGGAGGTGCCTAAAACCCTCAGGACCTCATGAATAAAGGGTTTCACGACACACATCAGGAGGCACGACATCGGTAGATCCTTTGAAAATGTGAAATCGATATTGCCATATAAATGACAACTTCAAGAACCTTCGGAGTGGGGAGAAGCAGGGGCTCACCTTTTCTTCAATAGGACATTTTTCTTTCAGCCAGTGATTCAGGACTTCATCTTTAAACGCTCCTGTGTTGCCCACGGTGCTTTGCTGAATTTTGGCAATGGTTGTGGCATCTTTCACAATCTGGATCATTCCTGCAAGAGGAGGCACACAGTTTGATAGAGATTGGGGCCTAGGGCCTGACCTAGAGGAAAAATGGCTATGTCTTTGTTGAGTGGAGGGCAGAGAGCTACTTCCCAGATTCAAGCGGTTGGTTTTCTTCAGAGTAAGAGAAACAAAAGGAGGAGAATATGGAAGCTGTGTGGGACATGCTTAATATCACTGAGTGGGAAGAGGAAAGGGTTGGTTTTGAAAGGTCCTAAGTAAAAGCATTTATGGGCTGAGTATATCCTCCTTCCTTGGCAACCTGTGCCTTTTCCTTTATTTTAAGTTATAGACCAAATGAAATGGTTTTGTACATTTCTCAAGTCAGAATCTTGAATAAAAATGTTTGATTGGCCCGGCTGGCGTGGCTCAGTGGTTGAGCGTTGACCTATGAACCGGGAGGTCATGGTTCGATTCTAGGTCAGGGCACATGCCCGGATTTCAGGACCGATCCCCAGTGTGGGACATGCAGGAGGCAGCCGATCAATGATTCTCTCATCATTGATGCTTCTATCCCTCTCTCCCTCTCCCTTCCTCTAGGAAATCAATAAAAATATGTATTAAAAATGTTTGATTGAAATAAAATGTTAAATACTCATAAAAGTGCCTAAAACTAGAATATGTAATAGCTTTAATAATGTGAATTCAGTGACAGAATTTCTATTTTTAAATGTTACTTGTGAGGGAGAAGTTTAATGTGCAATGAAACAGTTAAAGTTCAGAGGTGGAAAAGTAAAGGGGGAAGAGCAGGTTCTAACTAAAATAATTTCCATGTATAGTAACAAGGATTTGAATCATGCATTCATTTATCTTCAACATATCCATATTAAATTGGGAGTCACATTCACCAGCCTTGGAACACTTTCTTCTTTTTTATATGGATGAAGATTGTAATTTGTCAGTTAGCAAATACCTACACTGAAGGAATTGTGATCCTTTAAAAGTAGCTGAGTGATACATCCACCTCCTGAGGTAAGCACATACCGATTTTGTCACCAGTCGAAATGCAACCATATGGCAGGAGGCACAGATCCAAAGATTCAATCTCCCAGATGGATTCCATGATTCGTAGAATCTGGGTATCAAAACACAAAAAGGTTTCCATTATAAATGTATATATTTCTTCTTCTGAAAAAAAATATTATCTGGTAACACAAAATATGAAAGAAAACATTATTTATTTATCGACCTGGTACTCTGAAGTTTCCATTCCTTGGGAGCCTATGAATTTTGGTCCCTGAGACTTACCTTGGGGAAGAAGATAAATGGATTTCTTTTGAGATAGATTTTGGCCCCAGTTCATCTATTCCACTCCAGTTATGTATATTTTACCACAATAAAAAAATTCCACTCTACACATAAGGCACCCTTGGGCTACAATCCAGACAACAATAGCAACAATCACAATGACAGCTGGCATTTACTGAGTGCTGCTGTATGTGATCTCTTGCATTTTTCCTACGGTGTGGATGTAATTATTATTCACATTCTGCAGGTGAAGAGACTAAGGCTTAGAGAACTTAAATAACTTGTCCTAATCGGCCAAGCAAAGTGCCTTAACAACAAGACAAAGTACATAAGGTTCAAGTGCAAACTTTGCCTCAAAATGAGAGGAAAATGAGTGATGTTTTGTGGTTTCCAGTTATAGCTTCAAATAATTCAAAAGAGGTTACAGATTTGTTGGAAATTAAATGAACTTTCAAAAGGTTTTGAACTTTCAAAAGAACTTTCTTTTTCTTTTTAATAAAAAATTATTTCCAGGAAAAATACATTCTTGAAAAGAAAGCAAAGGATATTATTGTTTCCATATTAGAAATCAGCAAAAACAGAAACACAGAGGGAATTGAAAACATGTCCTTGTTTTTAAATAGTCTACATTTATAGCACTGTGGTTTGCCTATTTTAAGTAAATCATATTACATATTAGAAATTATGTTACCTCTACAATGTTGAACAACTAGAATACAGAGTATCACTGAAGTTTATCCAGAAATGTTAGAACATAGAAAAATGATTAACATTGGATACCTGCATCATTCATCTGCTGTAGCAATCTGTTCACTCTTGTTATTTAACTGCATGATTTCTTCAATCACCTACCTGTTCATCTTCTTTCCCCTTCCTATTAAATCAGTCACTTGAGTTTGCATTATGTGGATGTGTATCAAAGGTTATGTATCTAAGAAAAGCACCTGTGTGTACCGTATGTAGCTATGTCTATGAATATGAATAAAAGTGAATGCTTGGAGGTAAATACATCTATGTTCTGTGTTACCATTCTAGAAATGGGGTATATAGGTGAGGGAAGTATATCTGACTATTTGAACATGTTGGATATGCATCCTCTCAGGAATGACAGAACTATGATGCTCACTAGATTGCATATCGAATGGTCCACAGCCGTACTCCCCCCAGGGAAACTATTATGTAATCACTGTTCATCAAACCAGTTAGGAGAATGGGAATAAAGTCAGTAGAAGGCATTTTTTTTAGATCTAATATACTAGAAATATTTTTTCAGATAATTGAAAAAAAATCCTTCACAGTAGCATACCTGTAAAATAAGCATGTCTTGGCGCAAATCATCGCCATGTTTAAAGATAATCCCAATTGTCTCATTTGATAGAGCTGTAGGGTCGGCACATTTAAACTCAAGCCACAGGGGTTTCTTCTTAGAGGCCATCACTTTACACTTTTCAACCTGGAAAGAAACAGTCAGATGTTTTTATACATAATAAATACACATTGTAGAGACATACATCCTCTTGTGAAGTATCAATATAAATATCCAGGACAAACTCCTCGTTGGAAAATGATTTTCAAAGATTTAGGTAAAAAATACCGAAAGTGTTCTCAGCAAGTCTGAAAATGCTAGTGAGAGTAATTTACAACACTTAAATCAGTGGTTCCCAAAGTGTGTTCCAAGGAACCCTAAGGGTCTGTGAAGATGCCTAAGAGCTGTGGCAGATCCCATCCTCTGCATACCCCATTCCCATAGGATTCTGGTACAGAGCAACTTTGTTTATATATTTGGGCTCCTTCTAAGATTTAAGTTGAAAAAAATAAAAGAATTCTACTGCTACCACAATGTCTAAAAACTATTATTGCAGCCCTAACCAATTTGGCTCAGTGGATAGAGCATCGGCCTGCGGACTCAAGGGTCCCAGGTTCGATTCCGGTCAAGGGCATGTACCTTGGTTGTGGGCACATACCCGTAGGGAGTGTGCAGGAGGCAGCTGATTGATGTTTCTCTCTCATCGATGTTTCTAACTCTCTATCCCTCTCCCTTCCTCTCTGTAAAAAATCAATAAAATATATAAAAAAATAAAAACTATTATTGCAGAATCAGATGCAATAGGCCAAATATAATAAGATAAAATTTAACTTCAGTAAACAGAAATCTAGCACTCAGGTACAACACCTCCTCCCTCCGAAAACAACTCTACGCATCTAAATAATCTCAAGGAACTTTGCGGGAAATGTGGCTTAGCAGACACTCACTTCAAAATAAAAAATATCTTAGGAGTTCTGGCCAAAAGTGGTTTCACCACGCATCAAAAATGGGATGTGGTCTTTTTTTTTAAAAAAAAGCAAACACAATCCAAAACTCTATTAATATGTTATTATTCCTAACAATCTCTACTGAATAAGGACAGAGGAAAGTGTGTCTTTTTACTACAGGGCCAGTTTACTGCTAATTGGATATAAAGTAAACATGAAGGGAGGAGCATCCCCTTCTTTCCAAGGGAAATATCTTTCAAAAATAAAGGTGGAATAAAGAGTTTTACAGACAAACAAAATATGAAAGAATTTCTTGCCAAAAGACTTGCACTATAAAAAAATATTAAAGGCTGAAGGAAAATGATGCCAGATGGAAACATGGACCTATACAAAGTAATGAAGAACACCAATAATGGAAAATGTGGGGTAAATATTATAAAATGTTCAATCTATTAAATCTGTTAAATCTATTTTTAACTGTTTAAAGCGAAATAATAACAATGTATTGGGTTTATAATATATGCAGAAATTAAAAGCATAACAACGGGAGGAGTTTAATGGAAATACATTATTGTAAGATTCTTCTTAAGCATATATGAAGTGGTTTATTATTTGAATTAATCAAGAGCGTGTGATTTTGATGTAAGGACAGATATTTAGATCAATGGAATAGAATAGAGAATGTAGATATAGATCCACATGGTCAGAGGATATTAGACAAAAGTACTACCAACATTTTTTTTAAGGTTCAAAGAGTGTTTTTGAGCCAAGGGCTGAGGACCTGGCCCAAAAGCAAAATCTCAGAGGATGGAGAAAATGCTCTAGGAATAGCAGTGTTGCAGTCCTGTTTATCCATTTAGAATTAAAGGAGAAAACGTGAAATCCATTGGTGGTGGGTTAAGGAGGCAGGAGAAAGCAAGGCAGGGAAATCTCTAGGACTGGATAAAAAGGGAAATGGAGAGAGACATACTTTTACATTAGCGAGTACAGGATAGTTAACACTGGACAATTACAATGAACAGAGATGGTATGTGGGGAACAAGATAACAACACACTTCCTGGTAGTTGTGCTATGTCCAGTGAGTATGTTTCTGAGGGGTCTGGCGAAGAAAATGACTCTGACATTTTAAAGGTCTGTTAGCCTAGATGCACAAGAACAATGGACAGGTCTTGCTTAAGGTAAAGATTAGCTTTTCACTAAGGAAGTTGTCACTCCCTGCCATGACCTGCCCGCGTAGGAATTAATGATCTGTGTGGTTACTTTCTCATTGAGCTTGTCATGTTTGCCGTACAGCCCCCTTTTGTTCACATACCATTGACGAGAGATTTACTTGCCCCTGGTCAGGCCCTAAGGTGGCAGAGACCTGATTGGAAACTCAGATTTGTCTGGTTTAGTGCTGCTTTCTACCGGTTACTTTACTGAATCTTGGGGGCCCTGGCATCAGGCCTATGCAACCTGCACAATTTCTGTTTGCAGAGGTTTGCGACCACTCCCCACCCTCATGCCACCTTGGGGACAGCCCCTGACAAAACCACTGCTTCTTGAACCGTGGTCAGCCTTATCGTTGGTCAGTGGTCGCAGACCTGACCTTGGCCCCTCGGAACAGCAGATGCCAGGGAGACCTCAGCAGGCTTTGTTTGCCAACATATTTACATAGGAAAAGGACAATGTTTTCAACAGATGGTGCTGGAAAAGTTGGAGCTTCAGATTTAAAAAATGAAACCTGATCTTTATCTCACCCCATACACAAAAATCAATTCAAAATACATCAAAGACTTAAAAGTAAGCATTAAAACTATATAATTTTTAGAAAAAATATTTATTACATTGACTTAGGCAATATTTCTCAACTTTGGCACTGTCGACATTTTGGGCTGGATCATTTTTTGTTGGGGTGTGTGTGTGGGGGGCAGTGGGGGGTGCTGTCCCATGCCTTGTAGGATATTTAGCAGCATTCCTGGCCTCACTAGATGTTAGCAGCATTTTCTCAGTTGTAACAATCAAGGGGCATTATGAAATGTCCCTTGGTATGTGTGTGTATGTGGGGTGGGGTCACCCCAGGTTGAACATTACTGGATTGAGCAAATATTTCTTAGGATGCAAAATGTATGAGCCATAAAAGAAAAAGTGACAAATTAGACAATAAAAATCTTCTGCTCCTTGAAATACACTACTAGGAAAATGAAAAGGCAAGCCACAGATTGGGAGAAAATATTTGTAAAATGTATACTTGATAAATAATTTGTGTCTAGACTATATAAATAACTCATAAATAAAAATGAGAAGGCCATCCACATTAAAAATGAACGAAAGATGTCAATGGAAGATGAAAAACTGGCACATGAGAAGATGTTCAACATCATTAGGGAAATGCAAATAAAAACAACAATGAGATACCACTTCTCTTTTAAGACGGATAATAACAAGTGTTGGCTAGAATGTGGAACAGTTGGAACTCACATATACTGCTGGTGGGAATATAAAATGAATGGTATTATCACTTTGAAAAAACAGTTTGGCAGTATAAAATTACACACACATACCAACTATTTGACACAACTTTCCCACTGTTAAATATTTAGTAAAAAAAAAATGAATGGAAAACAAATTGTGGCATACATATACAAAGAAATACTACTCAGTAGTAAAAAGAACATACTATGGATACACACAGCGACATGGGTAGATCTTAAAAAGCATTATGCTAAGTAAAAGAATCCAGATACAAAATACTACATACAGTATGATTCCACTTCATGTAATTCTAGAAAAGGCAAGAGTATATAATAGAAAGCAGATTTTTTTGTGTGTGTCTGGGATCGGGTATGGGAGGAGGAAAGGCCTGACTATAAAAGGCACATGAAAGAACTTTTTCTATGGATATGTTCTGTATCTTCTTGTGGTGATGAACTGTACACTTAAATGGACACATTTTATTGCATGTAGGTGATTCCTCATGAAAGTTGATTCATAAGAAAATGGGTGGGAGATTGCCTGGTGTTGAGGCTTTCAGTATCCAGTGTTTAGGGAAGGGCTTGACACACATTTTCAAGACATGAAGACCATGTGGAGACATTGAGGCGATACCTACCACCAGGGCTCCTGCTTTCAGTCCAGGATCATACGGAACTCGAAAGCTCTTGGGGAGATTCGAATTCTGTAGGTTTTCAAGCTTTTGCTTAAGTTGCGAAATAACTGTAATTGTCAAAAGCACACAAGAGTTATATGAGCGCAAGAAATTACCAATATTACCTGTAACATTTCCTGAAACCATCTGGTCCACTGTGGAGGAGGAGAAAAGGGTGTCTGTCTTTGAGGAGCTAACCATTTCAGGTGGCAAGATAAGTCAGGTTTACTGGGAGCAATACACTCATTTACACCTACCACAACAAGGGGTAGAAACAGGGGAGTAGGAATGGGATATCAAGACAATCAGGTAGAGAGGATGTTTTAAGGATAATGCTAAGGAGTTGATACTGTGGTTTTCTTTCTAACGTGTGAAACCGTAAACTGCCATCTGATTTGGGGAACAGACGTTTGAAGAGCATATTAAATAGAATTTGGTTAGGGTTCTGCAAAATCTTTTCAAAAGAGAAAGGCTGTGTGGAGATTATTTAGCAGCCTCAAAATATTAAAAGCAAAATACATAAATTAAAAATTACTCCCTGTATAACAGGCAGGCTGGAGGCTAGTACGTATGTTCCCCTTTACTTACAATAAAAATACGAGTGAGGTCATTATTATCACTATTATTTTTAGGACAGAGCATTATTGGTGTATTGGAAAAGAATCAAAGAGAAAAAGTGGAAATTCTAAGTAATCAGTTTAAAGTACTGGCTGAATATATTAGTGAGTGTCCGTTATGAGCCATACTGCTGTGTCTAAGTGTACAAACAAGAATAAGATATATTTTCTAGCTTCAAAGCTTATATAGTTTAGGAGACCAGAAAGATGTGTTGATGACTATAATTTAACGCAATATCAACAATGGAAATACAGAGAAAGAGTGATTAATTTTCTTAGGGCAGGGACAGGATTTATTTTTTAAAATATATTTTTTATTGACTTCTGAGAGGAAAGGAGAGGGAGAGAGAGATAGAAATATCAATGATGAGAGAGAATTACTAGTGTTGATTGGTTGCCTCCTGAACGTCCCCTACTGGGAATCGAACCATGACCTCCTGGTTCATAGGTCAACAGTCAACCACTGAGCCACCCCACTTGGGCAAGGGACAGGATTTCTTAGTGATAAGAAAACAAGATTGGAAATGTCTTTAGAGAAGAGGTGATACACAATGTTTTATATGAAGTATTCTGACATATATGTAATATATATGATATATACAGATATGTATATATATATTTATGCCCAAAATTTTAAATAGCTTCTCAATAATTCATTACTTTAAAAGAATGAAAATTATATGCATATATGGAAAGATAGGGAGAAAAAAGGTGAATATTTGAAAATAACTAATCTTCGTGTGTGTGCACAATTGTTCTTGAAACCCAGATGTTACATCTGCATAATGCTTTAAAATTTTTCAGAGTTTAATATCGATAATAAACTCATCATTAAAAATATATATAGTTTTAAAACTATGTTAACTTGTAAAGGGAGACCTTTAAATTTGCTTGTCCCATGAAGACAGAAGATTAAAAATATTTGTTCTTTGCTGCCTTTAGAAAGGTACAAATTGCCTTCCAGAAGGAAGAAGAACACAGGGATGGTGGCATTTGGAGATGAAGGCATTTGGAAAGAGAACCAAGAAAATATAGCTACTATACCTTGGGAGCTGACGTCATACTTTTCAGCAGAGAGCGATTTAATATCAATGGTAACTTTTTGTAACATCTCAATGACTTGGACCTGCTGTGTGAAGTCATGCAGCATGGCGGTGCCGCAGCCCCTCAGGTAGGCTTCCAGGATCACAGCGAATCTCTGCTGGTAGTGCCGCGACTGGGCTATCTCACTTCTCAAGAACCAAAACAAAAAGTGGCCGATTCTTTTGTTCTGAGAGTGAGAACAAGATGGTTGAAATTATTGTGACGAACGCTCTAGGTCTACCAGCCAATTCCCAATAACTTTTAAAATGTCATGCTACTATCAAAGAAGTACTTACTCTTAAGCCACGCTTCAGCAGAAATCTGGCAAGGGCACTGTCATGGTAAGGTTCAAATTTCACAGCCTGAAGGAGGAACACATAGGCATTTATTTGTAGGGCTGCATTCTATGTTGGTTAATCAGGGAAAAGGAGATGGAGAAACATTGGTGCTCTGCCTTGGTGGGTTTTATGGGTAGGGTGATGCGACTCTTACCAGTCACTTAAGTTCAGTCCTTTCTTTTCAAGGACACTTTCGGCCAGTGAACCACTTGCTTAAGGACCAGGAGTAGAAGCCAGAATTCTTGACTCACAGTCATGTGCTTTTGATAACGTCAAGGGAAAGAGGGGAGGGCTTTTGCTCCCATTAAGGGCTTACTTGATTGATTGGCAGGATAGAAGGGAAAGGTGGAAATGGCTATAACAAATCTGTAAAAGTGGAAGGTAAGTGAGGTGGTCGGAAAGAAAATAGACAGTGGAGATCTAGTACATATGAGGAGAAAAATATTTGTTACATGTGAAAAGCCTAAAGATCTTTATCGCTGCTCTTCGGCTCAAGATGTGTGTCTGGCATCTCACTGGCAAGTCTGAGCTGGCTCACAGGTTCTTACTGCAAATAAACAGCAGGCCCGGACCAATCCATACCATATGATCACCACTCCCTGACACACTGTGGTGTATACGAAGCTTTCTGTCTGAAAAATCTCTTACTTTATAAGCTTCCCCAGATTTTGTAGTGTTTACAAGTTTTCACATCCCTTGAATATAGAGATACTGACTTTGATGTTAGCTCTGTGACTTAATAAAAAGAATCCAATAAAATGTGATAAATTCTAGTGGGTTATGATATCTGTTATAGCATTCTCTGTACTTTTCTATAAATCTGCAATAGTCCATGAATTTAAAAGTAGCCAGACTAACAAATATTGTTTGATTATTGTATATGCATATATAAAGTTATAGAGTAGATATCATGCATAAACATGAAAAGGGGAGGCTTAAAGTTAAATATCTCAAAGTATTTTCTTTATAAATAGACATGGTCTATCATTTTTTTCAGATGAAACAGAAGAAATTCCCATTCCAATTTATGTTTTCACATCATAAAGGGCCTGGGACTTTTTGGTATGATTTCCACTTCTTTCTCTGATTTTCCAGTTTGGAAGTGATCAATACTGACTTGCTAATATTTCCATTATCCCCATACTTTCAAAGATTCTTTCCATTGTAGCTCCAGTTGAGAGTGTGGTAATTTTACCACCAGTACTCACTTCAGAAATGTCTAAATTTTCTAATGCTAATGTGAGTTTTTCCAACCTGAATGCCTCAAATAATTTTACAAATGACTACTCTTCACATTTACAACCACAAACTCAAAGCTAATATTACTTACTGACCTATCTCATGTAAACACTTCCAAGAAAACCATTCATTTCCAATTCTTCAAAATTTACTTGTAGAAATGATAATGTAAAAGAATTCAAGGTGGCCTTGGGACTTAGAACACATTCATGCAAATTTGTTTTATGTTCTATTTGTTGTGGAGAGCTAGAAAGCTGAAGATACTTGGATTATTCTAAAATTTTCGTTAGTGACATGCTAGTACGTATCTGCCCTCATGGCCAGAGAAAAATATTGGAAATATTTGATAGATGAAGGCAAAGGCCAAATATATTGTTTCAAGTATCTGCTTAATGGAAGGTGAATATCCAGAGTTAAAGTGCAGAGTATCCAAAATGCTCATCAGAAAACTCCAGGGCCTTCCTGTCCATACAGATAATAATTAGACAGTTTAGAGCAGTGATGGCAAACCTATGACACGCGTGTCAGAGGTGACACGCAAACTCATTTTTTTGGTTGATTTTTCTTTGTTAAATAGCATTTAAATATATAAAATAAATATCAAAAATATAAGTCTTTGTTTTACTATGGTTGCAAATATCAAAAATTTCTATATGTGACAGGGCACCAGAGTTAAGTTAGGGTTTTTCAAAATGCTGACACGCCGAGCTCAAAAGGTTCGCCATCACTGGTTTAGAGCCTAACACTTAACCTGGGAAATCTTAATGACCTCAGGTCACACATCACCTATTCAAAACTGTCTCTGGCTTCTTCCATCTAAATTAAGTGTCCCCAGGACCCCTAACTGTTTTCTCATAGTATTCTGTAGTTCCCCTGAAAGCAGTCACCACAATTTGTTATTAAATATCTGCTTGTACGTACACCATTTAATGTCAGTCTTCTCCATGCACCACAAGCTACACGAGGGCAGAGATGGGCTGTTTTTATCACTGCTCTACATCCAGCATCCAGGACAGTGGAAGCGCTATGTACATGTTGTTGAATTAATGAATGGGCACTTCTGCACTCTAAAATAGAATTTCTATTCCAATTTCTTTACTTCCTTGCCCTTGTCAAGCAGCACGATCTAATTTGAGATTGGCTACAGTGAGCAGAAGAACTGCTCTCCTTTGTTTAACTTCCTAAGAAAACCTTAGGCAAATGATGTTGTCTCCCTTGACCCCAGGGAAAGGAATGAGAACAGGAGGGGCTTTCAGAGTCCCATCCAGCTATGAGGTATGATTCATGAATTGTGATCACATTCATGATCAGAGAGTATGACCTTTTCTCTCTAGGACATACAATTCTGACACTGGACTGCTGCAGCATATTGGGAGGCAATGAAAAGAGCAGGGCCTGGAGTCCTGGGTTTAATTTCGGTCTTTGAAAGTATGTGACCTTGGGCACCTTAGTTAGCCTCGGTTTCCTTACAATTAAAATATTAACTTGACCTCCACCATAGTTATTGGGAGAGTTAAATGTGATAATACACAACAAGCATGTATATCACTTGGAGCCTGACACAGGGGAGCATCCCATACATTGAATTTATCATTCATACAATAAATGAGAACAAAGTATTCCCATAGGGCCAGTTTTCCTAAGAAGTGGTAATATTACCATCTTCAAAATGCTCGTCCGAAAACCCATAAAGACAATAAAAAAAAATGGAACAGTTTACTCCTTTCTGAGGTGGCTTCTTCAGATCTGCTTTGACAGATCATGATGCTCTGGACAAAGGGAACTGGATGACAACCGAATGGGGCGCCTGTGCAAATGCAAACCAATCCCTGGAGAAGAGGCTCCGTAAGTAACAGGGGCATCCCCTACCTGGACCAGCTGTAGCAGGTAATTCAGAACATCATCGTCCTCCAGGCTCTCCAGTTTCTGGACTGCAATGGCTCTCACATTTTCATCCGAAAAGTTACAGTCCAGGAGTTGCATTGTCAGCCCAACATCCAAAGCACTTTGATCCCAGACCTCCCTCCTGGCTAACAGTTGGTATGTTTTGGCCACCATCTCTTGCTGTCCCCATTTCACCGAGCTAAACAGCTTAGGATACGCTTTGGGATGCTTCAGGCTTTCATATCTGAAATGCCAGAGCAACTCTTTGTCTTCTGCTGTGAGAGGGTTGAGTGGATCGGTGGCTATGATCGCCTCCAGTTGCTTCCGAAGCTGGTTGGGCATTTCCGCTCGAACCCGGTCCCCTTCAGGGTCAGGGGTGGGCCGATGCTTAGGCAAGGCTATCGGGTGGCAGTAATTGTCCAGAAGGATGCAGATGGACATTGAGCTGTCCTTGTCCGGGTTGGTGGCCGACGTGAGCTTGTCAGCATTGAAGCTCCCTTGGTCTTCTCCCTTGCCAGATATCTGCCACATGTGGAGCACGTACTCCCCGTGGCGCAGGAGGAAGCGGTGGTCGATGAGCAGCAGGTTCACATAATAGAGAAGCTGAGCTTTGCCTCTGGCCTCGGGACTGGGCGTCTCGGCAGAGGCCTTCCCGGACAGCGCCGGCGCTTTGCCGCAGTAGATCTGCAGGTTCAGCAGGGCCCCTTTGGGCAAGTCTTTGATTCTGATACTGAACTCAAGCCACACGTTCCAGAGCACCTCCTCCGTGAAGGGCTTGGGGCTGGTCCTCCTCTGGCAGAGCACCTGCTGCCCGTGCTGGATGTTCGCCTCCACGAACACCGTGAGGTCCGCGTTGCGGGGCAGCACCGGGATGTCAATGCCTCTGATTTTGACCCTGAACTTCCGGTCACAGTCCCACAAGGACACGGTGAACACGCTGTCGTGGTCCTTCCCGTGGATGGTGAGCTGCTCGTGGTAGCCGGTGACGCCGGTGCAGTCATCCACCAGCGGCCACTCCTCTTTGCGCACCTCGTCCTGCGCGGGGTCCGGGGGCGCGTCCAGCACCAGGTGAATCTCCTCCCCGTTCTTGAGGCAATGCCTCACCCACTGGAAGTTCTTGAGGGGCGTCTCCCCCACCAGGTACTCGTCGCGGCCACAGACGCGCAGCACGAAGTCCTGCTCGCTCTGGCTCTCGGGGATATCCATCAGGGACTTCTTCTTGGCCATCTTGGTGAAGAAGCTCTGCAGGATGGCGGCCGGGGTGTCGTCGGCCGAGACCTTGATGGTCTGGCTGGTGGTGCTGCGGTGGATGACGATGAAGATGCAGTTGTGGGCGATCTTCTTCAGCAGGTACTCGGGGAGGGGCTTGGAGGTCACCCAGGGGTGCATGGCGTAGAGCTGGGGGTCGCGGCCCGCCACCTCCGCCATGCGTGGCGTCACCAGGCGGCGGCGCGTGAACTCGAGCTCGTCATCGTGCACGTTGCTGACGTCGGTGACGTCATAGCCCATGAGGGCGGTGAGCTGCCGCTGGAAGGCCAGCGTCTCCTCCGAGGGGCCGCGCCGCTGCACCACGTGGATCTGGCCGGGGCTCCGGTGCAGCACCTTCCAGTAGCGCAGGCAGTCGAGGGTCTGCACCACCTGGTACTTGTCGTAGATCTCGTACCACTGGCCCTTCTTCTGGTAGAGCAGCAGGAAGTGGTCGGGGCTGAGCCGCTGGTAGAAGTCGGCCGCCGCGCTCGTCTCCAGCGCGCGGAGCCACACCTGCGCCTTCATCTGCTCCACGTTCCCGTGGCCGGCCACGTGCAGCAGCGCCGTCTCCGGGGTCTTGCTGGTGCGCTGGCTGGTGGGCAGCACGAACTCGATGGGGATGAGCTCCATGGAGGACAGGCTGGCCGCCGAGCCCCGCGGCTTCATCCTCCGGCGCCGGCGGCGGTTGTCCTCTCTCAGAACCACGGGCTGCTCATTGCTCTCCAGCTCCATGCCCTGTGCGACCTGGGAGCGGAGAAACACAGGGCTTTGTCACGGGGGCAGGCACTGGCCGGTGGCGTTTTGCTGCGAGATGGCAAAAGAAGGGGTAGAAGAATGACAGTGGCGTGCTCACGAGGATACAGGAGCTTTGGAGTCGGGACTCGTGCATCCTGATCCCGCCACTTAGGATCTGGTGACTTGAGCTGGTTAACCTCGGAGCCTGTTTCCCATCTGTCAAATGGAGTCGTTAATACAGCCGAGGGTGGAGGTGAGAATTAAATAAGGTAAGAAATACATATACTTGCTCAGTGTGGATGATGGGTTTATGGGGGTTCAGTAATCATTCTCTCTACGATCATTATGTTTGAAAATTTAATTTGATAAAGGAGATATGTAAGGCGCTCATCCAGCATGGTGTCTGAGATATTGTCATGACTCAAAGTGGTACTTGTTTTTAAGCATACTGAAAGGCATGGACGAGTAAAACAGTCCCGTGAAAGGATCAGCTCCTAGTCTGCAAGATGCACTGTGAAATGCTAACACGCCCCTCTTTGAAAACAGGCCTCTGACTTATTTCCTCTTTGTTCGGTCTCACACTTCTTGGGACCCAGACACTTTACCCAGCCTCACTGCATGTTCTCTGTGTTCAAACTGTCTGGTTCAGGAATCTACTCCCTGGTCAACTTCCTGTCTTTCTTTTCGTGTTTTTTTTTTTCTTACTAGTTAGGAAAGGTAATATCAGAATCAGTAGTTTCAACCAAGAATGTTTGCAGTCATTTCAACATTTTGTATCATGAAATTCTGGTTGTCATTGCTGTATTAGGGCAGGGTCTTGGGGGAGTCGCCCAAGGCAGCACTCCCTTAATAGGAACAGTCAGGTAGTTTTAATTTTGTTCCAGTTCATTCCATCTTCCTCTGTGTTAGACAGTGGAGAAGCCATAGGATGGAAGGAAGGATTTCTGGGCTCCAGTAACCTGCTATTTGGATCCCAATTCATTATTTAACTTCCTTTTTGCTCTAATATTTTCATCTCTATAACAAGAATTCAGAAGTTTCTTCTCATCAGTTTATCCACTTTTGCTGTCTCAAAAAGTGTATATACACTTTAACAGCTGATAGCTCAATTTTGAAAGTGAAATGTATTTTAATAAGCACTGCCTTCATAATTATTCAAAGTGTGTGTATACATTTTTGAGGGACACTCTATATTTAATGAGTACCTCCCCTGCACAAAGCACTTAAATATAAATTTGACATACTGCAGTAAGACACTTCAAATAATGATTGAAATGCTAAAATATTAAGTTGAACTATAAATCAGGAATTTTTATTTTAATATTTAGTATCACTGTTGCAAGATTATATTTTAAATAAGAAACAACTAATGACAAAAATTAATGTTTCAGAATATATCATTTACTCTCTTAAATGACTAATGTTAAGGAGACTTATAACTACTTATTTCTTCAAGAAATAGTGGAGCATTTGACAAACACCAAAAAGAAGAGTTTGATTAAAAGATAAGGAAGACAAATTTCATTAGACTTCTGTTCAAATCTTAGCTTAAAGTTACTTTTAAAGCCAATATTCCCTCCAAAACATTAAGAAGTTCTACTTACTAAATACATGAAACCAACTGTCCCAATTCACTGTCTCTTGCAGCTTAAAACAATCATTATTTGGTCTATAATGTTGCTACGTTATAGAATAACTAACAAAGAAGAGAACTGTAAGATATATTAATACTGACACTTGAAATAAAATAGGTCTGAATTTAGGCAATGTACAAATACACAGCAATAACTTCGATCTCAGTGATCCCGAACAGTCTTACAAGATACAACATGCAGAAGACAACAGGCAGACTAAATACTCACTGCTCTCCTTCATGGTCGAGGTTAGGAAGCGTTCGCCTTTTAGAGAAGACGTTAGAAACACTGATGAGTACAATAATGGCCAGGCATGCACTGGTAAGACTGAAGCCTGTCAGGGGCAGACTCCCGTGTCCTTCTTCCTCCCAAATGAAAACAAACAAACGAACAAAAAACTGATGCACCTGCCAAACTATTGCTGGCACCTCGTGGGTATCCACTCGTATAGGTTGCACTAGACAATGAAACAGAGACATTCGGGGGTAGTATCGGCTCAAGAACCGACAGCAGTTCCAGATAAAAATATTCTAGCTGAGAAGGAAGTGTCACTATTCAGAGTCAGACCCAACAAAAGGCAAAAAAATAGGAAGGTCAAAAAATACCTGATAAAGCAGTGGAGGTGTTGATGCTGAAGGATCATTTGTTTAGTTTTTGAAAACAATAAATTCGAACCTACCCAGGGTGCCTCTAAACTCTTCCGCTTTTCTGGGTCTCCCTCCGTATCCAGATGCAGAGGAAGTGTTGCAGTTACCAGGAAGGAAGTTTTAACCAAGTTGATTATACGTGTGATTGCTCATTTTAAAAGTGTCAGAAATGCATTTCCTGTGAATAGCACAGAGGGTGAAGCACGAGAGTGAGCAGTGTTTACCATATTTTATACTCTTTGAACTAATTTTTTAAGAATTGTGAGAGGCTGAAACAAATTAAAATTACCTAGATCCAAACAAAAAATACACACTCATGAGACATAAACACATGAAATATTTTCTAGCTAGATCTAAGTAGAACAGACTTAACAGCCACAACATTAGAGAGAAACAGCCTGGTAGGAAGATTTTAAGAGCCAAATTAAATCCTTTAGTCCTGCAAAGCCCATTCAGTTAATTTTCCCTCATGGGAATTCAAATGATCCCTTGTTCATACACTGTAACTGAGGGGTGGGAGAAGAGAAATTAGTGATCTCAGGGACTGAGTTATCAAGCTGAACATTTTCAAAAATGAGGTCTGGAGCTCACTTCCTTAGTTTGGTGAGATAGTTCTCTATTTTTTTCAGAGCATGTAGGCTCCAAAATATCACTGGTTGAAATGGAAAGTACAGTGTGTGTGGGGGGGGGTGGACACTTACTGTGGGTAATTATTGCAGACAAAACAGGAGGTTTTTGGTTTCATGGGAAAATTAGGGAGCTGAGCACTGCCACACAATCAGATGGATAGTCATGGAACATGGCTCCTGATTGTCATGAGAGTAAAGAACCCATGGAAAAGCCATCCTAAATAAATTTTCCCAAGCACACTCAGATCCTGAACCAGTGTTCTCTTTTCTCCATCCAGAGTTCATCCTCAAACCTGGGTTATCATAGACTCCAGTTGAGCCCAAAGGACAACAGGTAGGATGGCATTGGCCTCACAGGTATATAATGAAAAGTTCTCTGAATCACTCTGACATCAAGATAAATGATTGATATGAGCTATCTCCTTTCACCTAGGCCCCTCCGGTTTCAGCTTTCCACAAATTATACTATAATAGTTGACATCAGCAGTCCAACTATTAAATTCAAAGGCTGTGTCCCCAATATTTAGAGGTAGCTTATTAGCACCCCAAAATATATTCCTATATAGAAATACTCCCTTAGGAGCTGGCAGCTTGAGAAGCCTCAAAGCAGGCCCTTTTGTTTGGTTCTGAAGGAGAGACCAAAGAGTCACACTGCAGGAGCTTGCCAGGATGTGCTTCAGACAGAGTATGTGGGAGGGTTCACTGGGGTAGGTGGGCTGGATGGGAGTTTGTGGCGAGTAGGGCTGACCACAGAGGGACCATGAGCTTGGCCAGCTCTGTTCTCCAGACATGTCAATAGATTCTGTTCCTCAACACATTCTTTCCCCAGCTCAGTAACACCCAGGAGCCAAGTCCCAACCTGACACCACACACACACACACACACACACACACACACACACAGACACACACGTGTTATTTCAGAAATGCTTGCCTCTGTAGGAACTAGTCAGCTGAGTTGAATTATGCAAAGTTGTCTGTTCTATGACTTGCAAATACTTCAGGCTTTGACTTAACTTGCAAATACTTCAGGCTTTATTGGTGATTAGAGAATAAAAGTACCCTGCTCTTCCCCAAATCCTAATATAGTCACGAAAATTTGACTACATGCAGTAAATGTTCCAAGAGATAAACAATGGCCAGTGTCTCCTTCCTCTATATTAGTGCCCCTTTTGTCTCCAAGTTTTTAGGCTAGAAGACCCCTAGAACTCATCATTATCCTGTTTTATCAATGTGTTTCTCTCTTTTCTTCTTTTTTTCTCTTCTGTGAATCTCCATGCATTTAGCACCATGTTTTTACATCAAGTAGTCATACACTACACTGTATTTGGAAAAAACACACAATCAAATAGTCTGAACTTTTATATCACATGCAACTATCACAGGAACAAGAAGATAGAACAGATCTACACTAATAAAAGAGAAGCATGCAAATTGGTGTAACTCCGCTATGCCCACCAGCCATTCAGATGAATATGCAAATTAACCCAACAAAGATGACTGTTAATTTGCATACACAGTGCAGAGCAAAGAAGACAACTAGGATGGGAGGAAAGCAAGCAGGGCTGCAGAGACTGGAGGGAAGCAAGAGGGGTGGTGGAGGCGGGAGCTTTACTCTGGCACAGGAAGCCCTATTCTTGCAGGAATCTTCCTGCAACGGGCCTCTAGTTAGAAAATAAGAACACAGTAAGATGTCAATGGTCAATAAACATTAAGAATGAATTGTTTGCTATGAGAAAGGATCTTTGTTATGGCCTTCAGAGAGATTGTTTGTGGTCTAGCTGGAGAGAGAAGACACACAGATGAAAAAAATAAGATGTCAATGTGATAGGCCAAGTGGTTTAAGTATATAATATTTGTTACATACTACAGTGGTTTACTGAAGTAGGTCACTTTGGGTGTAATAAAATTTTTGAAATTATGCTGGAGGAGACCCAGGATTTAAGGCAATAGGGAAAGTCTTTAAGCCAAAAATGTGAACAAACAGAACAGTTCAAGAAATAGTGAATGGATCCATTTGCAGAAATGGAGGGTTTGTAAGAGACAGCCGTAGAAGATACGGGAAAGACATGGAAAGATAGGCATGTGCTTCCCAAACTTATTTCAAGTCTCAGCACATGTAAATAGTACCAACATTGGTATGGCACACTGGGTGCAAGGAACTGCCCGCCCCCCATTCATATATTAAAATTCTAACCCCCAGTATAGTGGTATAGTAAGTAGGGCCTTTGGGAAATAATTAGGTCATGAGGGTGGAGCCCTCATGAATGAGATTTATGTCTTCATAAAAGGGACCTCAGAGAACTCCCTGGCCCTCTTCCTGCCATGTGGGGGTACAGATATAGCCGTCTGCAATCCAGAAGAGGGCCCTCACTAGAACCTGACCTTGCCTGTACCCTGATCTCAGACTTCCAGTCTTCAGAACTATGAGAAATAAATTCCTGTTGTTTATGTGTCATTCAGTCTGTGGCACTTCGTTATAGCAGCCGAACTCACTATGACACTGAAGTAAAGTGAAGAGTCTCCTCAAAGCTCGAGATAATGTCTGCATCCCCAAGGGCCCTGAACCCCTTTGGGGCACACTGGTTGGGAAGCTGTGCTATTGGTTATTGCTCCTAGGGAGGGTGGTAATCTGACTCAGACATGTGTGTAACTCAGCTTGAAAAGCACTAGAATCCATCTTTTCATGTATTTTTTTAGTTCAGTCTCAGACAGCTTATACAATGTGAGCAAAAATACTAAAAGGCATTTTAATCTACTCCCACGATTTAGTTGACTTTTGTGCCTTGCTTTGTTGTCTGGACATGAATGCCAATCTTTAGGAAGCTTTATGGTCTGTATCTGGTCTGATGAAAGAGAAGCATCCTGGTACTGTAGGATATCTAGCAATCATCAGACCTGGGTTTACTTCTGCTCATTCTCTGGGCCTAATATATATGCTAATTCATCTCTTTCAGCTTCCTAATCTACTAAAGGGATAACAACTACCCTACTTATCTCACAGGAAGTTGTCATAAATCTTCAATTTTTAATGAAAAGTAAACTAATCTAACTATACTCTATGCAAGTTGTGTTGGATATGCTAGAGGACATGCAATCCCGGGTGTCACATACCAACACAACATTCAGAGGAGAAGAGGCATGTCAGCCTGTATGTTTCTTTTTCAGAGAAAGGAAAACTTTTGCAGAAGCCTTCTGGGTCCTCTCATATCTTTGCCCAGAAGTGGGACAATGCCCATCTATCTCTCAGCCAATTACTGGGAAGGGGAAAGAATTACATGAGTGGTTTGAGCTCATCGGGATCTTCCCTGTTGAGTTCCTGGATGGCAGAAAAGGTTGGACACCAGAACAAAACTTCGTTGATACAGCAGAGTAAACACTTCACAACTTTCTGGAAAATTTTTTTCCTATAAATTGATTTATAAATATCCAAATTCCTTAGCATGACACAACAGACCCTTTATGATCTATTCCGTATGGTCTATCCTTAACTCTTCGCCTCACCTTCCAAATTGCTTCCATGTTTGAAGTAAACTGATTTCTGCTCTCACACTTGCTGTGCTCTCCACACCTCTGTGTCACCACTTGCTGCTTCCTCTGCTCCATCTCTTCCCCTTACTGTTTTCTCTCCTCTTGCTCCCCCATTCCCTCCTCTCTCAGCCATTTGAGCAACTCCTCTTCTCCTCACTTTGCATAACCTCCTCTGGGAGGGCTTTCTGGTTTAGGGAAGCACAGGGTTAGGGAAGCTTTCCTGCATTAGTCACCACCACCAAGAGCAAACTCTTCCACAGCACTAGCTGTGTGCCTTACAATGTTCTGAGCACTTTAATACACTAATTTACTTAATCCTTGCAACATCCCAAGGAGAGGGGCACTGTTATTATGCCCATTTACAGATGATGAAAGTAAGGCACAAAGAAGTCAAGTGCTTGTCCCAGGTCCCACTGCTGGTAAGTGGCCATTGTCATAGCACTTCTCCCAGAGGAGACTAGCTGTTTACGAGGCTTCCTCCTCCTCCAGCCTGTGAACCCTTGGGGACAGTGACTGCTCTATTCATCACCGAATTCCCCAAGGCCTAACGCGGTGTTTGCCACATACAAAGCGAGGGCCTCAATAAACATTTGTGAAAAGGATAGTTTGTATAGAATATCTCTTTTTTTTTTTTTTTTTTGAAAATCAGTGGATCCCCTTGCATTTACAGGAAGCAGCAGGAATATTGGTGGATACTCCTGAAGGCCCAGATGAACCCAAACCCAGGCATCCCTTCCTTCCCATCTAACCACCAAACCCAAAGCCCTGCCACCCGCCTCCTCCTGAAACGTTAGAATAGGAAACTTGGAAGGGAAATGGTGTGCCGTGTGGAACGTGGGAAGGAACCCAGTTTGATTAGCATTGTAAGAAACTATGTAAGGAACAAAGACTGTACCACAAGCTTGTGATCATAACTCTCCCATATAATCAATACCCAGACTCATCCCTGGGACCCTGTTTTTAGAATGATTGGCAGACTATCAAGTATTTTTATCTAGCTACCTACTTACACAGCTACCTAATCACCTACCTGTCTCTATCTACCTCTTACACACATACCATGACCCTGACAAAACGGTTGCAATAGGGAGTTTCCAAGTCAAAGATGGAATTCACTCATGGGATTTTTCCTGTTCAAGGGCATTGCAGAGGGTCCTAGGAGAGAGGGAGCCTTAGACCTCTTGAATGGAGCCTGCTCTCACAGCCTTGGTCCTGAGGCCCTGGGGCGACATCAGAATAGAAGCTGCCTCTTAGGTCTTTATATGGAACATTGTTCTTCCCAAAGCCCTGGGTTCTTGGCGTAGAGTCTGACAGGAATCACATCCCACTGGAAGGGAGCCAAGAGGATTCCCTGCCTCTGCAAGTTCAGAACAAGGGCGCAGGAGTGTTGACTGGAGGTAGGTAGGGGCACGGGTGCTGGCCCTGAGCCAAGCTCTTCCCTTGCTCCAGATGCAGTGAGGCCACAGCCTGCAGGGCTTTCTTTTGTGGCTTGAGGGACCTTGCCAGAGGCACCCAGGCCTCCTGGAAGGCTGTCCCACAGGGCCAGGGGAAGTGTGTGTGGAGGGCGAGGTGTCTCAGTGGGCTCTGAGGGAGGGCTGGACCGGTGGCTTGGGTCTAGGGCTGTGCCCACCTTGCTCTGTACCTAGGAGGAATTTTCTTCTCCTCCGAAGCTGCAACACCCATTTCATGGGTCTTTTTTTAAAAAAAATTATAGTTGACATACAATATTATATTAGTTTCCAGCTTCCAACATAGTGATTTGACATTCATACTCCTTACCATGTGATCACCACAATAAGTCTAGTAATCATCTGTCACCATACAAAGTTATCACCATAATATTGACTTTCCCTATGTTGTACATTACATCTCCATGACTTTTCTTTCTTTTTATATATAACTGGAGGTTTGTACCTCTTAAGCTCCTTCACCTGAGAATTTTCTGCAGATAGGATGTGTCTCAGTGAGGGCAAGTGCCTCTGGAGTCTGCCCCACCCTTGCCAGGGCAAGAAGCATTCTGTGGCAGTTTCTAAACAATTAGGAACAGGGTGGGGTGAGAGTAGAGATGGGGCTAGAGTACATCTATAGAGCTGGACTTCCTTTTTTAGTTTAACATCTCTATTTAGTATATATTACATACCGTCCCCTTCATTTTTTGTTTCTTCATCCAAGGATATTTTTTCCATTTATTTTTTTAAAGAGAGTGGAAGGGAGAAGGAGAGACAGAGAGAAACACCGATGTGATAGAGACACATCGATTGGTTGCCTCCTGCATACCCCTGACCAGAGCTGAGAGCCTGCAACCAAGGTACGTGTTCTTGACCGGAATTGAACCCGGGACCCTTCAATCTGCAGGCTGATGCTATGTCCATTGAGCCAAACTGGCTAGGGCCCCTTCAGTTTTAACCTTTCACAGAGTTCTTTGATGCACATACAGCAATCCTAATGTATTCCTCAGGGTATGCTGTGTTAATCACTAGAACAAAATTTCAGTGGTTTATATCTTTCTCATATCACAGTCCCAAGCTGGTTGGGTGGCGTGGCAAATGTTTTAAGCATTTATTCAGGATCCAGCTCCTTCCAACTAGTGGTTCAGCTCTCCCCGTGGGCCTTGAGTCCTCCAAGGTTGGCTGGGAAATGCAGCCTATCAGTGTGTCCAGAGGGAAACGAAAATAGTTCCGCAAAGCCATAGTGTTATGTTTGCCACAACATATTAGAGATGATAGGGCTTTGATGAGCATGATAAAATTTAAGTGCCATTATATATCTAATTTCATGCATTATGAATTATTTCTATCATGAGACACTTAAAATAGGGCCTGTCAGCCTTAGGCAGTCATTGACATTGTGCTTATATCTTGCTTCTGTGGTGGTTAGTAGGTTTTACAAAACCAGAAACTGGCAGTCCTCCCTGTTGACTACTCCAAACTCCTCTACAATAATGCAGTTCTTTCTTCCACTTGCTGAGAAATTCTCTTCTAATCAGGCAAAGCAATAATCCAGAGAATACACATAAGAGAGCAGAGAGAAGTAGTAGAAAGCTAAAGATAACACTGTGAAGGCCAACCAAAACATTTTTTTTGGCTGGGTTCAGTGAACTTTATTGATTATGCATGTTAAGGTAGGGCTCCCTAAACCTCTCCCCTTCTTCAGGGGATCTGGGATGGAAACTGTGGAGATAGTTTCCAACTAGTGGATTCTCCCTCAGTGTGTTGGGGGATCAGTTTGGAGCAAGGACCCCCCAGCAGCTGAGGGCTTCTCTTCTTGCTAAGGATGGGGGTCCAGTGGGCTCTTACTCCTTGGAGGCCATGTGGACCATGAAGTCCACAACCCTGTTGCTGTAGTCAAGTTCATTGTCAGACCAGGAAATGAACTTGACAAAGGGGTCATTGAAGGCAGTGCCAGCCCCAGCATTGAAGGTGGAGTGGGTTTCCTTGTAAAGTCGCAGGAGACAACTGGTCCTCAGTACAGCTCAGGATGCCCTTGAGGGGGCCCTCTGATGCCTGCTTCACTACCTTCTTGATGTCATCATATTTGGCAGCTTTCTCCAGGCGGCAGGGCAGATCCATAACCCACACATTGGCGGTGGGGACATGGAGGCAATGCCAGTGAGCTTCCCATTCAGCTCAGGGATGACCTTGCCCACAGCCTTGACAGCACCAATAGAAGCAGAAATGATGTTCTGGGCAGCCCCTTGGTCATCATGCCACAGCTTTCCAGAGGGGCTATCCATGGTCTTCTGGGTGGCAGTGATGGCATGGACTGTGGTCATGAGTCCCTCCACAATGCCAAAGTTAAAATGGATGACTTTGGCCAAGGGGCCAAGCAGTGGGTGGTGCAGGAGGCATTGCTGACAATCTTGAGGGAGTTGTCATACTTGTCATGGTTCACACCCATCACAAACATGGGGGCACCCACAGAAGGGACAGAGATGATGACCCTCTTGGCTCCACCCTTCAAGTGACCCCAGCCTTGTCCATGGTAGTGAAGACACCGGTGGACTCGACAACATACTCAGCACCAGCATCACCGCATTTGATGTTGGCGGGAGCTCGCTCCTGGAAGATGGAGATGGCCTTTCCATTGATGACAAGCTTCCCGTTCTCAGCCTTGACTGTGCCTTTGAACTTGCCTTGAGTAGAATCCTACTGGAACATATAGACTATGTAGTTGAGGTCAATGAAGGGGTCATTGATGGCGACAATATCCACTTTGCCAGAGTTAAAAGCAGCCCTGGTGACCTGGCACCAAATACAACCAAATCTGTTCACTCCAGCTTTCACCATCATGTCTCAGGCTTGCAGCTGGCACTGCACAGGAAGACACGACTGTCTGAAGAACAAGATGCCCAGCCAAAATATTTTTTAAAATTCATACTTTTGGAGTGTTTTGTCGGTTTATTCTAACTACCCCCATCACTATTAAAGTTTATCATAACAAAAGTTTATTTTTTAAAACTTTAAAAATAAAACTATTTTTAATAAAAAGGCTTAAATATATCCTTAGCAGGGTAGAGGATTGGTGGAAGGTCTGTGTACTATAGTCATCTGGAGACCAGGCTGTCAGAGGCTCTGTCATCTTCAAAATGTGGCTTTCTAGGTTGCGTCAGGCATCAACATCCAGCCAGAAGATGAGAGTGGGAGGAGATTTTTATGGACTGGGCCTGAAAGTGGTGAATGGCACTTCCATCAACATTACATTGGCCGGAACTCAGTCATGTAACCAGACCTACTGCAAGGGCCTGAGAATATCTCCTGCTGCAACTCAACAACTCTAACCTATGACAGAAGTGGGGAGAGTCATCAGCATTTGGTGAGCAACTTGTCATCTCTGTCATAGTGGGACTACCAACTTCTCTATTCTTGAAACTTATATACAGTTTCTGGCTGTGCCAAAATGAGATATACTAAGGGTGTTGCTTTTAAGAAAAAAAAAGAGAGATCTTGCTTTAATATGAAAATGAGTAGGGAACCTTTTTTCTGCCAAGGGCCATTTGAATATTTATAACATCATTCTTAGGACATACAGAATTATCAACTTAAAAATTAGCCTGCTATATTTGGTCAAACATTTAATTAACTCACCCCTAACGCCTTGGCGGGGCCAGCCCAAATGATCTCACGGGCCTTATACAGCCCAAAAGCCAGACGTCCCCCACCTCTGGTTTAAACGAATAAAATATTTTGTTGCTGTTTGGTTGATAATATATTTGTTGGGTTGATGATATGAGTTCCAAATGAGGGGACAGATAGTGTGGAGTGTTATATGGTGCCAAGGTCCAAAGAAGATAAAGAGCAAAAACAGACGTGATGGTCAATAAGGCTGGTGACACGTACTCCAGTTCTCCTACAAGGTGGTAGTAAGATAACAATCCTCCACCCCCTTCGAAGTTAGGAGTGATCATTGATTTGTTTTGACCCATGAAATGTGAGCAGAAGTGAGTCATGGTTGCCACGTTTCCTTCCTTCTGCTGTGGGTAACTGGGAAGCACATATTTACATAAATCTTTGTCAGCCTGCCCCTGGAACAGTGATGGCGAACCTTTTGAGCTCGGCGTGTCAGCATTCTGAAAAACCCTACCTTAACTCTGGTGCCGTGTCACATATAGAAATTTGTTGATATTTGCAACCATAGTAAAGCAAAGATTTATATTTTTGATATTTATTTTATATATTTAAATGCCATTTAACAAAGAAAAATCCACCAAAAAAATCTGACACGCGTGTCATAGGTTCGCCATCACTGCCCTAGAAGACTGGGATCAGCAGAACTGCCCAGTTGGCTTATGTTGAGTATGTTTATGGGCAGGACATGCACCTTGGGTGGGTCAAGGTATTGAAATCTTAGAGTTGTGGTCCAGTCATGACTGCTACATCAGGTAAAGGTTCTCCTTGAAAAAATGTGCTCACATAATATTTTGGATCAGATGTTAAAAGGTTAAATTTCACTCTGTGGGATTTGAAATGTAAAGCTGTGTTAGGAGGGAGATTTTGTTGACATCAACTTTAAGTGGTATAAATCGATCCCATTTATTCATTAAAATACAATATTCAATTTAAAAATGCTACAAAGTATGCTATAATCTTCTTTATTATATAAAATACCAGAGAAAGAGCAAACATTTTATCTGTTTGAGGTATACAATTACAGAAAAATAATAGATAATTTCTTTTTCAAGAAATTTTTTAATGAGGTATAATTTTCAGAGTTGTAGATTTAGATATTAGTAAAAATAATTTTTTTTCTTTTCTCATAAAAATTGTTCCTCTTTCCCTGCAGGGATTTTGTGTGGCTTTTCTTAGAACTGCCTCCCTCTTTAATAATATTAAAAGAACTGTAATTAATGCCAGAGGATCTTTTTCTCCTTTTGTTTCCTCAGTTCTGCTTTAAAAATTCTATGATTATCACATTTAAATTGCAGTATTAGTATATTTGCCACCAAGGCCAAGATTCACTGTGATATATCCTTTGCCCCAACATGAATAAATGAATAAAGATGACAGCAACATTAATGGGAGACAGTAGGTTATGTGTCTTTCCTCTTTTGCTGTTCATGTTGCTCCAGATGATGATGTTAATGATGATGTTAATGATGATGATGCTTTTTCTCCTCCTTTTTCTTCCTCTTCCACCTTTTCTCCTCCCCTCTCTCTTTTTCCATGTGTATTTATGAATCGTACAGTCACAATTGGTGGCTTCCCCAAATGGCAGACTCAAAGCATTGGCTGTTAGATGGCTGCCGTGGGGGGTGCGATGCCATGTGGACTTGAAGATTGCAGCTTTAGAAACTGAAATGTAGAAGTGAACGGACTTGGAATGGAAGGTTCCACGTCTCAGTTTATGTTCCTCTAACATAGCCGTCTCTAAAAATGAGACCGTAAATTCTAGAACATTGCAGTTCCAAGAAAGAAACTCAGAAGTCTTTGTGGTCAGTCATTTATCTGTGGAGGCTGCTGGCAGGCGGGGGAGGGGCAGTGGTGGAGTGGTAGCATCTGGTTCCTTCTCATGCTTCAGTCTGAGTGGCTCCACTTTAATCTGGTGTATGTTTTGGGCTGCTTACACTTGAAAACCACTCCACAAGACCAGAATAGTCATTTTACAATTGAAGAAACTGAAGTCCCAATTCTCTGTTTGGTTTTCATATGACAGGCAATAGAAAGCCCTTGAGCACTCTTGAACTTGGGCAACATAGAATCATACAAAAGATTCACCTGGCGAGAAATAACTGAAGCAGAGAGAGAGTGGGAATAGGAGGACCATAAAGGAGCCATTTCACTCCCCGTGGTGAGGTGCAGGCCAGGGTCAGATGCTGCCTGTGACCAGCCAGGGACTACCTGTTGGGAGCTACAAAGAGATCTGCGGTTGGTAGTTGCCCGTGCTGGACCTGGGTGCACGTGGGGGAGGCCACACTGCAAAGTGAAGCTGGCTGCCACCAGGATTGAACCTGGGGAAAGTCAGTAAAAGGCACAAGGCACCCCAAGATCTGCTTTTGCCTGTAAGGCTCAGCTACTGAAAGTCTTGGGTGGTACGGGACTTGGGTGATACAGCGTCTCAAGGAGTCACGGAATGAGTGGGGTGAGTTGTGTTGACCAGGTTAATGCATTTTCAGATTTGGTGTCAGTGCTGAGCCTGAGACCATTCTGCCAAAGTCACAGTGTTCACTGAGGCCAGCTGCCAACTGCCTGGGGCATGCGTACCTCTTGGTGGGGTGGGATCTTAGCTTGGAGCCAGTGGAGTTCACCAGACTAATGCAGATTCATATTTGGCCGTGTGTGTGTGTGGGGGGGGGGGTGTCAACACAGTAAAGATGGTGACTGCCTGCATTGGCAGAGGGCTCAACACTGAGACCCTGGTGGCCAACCCTCCAGTCTTCATCCTGAAGCCACTCAACGCAGTTTCTCCCCGTATATCTGGCAGCTCCTCAGCCTCTATGTCTCAGCAGGAGCTCATGGTGAGTGCCTGCTAGCAAGAGTCAGTGCATGGGCCCTTTAAGAGGTTGCCTGGGTTTTTAGCAGCCTTCTGTCTCACCCAAACGCATGGAATACTGGCTGATTTTCACCACCAGATGTTTTGTGGGCTCCTCTTCCTAACACTGGTCTCCAGTCTGGGGAACCTGGCATGGGGCTTGGACCTCATCACTCCTCTGGGGAGACCTCTGCAGTTTAGGTATCCCTCCTGCTTCTCAACCACCACACTCCTATTAACCTCGATGTGGCTTCTTCTTCATAGCCTTAGTTTTAGGACTTCTGTTCAGCTCGTCTTCAGATGTTTCTCCAGGTTTATTGTTCTGTCATTTAGATGTGATTTTGAGGGGATCATGGGAGGAGGCTTTCAGTGTCCATCTACTCTGCTGTCTTATCCGGAAGAGCCTGAGTTAGTGTTTTCTTGAATCTGAGTTATACTCTGCCCCACCTCATCCTTAGAAAAGTCTAAGGTATTCTCCCTCAAAATGCTTTTTTAAAATAATATATCCTAAGTCAGAATATGTTCTTTGACTCCAATATAAAAGAATTATCTAAACTGATTACTGACTTAAGTTGGTAGCATTCTTACTAATACATTGTATGTAATGTTCGGTATATAACTACATATGTTAATGTTCTGAGTGGTTACCCTACTCAAAGAAAACATAAACTGTAAGACCAGTTAGAAATTGTAGGAGAACAGAGACCTAAAGGAGACAAGGATGGGTGTAGTAAAGGGCTGAAGAATAAAAACTGAATTTTAGGAAACAACTATAGTTAGGGGCAGAAAATGAAGAAAAACTTAGCCATTCAAAGAAATAAAGAAAAAATACACACACACACACACACACACACACACACATATTTGTTGGAGTGATGCCAGAGGAATGGTGGCATGAGAAGTTCCCTGGGCCTCTCCACTTGAAGTTTCAACAATTGAACAGCTATAATTCAACATAGGATTCCCTACTCAATGCACTAACATGTCTGAGAGATCCATGCATTGATCACGTGAAGGTGGGCAAGTGGGAGTGAACCCGGGAGGTGGGAAGGGAAAAGAGCTGAGACAGTGGGGACAGCCTGGAGCTGGAAGCCCACAGCTCACTGTGAGTCTCAGCCCAGAGAGGGGAGGGATCAGGTTGCTGCTGGCACCCCCTTCATCCTGGAAGAGCAGAGAGATACAGTGAGCATTCCTGCAGGAGTGGACAGTACACACCATAGCTGAACCCAGGGACCTTGGTTGCCTGACAGTAGCCATTCCAGACAGGGAGACAAAGCCACTGAGCCTGGCCTCCTCCCCACACCCTCCCAGTTCACCTGCCCTCACAATCTGCATAGTCCCTTTGGGCTCATCCCTCAGCTATTTTCTAGGAAAGAGGGACTCTTTGGCAAAGAGGCATCGTCCCTGGGACATACACTGCAGGGATAGTGCCAAGAGACAGAGTGACATCCTTGCTGCTTCTGGGAGAACAGATCTTTGCGGTCTGGGGAAATACAGCTCTCTTCAAACCACATTCTTCTCACACTAAACCTGGAAGTCTAGCCACACGGCTATTCTGAGGAAAAGACACATAGAGCCAGTGAGACGGAGTGGGAAAGGGGAAAACACAGAGAGGGAACACAAACAAGTGAAGAAGGACTTGGATTAACATCTCCTTTACCAGGGATTTATTTGCTCATAGAGACAACAGAGGCTGTCAACTATAGAAAAAGAATTTTGGTTTTTAGACCTAGGAATATTATTTCCCTAAAGCTAGCAGAATTTTTTTTTAAAAGAATATAGGTCATAGAAGTTACAGCAAATTTTATAAATTATAAACATAAACAGTAAGAGTTGCTGTTGGACCATTTTAGGAACTTCTTGTGGTTTTTCATTAGTCCTAGCACAAGTCTTCTGCTAGATCTGAATCTATTGGTCATTTTATTTCTAGAAAATACAGTACTCCCCCCCTTATTTTTGGGTTAACTTTTCATGGTTTCAGTTACCTGAGGTCAATTATGGTCAGAAAATATTAAATGGAAAATCCAGAAATAAACAATTCATAAATTTTAAATTGTGAGCCAGACTGAGTTGTGTGATGAAATCTCACCATATCCTGCTCCATCCTGCCCAGGACATGAACCCTTTGTCCAGTGTCTCCAGGCTGTTGACGTTCCCCACACGTTAGGCACTTTGTAGTCACCATCTTGGCTATCAGATTGACTGTTGTGGTATCACAGTGCTTGTGTTCAAGTAACCCTTCTTTTACTTAATAATGGTCCCAAGGTGCATGAGTAGTGATGCTGGCAGTTTGAACCTGCCCAAGAGAAGTCATAAAGTGCTTTTTCGTAAGTGAAAAGGCAAGTACAGTACAATAACATATTTTGAGAGAGTGAGACCACATTTTATTAGAGTAGATTGTCATAATTGTTCTATAAGTTATTGTTAATCTCTTATTGTGCCTAATTTATAAATTAAATTTTATAATAGGTATGTACGTAAAGGGAATAATATAGCATATATAGGGGTTACTATCCATGGTTTCAGGTACCCACTGGTAATCTTGGAACATGTCCCCCATGGATAATGGAGAACTACGGTATACTATCTTGGTTCTCTTGGCACCAGCTCTTCTCTGTTTCTCTTCTCTGACTCTCCCCCAAGTCTCCTTGATTCTTTTTTCTCTGCCAGTCCCTTAAAGATGCTTTCTCTTCCTAGGTACAGTCACCAGCTCTCTTCTTACTTTAGGCTTCTTTTTTTTTAAATCTCACATCCTTTCAGGGTATTTATTATCACTGATACTCACATGATCTCAAACCTACACACCCAGTGCTTTTCTCCTAAAGTTTGTATCCATATTCCCAGCTGCCTACTGAACAGGCAACTTGAACTCAATATATTGTCTAAAACCAAATTTGCAGTCTTCCCACCCAATGCCTCATTCTCCACCAAACTTGTTCTCCTTCTCTTAGTTGATGGCCTCAACCTCTGCTCAGCCAACTGAGTGATTCTCTGTGCTTTCCCCTTCCCACCTCCCATATCCAGTTTGTCTCTGAATTGTGGACACTGCTTTTTGACATTTTTCCTTTTTAAAAATTTATTTATTTTTCTTTTAATCTTTATTGTTGAAAGTATTACATAGGTCCTCCTTTTCCACCCCATTAACCTCTTCCAGCCCGTTCCTGTCCTCCTCCCCACCTCCCAGGCCCTCACCACCCCATAGCCTGTGTCCATGGGTTATGCATACATGCATACAAGTTCATTGGTTGACCTCTTCCCACCCACCCTCCCCTGCCTTCCCTCTAAGATTCAACAGTCTGTTCATGCTTCTGACATTTTTCTATTCATTTTTTAATTCATTCATTCATTCATTCAGAAAATGAGTTTATTCTGTTCCAGGCACTGGGGTAATGGCAATGAGCAAAACAAAGTCCATCCCCTTAGAACTTATATCTAATAGGGGGAAGTAGGTAATGGACAAATAAATATATAATAGTAGCTGGTAGTAGTGCTAAGAGGAAACATGAAGCAGGGTAAGGGAACAAAGAGTAAAAGAAGGGAGTTTCCATTTTAGATGCACTGATTAAAGAAGACATTTCTGATGAGGTCACAAATGAAAAGACATCTGAGTAAGTGAGGGAATGGAGTGTCTGGTTGTAACCCTGCTTCTGCATTCTCAATGTCCCTGCCTCAGTCCCGTCTCCGTCACTGCTCTCCCAAGAGTTTTCTGGCTGAATGCTTCAAACTTCACATTTCTTGGTCTCATATGACCTCTCATTCCTTACACACCCTGCAGTGTCCATCACATGGTCCAGTACACTGAGCTCTTCAACGTTCTCTGAATGTACCGCACTTTTCATTTCCTTAGACATGTTTTCTTGTTGTCCCTTTTGCCTGGAATAACTCTTTCTGAATGCCACTGCTGGGTGATCACTAGATATTCTTTCCATATCCTTGTAAACTGCCTTAAATTTTTTCTCAAGGCAAATATGATTAAGTCATTGAATAAAATTCAGTCTAAATTTTACTTTTTTGTGACATCTCCTTTGAAATACCACAAAAATTTACTTTTTTCCCCACCCTCAATACTGCCAAACATTTTTTTACTAGAATCTATTGCAGGGGTTAGTAAACATTTTCTCTAATGGACCAGAACGTAAATATTTTAGGCTTTGTGGGCCATATGGTATCTGCCACAACTACTCAGCTCTGCCATTGTAGCGTGAAAGCAGTCACAGACAACACGTAATGAATGAGCATGACTGTGTTCCAGGAAATTTGTTTACAAAAACAGGAGGCAAGGCGTCGTTTGCCGATTCCTAATCTGTTGCCATTTTGTATTGTATCATGATTATTCATTTCTTTTTCTGCTTTCACAACTAAATTATGAGTTCTTTGAGGACAAGAACCCAGCGATCGTGTATTGGTTTTTCAAAGATGGCCATCATGACACGTCCCATCACCCCGGCTCTTCTGCAGTGTGATCTGCCGCTGCCCTACTAGAGGTGGGGTCTAAGTCAAACTTCCCTCCCTTGAACCCAGGGTGGCTTGCAACTCGCTTCTCACCATAGAACATTGGGGAAGTGAGGCTGTGTGATTGCTGAACCTAAGACTGAAAAGGCCATGCTCTTTGGTTCTCTTGTAACACTCCCTCTGGGCATGGCTCCTCTGGGAACCTCGCCACCATTCTGTCAGAGGCCAAAACACACGGAGGGGCCATGTTCAGGTGGACAGTTCCAGCTGAACCCTATTTGAGTCATTCCAGTCCAGATACCAGACGGGTTTGTCAGGAGCCTTCCCATGTTTCCAGCCCCCGCTCCCTTGCCTGTTGTCCAAGCTCCTCAGCTGAGGCCCCAGAGGGGAGTTGAACCAGAGGGGAGTTGCCGCCCCCAATTAGCCATGACCAAATTGTGAACTTGTGAACAAAGGAAATAATGATTATTGCTCCATTGTATTGGTCCATTATGTGTTTTTTACTGAGATATAATTAACATATAACATTGTTTATACAGTTTAAGTGTACAACGTGTTGCTTTGATACACTTATATATTGCAAATGATTGCCACCCTAGCTGATAGCTTGCACAACTACTATATTACATAATTACCATTTCTTTTTGTGGTGAGAATGTTTAAGATATACTCCTTGAGAAACTTTCAGCTATATATACAGTATTATGAACTATAATTGCCATGCTTTATATTTGATACCATTAAGTTTTGAGATGGTTTGTTACATAGTAAAAGATAATTGAGACAGCCCTTGTTATGAGATTTTGCTTTTATTTTTTAAAATATATTTTTATTGATTTCAGAGAGGAAGGGAGAGGGAGAGAGAGATAGAAATATCAATGATGAGAGAGAATCATGGATCAGCTGCTTCCTACACGCCCCCTACTGGGGATCAAGCCCACAATCCTGGCATGTGCCTTGACTGGAATGGAACCTGGGACCCCTCAATCCTCAGGCCAATGCTCTATCCACTGAGCCAAACCAGTTAGAGCTTATTTTTAACATCAAAGCAACAACAAAAATAAGAACCTGAATGTCATATTGTCTATGTGTGACTTCTACATTAAACTACTTTAGTATGTGAAATACATGGGCATAATTTAACAGTAATCTAAGTCTTGGGGCCTTAAACTAACATTTTGAGATGCTTTAACTAGGAGTACATCTTCTAGGCAGAATTGGTTGGTTAATCAGCACTTAAGCTCTCTTACTAAAAATCCACATTCCAAAGAGGTGAGCACTAGTATTGTAAATTTAGGCATCTAAGTCTGCTTGTTCATTATTAGTATAAGGGGTGTTATACTAATAATATGCAATAATCTATATATATAAAAGCCTAAGCGACTGGCCAGCCATTTGACCGTTCAACCAGTAGCTATGATGCACACTGACCACCAGGTGGCCGACGCTCAACACACAGGTATGGAAACATGGAACAGACTGATAAATCTCAGTGGGAAGGGGGCCCTGGCCTGCGGGGATCAGGCCGAAACTGGCAGTCTGACATCCCCTGAGGGGTCCCAGATTGTGAGAGGGCACAGCCCAGGCCGAGGGACTCTACTGGTGCATGAATCTGTGCACCAGGCCTCTAGTATACAATAATATTTCATTGATGAAATTCAGTTTTTAAAATATGCGATAAACTAGAAAGAGTTGGTGGACCCTACCTCCCTTGAGTAAATAAACCATAAGAATCAGCAGACACAGCAACGACACATATTTGGAACTAGGAAGGAGGTCTAGAACTCCATTTGGTTCTGTGTTCCCTTCTTAATGAAGGACCAGACCACCTAGTGCCACCTAGTAAAACCAGAAGTTCTGCTGATTTTGCTCTCAGAATATCATTCATGTCTCATAGGGAACTCTTCTTGCAAGGTGATTGCTGGAGTATAGTGTCTAGGACAGAGAGCAGGGAATTCTCTTAGAGTAACCAGGCATTGTTCCTGTTTACTCCTAAATTCCTATACATGGCAAGATTTGTTCTAAGATTTCTACTGTAACATCCACCCGGTATTGAGTTTGTGGAGGTGACAGCCTTACTTACTTTTAACCTGACAATGTGTTGATTGTTCAAATTAACTTAGGTTGCTTTGCAACACTGAAATATTGGTATCCCTGCCCTATCACGGTGATTAAAGTATTTTCAGCTTACATTGGGTTTTAATTTCAGGAAAAAAAGGAGATCTTTTTGTCAGGCAATGTGTCAGGTGGGGGTAATTGCTGTTGATGATATGATAGACAATACACTTCACAGAGTTCATTAATCGGCATCATGCTAAATTATTTCTGTGGTTTCTCCTGGAAGGTGACACAGGCTCCGCTGAGCGTAGGGTTTGAGCAAGGCAGGTTGGTTAATGAGCAATGACAAGGAGACACCCTGTGAGATTCATGAATAGCATCACTTAGCCTGGAATAATCGCTTGTGCACCTCTGCATGCCATGTTGTTTTGCTCTACATGTTCTTGAAAGACAAGTTTTGATTGTAGATGCTAATGGATGTGGAATTGGCATTTAACTTTCTGGATGTGCTATTTGTTTGAGAGCAACGTAAGTGAAAAGTGCTACAGAGTGTGTTAGTGGCCTACAGCCACTCTAACGGAGAGCTATGCCCCCACTCTAATGTACTTGATTACCAATCAGGCAGCCCATCTTTAAGAGCCACCCTCCACCCTCACCCCCAGCTGCAGAGAACAAAGAGCTGCACAGTTTGTCACTCTGGCACAGCTGGCTGCTTTCTCTTCTATTCTGCAGCTGAGTCCTCCACATCTGCGATGTCCCACAGGCATCTAAAAACCAATGGTCCAAAGCTGAACACATCACTCGCCCTGCTCAAATCCCCCTTCTTCCTGTGCTCCCTATTTCAGTAAATCCCACCACCATCTGCCCAGATGCACAAGTCGGAAACCTGGGGGTTCTCTTTGACCTTTCTCACAAGCTGCATCCAACCAGCCTCACGTTCTGTTGATTCTAACTTTAAAACAATGCTCAGAATACATCAATTTACTCGGCCCCACAGCCATAACACAGTCCAGGTTGCCAGGATGTCATACCCGGATGACCTAATGCTACCTAATACTATCCCCTTGCAGTAGGATATTTGTTGAGATAAAAACATAATTATTTTATTCCTGTGTTTTTAAAATTTCCTTTTCCACATTAAGCATGTACAGTAATATCAACAGTAACTATCTAGCATAAAGAATGGGAAGAGCAGGATCTAAAATAATTCAATAATAAACTGTGGGATTGAGTTATTTTATGAGTAGTGAAATGCCTGGCATGAGTCTGCATAGCTAACTGGCCAGGAATTCCACGGGTCTGCCTGGATTATCCTGAAGGTAGGGCTCACTACAGCTTACATATATGGGACCAGTCTGAGTCCTGTCCCTGAATAGGACTCCTAGTACTATAATGGGGATTGCAGAAATTTCCAGGTTTGTTGGCAGAAAGCTACCCTCCTCCCTGCTCTCTGATCAGGGGTTGCCTGCCATCTTCCCATCCAGTCTTTTTTTTAAAAATATATTTTTATTGATTTCAGAGAGGAAAGGAGAGGGATATATAGAGAGAAACATCAATGATAAGAGAGAATCATTGATCAGCTGCCTCCTACCTCCTGCACGCCCCACACTAGGGATCGAGCATGTGCCCTGTCTGGGAATTGAACCGTGACCTCCTAGTTCGTAGGTTGATGCTCAACCACTGAACCACACTGGCCGGGCTTCCCATTCAGTCTTTCTCTTCCTTCCTTTCATTTCATTACCCCACTTTTCCTGGGAAAGTTATCATGATTAACCTAAACTTGTTTGAGAATGGGAGCTGGATGGAGGACTTGGGTTCATAGTAGTCATGTTATAGAAGAATTATGATGTCAGAGGGCATGTTATCATGAATTTTTGTTTTGTGCTCATTGGGATATAGAAGATAAGAGAACAAAAAATTCTTGATTTTGTTCCCATACTTTATCAATGGATTGTGAAGTGGATTATGAAAAATACAACTTATTTAGGTCAGAAGTAATAGCAGAAAAGACTTTACCCAAGACTAAAAATACAACTTCCCATTCCTCCTCAACCCCAGTGTTTGGTGAGAAGAGTGACAGAGGCGAGTAGACTACAATGGCCTACGCTCAGCTTTCTGGAAGTACCCAGGGAGGCACCGGGACCCCAGAATGAAACTGCTCAGGCTGTATCCAGATAGAGGGAGCACAGCACCCTCTCAGAGATTTCTAGGCCCCTCGTGACCTGTAGGAAGAGGCTAACAAACTTAATTCTATTAGTTAATACCTAACAAAAGGCTTCAAATATTTTATCTCCCTCAGGGGGATTTTTCTTTTACTGTTAAGCAAATCAGTCTGTAGTCTTGGGATTTTAGTCCTGAAGATGAGGCTGGGGCAGAGGAGGCTCAGAAGGGCTTTCCTGGCTCGCCAGTGGATAAGCTCAGCTGCCTGTGCTGTCAGCACGGCAGGCAAGGTTTGGTACAGTTTCATCGCACAGGCATTCTTCTTTTCTCTCTGTTAGAAAAAAGTTAGAAACTATTATTATTAAATTTTTCAAGAATGGTGGACAGTCTGATTTTTTTAAAAAATTTAATGGCACCAGGGCTTATTATTTTTACTGCCATTTCAGGATAGACATGGTTCTTTATACTCTTTAATAGAGCTGAGGTAAATTTGGTTGTGATATAAAGTGAATATTTTCAGTTAGTATGTGTCAAATCATGGGAATAGTGAATAAAAACAAATCTCCTAGTCATTCTTTGATTTGTGATCTGAGTAGCCAACTTCCTGACCCCCCCTCCACTCTTAAATTTTTTATATCTCTTGTTTATATACTTACTAATTTGTGAAAATCTTAAGAGTAACTTATTAGGTAAAGATTTTCCACAGATGTGAAAAAAATTAACTGTGAAGTTGATTCTTGCTTACTAATAATTTGTGTGTATGCAATATATACACACAACACACAGTATATATGCCAATCATTTTTAGATATATTTCATGTCTGCATTAATGAGAAAGCCAAGTATATAGATACAATTGTAAACTTAATAAGTATTGTAAACATTTCCTTACAAAACCACTTTCTTTTGTGGTTGAGCCCCAAGTACCATGAAACTGCTGATCTATTTTATTCAAATTCTTGTTTTAATAGAACTCCTGTGATTGCATCCCGGATCCGTGGCGGAGTGTTCCTCCAAGCCTGGCCTGATGACAGGGATGGCCCTGAGCCTGGGTGAGGTGACTGCGTTAAATGTCTCAGTGCGACCACCAGGTAGGGTGTAGCTCTTTCCAGAAGAAGTGAAGTCCCATTAGGATGAAAAAAAAAGCCAAGTAAAGATCTCTGGATAAATTTGAACTTAACAATGTGAATCGGATATGGGTGTGTGAGTAAGTGTAAATAGAATATTTGTAGCGAGGATTACATGTTAAATGCACTAGAAAAGCTAGTGATTAAGGAGTCATGAGGTAAATTCTTTTCTAAAATGAATATGTAATTGCATGTGTAGGATTGTGAGATATCTTTGGTGTAATTATTTATAGATTTTCTGGGCATATGTTTCATTTCTCAATGAATCTAAAAATCCACTAGATTGTAAGATGCGCCATTATTTTATGCTCCACAAGAAAGAAAATAGTATAACAAATGAACTCTGAAGTAATGCTTTATAACTTATTCTTTTTATTTTATATGTATTGAAAGAGTTCCTAGACTAATTTAGGCATAGATTTTTACTTTACATCAATGTAGTGCAGCAATTTCCATTTTAAAAAGTCTCAAAATTGCTTTATATTCTTTTTTTTTTAATTGATTTCAGAGAGGAAGGGAGAGGGAGAGATTGAAAATCAGTGATTAGAGAGAATCATTGATCAGCTGCCTCGTGCATGCCCCCTACTGAGCATTGAGCCTGAAACCCAGGCATGTGTCCTGACTGGGAATTAAACCATGACCTCCTTATTCATAGGTTGACACTCAACCATTGAGCCACACCAGCTGGGTTGACTTGTACTCTTTTGTTAATTTAAATTCTTTATTGTTTAAAGTATTATATAAGGCTTCTTTTTCCCCCATTGACCTCTACCTGGCTGCTCCCACCCCCCAGCACATACTCTCACGCCTCTGTTGTCTATGTCCATTGGTTAGGCTTATATGCATGCATACAAGTCCTTTGGTTGATCTCTCCCCCTTACCCCTACCCTCCCCTACCTTCCCTCTGAGTTTTGACCTTCTGATCGATGATTCTCTGTCACTGTTTTTGTTCATCAGTTTGTTGTTCATTATATTCCATAATGAGTGAGATCATGTGATATTTATTTTCTCTGACTGGCTTATTTCACTTAGCACAATGCTCTGCAGTCCGTCCATGCTGTTACAAATGATAAGAGTTCTGTCTTTTTTTATAGCAGCATAGTATTTCATTGTGTAGATGTACCACAGTTTTTTAATCCACTCATCCGCTGATGGGCACTTAGGCTGTTTCCAAATCTTAGCTATTTTAAATTGTGCGCTATGAACATAGGGGTGCATTTCTGATTGCTGTTTCTTATTTATTGGGATATATTTCTAGAAGTGGGATTACTGAGTCAAATGCGAGTTCCATTTTTAATTTTTTGAGGAAATTCCATACTGCTTTCCACAGTGGCTGGACCAGTCTGCATTCCCACCAGCAGTGTATGAGGGTTCCTTTTTCTCCACATCCTCTCCAGCACTTGTTGTTTGTTGATTTGTTGATGATAGCCATTCTGGCAGGTGTGAGATGTTACCTCATTGTCGTTTTAATTTGCATCTCTCAGATGATTAGTGACTTTGAGCATGTTTTCATATGTCTCTTAGCTTTCTGTATGTCCTCTTTCGAAAAATGTCTACTTAGGTCCTTTGCCCATTTTTTGATTGGATTGTTTATCTTCCTTTTGTTAAGTTGTATGAGTTCCCTATAAATGTTGGAGATTAAACCCTTATTGAAGATAACATTGGCAAATATGTTCTCCCATGCAGTGGGCTTTCTTGTTGTTTTGTTGATGGTTTCTTTTGCTGTGCAGAAGCTTTTTATTTTGATGTAGTCCCATTTGTTTATTTTATACTCTTAAAAATTATTGACGAGCCCCAAAAGCTTTAGTTTATGTGAACTTTATTTATTGATATTTACAGTATTAGAAATTAAAGTTGAGAAGTTAAGCAATATTTAATAACTACTTTAAAAGAATAATAACAAACCCATTCACATTATATGTTAAACTAAATAACATTTTATAAATATATTTTTAAAAAATTAGTGTGAAGAGTAGCATTGTTTTACATTTTTCCAAATCTTTTTAATATAACTAGCTTAATAGAATTTAGCTGGATTCTTATATCTATTTCTGCATTCAGTCTGTTGTATTATGTTGTTTTGATGGAAGTATATGAAAAAAAGAAAATCTGGCCTTTATCTGGGAAGATCTATCTCTGTAGCTACCTTGCATAGCTACAAGGTCCATAGGACAGGAAAATGGAAGCATACGTGGTGGTACTTTTTATTAGCATTGATTTCATAAAATTATATTAACCTGTACTTGGAAATGCTGCCATTATCAACTTCTATAACTGGCAGTTAGAGTGACTTGACCTTTGACACAGTGTCCGTTTTCCCACTCCTGAAGAGGAAAATGATTGTGGGCGACAGTGCAAGCTAAGTAGAGGACATTTGAAGAAGCAAACTTGGCACTTTGATATTTAGATAAAGCACAATTTAATCAAGATTAATCATGCAGATATGCTATCATTTTGCTAATAATATTTTGAAGAATGCAAAGGAAACTTATTTTACCCACATTTTGACTGAGAAATGAAGATATTTGCAGGGAGTTATGAGAAGCAGGCAACATTAAAAATAAATGCATTTTTAATTTTTGTTATAGTTCTGTTGTTTTCAAAAGAATGATGCTTTCAAGTCATAGCATTCATTCACAGAAGTGTAATTCTGCATGGTTAATGGGGACTGACGCAGTCATTTCTTTTTTCCAGTGGTTTATCGTTATTGTTTGTGAAATTACTTTTGAAGCTGAGTCCTTTCTAAAATGCCCTGGGTAATTAATTTTACCATAGATTCAGGTGGTAAATAGCAAATCCATTAGTGTTTGGGACAGAACCAAGAGAAATGTGGTGGACATTTTTGTTATTGCAAAATTTTCAAGAAGTGATTTGAATTTGCATAAAATCTCATAGCTCACTCATACAATCACTCAGTAGCATAGGTCAGGCTCCTTAGAAACAGATCTTGAGCAGAGGACTCGTGGGCAAGTGAGCTGGGCTCTCATTCCCCCACAGCAGTCCGTCATTGGCTGTGGCTGCTCAGGGAAGATGGAAATGCCCAGGCACTCAGGTCCTCTGCACGAGGTGGCAAAACAGGCTGGTAGCTCCGGAGTAGTGTCCTAAAGACAAAAGGAGGGGTAGGGCCATTGGGATCAAAAGCCCATAAAGGGATGCACAGAAACAAGACAAGACTAAAAAGGATGTAATCAGGAAGGAGAATCGACAGTGATCACTACACTCAACAAATATTTATTGATCACCTACTACATGCTATTTACTGTTCAAGCTCTGAGGATTCAGTGGAGTATAAGGGGGCTTCTGTGCTAGTAGGGGAGACAATGAGGAAGGTAATACACGGTTCACTCGTAGTACCATGGTGATACATCTTATGAAGATTATGAAGCAGGGTAAGGGAACAGACAATGATTTGGGCCACTAGATTAGGTAGGGTAGTCAGGGTCAGTTAAATAAACAAATTAAATTAAAAAATGCATTTGAGTTTCCCTGAGGCCAGCCTGTGGGAAGCACTGGCATTGTGTATTGTTTCTCCCTAACCCTGGGAACTTCTTTCCCTTGGAGCTCATAGAAGGGAAGTGAGCCTCTTATTTGAATAAAAACATCACAATAGGTATTCTTGACATAGGAACAACAAACATAAAATAAATGGTCTTACATTTTTTCCCTTCTGCATTTTTTTCTACATGTTTTGAAGTCAGATATTTGGGGAAGCAAAGGAAAAAGAAAATTAGGTTTGTATGTTAAGAATTCTGATAATGTAGATTGGTAAGTTTCTCAATCCTGATTGAGGAATTTAAAAACAATCTAAGTTTCTTGGGGGAGAATGAGTAGACAAGGAGGAAAACAGAGTCATCTGGCTTGTAAAACTACCTTTGTTGTTTTAAACTGAAGACTGGAGAATCTAAATGACACAATGGACATTAGAAAGAAATGTATATGATGAGGTCTCAGTGGTGCAGAGGTGACAATCCAGGTCAAATAATAGACCTTGTCTCAGAGGTGGCTGGACTCTTGTCACTGATTCAAGCTCAAACCCACAAGTGACTGCCCATCTATGAATGTCTAGGGTTATGCTTGTGGGGGATCTTACTGGAAAATGCCATTTTAGAAATTCTCTCTCCCGGGTATTTCATCTGAAGCAACTGCTGGTAACCTCAGTTACCTACTGTCTCACCACCCCCTAATTTCTCTTCGGCTTTCTGGGCCAAAGGAATGGCCAGAGTAGATGGTGGAAGGATATAAATAGGAATTTGCTAGCAGGAATAGAACAGTTTCCTTCCTTTCTTATTCTCCATGATAAATGTTTCAGAGTTTTTCTAGTAGTGAAGAGAGAAGATAAGCCATAGATTAAAATGGTCCGACTGTGTAGTTTTTACTACGTAATTCTTCCCAGATTTGTTTTATTAGAAATATGTATATATCACATTAAGAAATTAAATGGATTGCGGATTTTGAAATTTCATCAGTGAGCATTCATACCATTATCAAAATTCATCATAATTTAAAATTAAATAGTAATCAATTAATTTAAATAATTTAATGTAATAATGTTGAAATGAATTAGGTGGCAGTGCTCTTCAGGTACCTATTTTAAAAGCAAAAAGAGTGCTGTAGATGGACAATGAAATATCTAACAGCAAAGGGTATTACATATTTTCCTCCTTTGGTCAGCCTAACTATGAAGAGAAAATGGCCTGGGGACTGTGAAATTAGAATATATCAAGAACCCTTTATCACTCAACAAATATTTATGGATCACTTACTGATCTAGGTGGGGAAGATACAATGGTGAAGACCACAGACAAACCCTGCCCATATGGACCTTACATTCTAGATGCGGAATAGAGACCCCTACACACAAATTATGACAAATGTTGTCAAGAAAACAAATGGATATAGAGCAACGGATGCCAAAACTTTTTCTGTAAAGGGCCAGATAGTACATGTTTTAGGCTTCTGGGTTATACAATCTCTGTCTCAAATCCAATTACTTACCTCTGCGGTTGTAGTGGGAAAACAACCATAGACAGTATGTGAATGAATGGACATGGCTGTGTTCCAATAAACTTTACTTATAAAACAAGAACAATCCTATGTAATAAAAGCCTAATATGCTAAGTGTACAGTTGTCCAGTGACAAGTTGACTGTCCAACCAATCAAAGCGTAATATGCTAAGGCCGCTCAACTACTTGCTATGACGTGCACTGACCACCAGGGGCCAGACACTCCGTCCGGTAGATTAGCTTGCTGCTGGGGTCCAGCCAACTGGGACTGAGCGAGATGGGCTGGACATGCCCTGGAGCCCTCCCATGGCCCCTCCCCTTCTGGCCAACCTCCTGCATCCCTCCCCGGCTGGCTGGCCGCAATTGGCCCTGATCAGCCCCAATCGGGACTGGGCAAGATGGGGCCAGACATGCCCTGGAGCCCTCCCGCGGTCCCTCTCCACCCCTCCCTGGCCCTGATCATGCACTGGTGGGGTCCCTTGGCCTGGCCTATGCCCTTTCAAAATCCTGGACCCCTCAGGGGATCTCGAAGAGCCAGTTTCGGCCTGATCCTGCAGGCCACTCCCCTTGGGAGGGTGCCAGAGGCAGGGCTCACGGTCAAGACTGATTGGGCACGAGCCCACAGCAGGCACAGTGGGGCCAGGATGAGCGGGAGTGGCAGGTAGGAGCTGCAGGCGGTGTTGGATTGCGAGTTCGGCCCGATCCCCTCAGGCCACCCCGAGGGACCCCACCTGTGCACGAATTCGTGCACCAGGCCTCCAGTAACAACAACAACAACAGGTGGTGAGCCAGTTTAATGACTCCTGAAGTAGAGTGGCACTTGGAGTGGGAGATGGTGACCGTACACTGGGGTGGTTAGGAAGGACTTTTCTGAAGTGGCAACAGTTGGAATGAAAGTAGAATGATGAGGGGCCAGCCATGTGAAGCTTGGGCGAAGAGCAGTCTAAGCAGAGTGAGTAGCTATGTCAAGGGTCCTGTGGTAGGAATAGGCTTGGTCTCCTTGATGTTGGTGGCTGCCTCATCTTACTGTGTAACTTTGGGTATGCTACTGAATTCTTTGAGCCCTTTTTTCTCTCTCTTTCTTTCTTACAATGTACACATACTTTATTAATCGAAAGCCTGATATTTTACATAGTTGATCTCAACTTTGTTCACACTGACTTCAGTGAGTTGTATTTGGGCTTCTATGCTCGAGACTCTGCTCAATTGCTACTGGTGTCATTGGTTTGTTTTCTTTCAGGATCAAGGTGGGTACTTTATATAAAATCTTATTTTTAATTCCTTCTCCTGCGATTCTTTCCTGTATCTTAGTTTTGCATAATTATACTTACAATGGAACAAGCATCCTAAAGTGACTAAGATAAATCCTCCTACTCCAATATCACATGACCTAATTCTACTAGTTCACAAAAAATGTCCAAGGCCAGCCACAATAGATCCTAATGAACCATATAATACCAAGCCCCATGAGCAGGGAATGTTCTTGACATCTAAAATTTCTAGTAGCTTAAAGGGCTTCCCCTACCCGGCTTGCCAGGCTCCAGTGTGCCACCATGGGGACTACTTGAGTTTCTTATACTTCAGCTATCCTGTACTAGTTATTTAAGGTGCTCACCGATCTGGGCCAAGAACCTAGAATAATGCCTGGCATAGGTAGTTGCCCATTAAATTTGCTGAATAAAGAATTCATCAAGTCCAGGAATAAAAGAAGCATTTTCTTAAAATAAAGCCTGCCTATTCAGTCAAACTGCATACAAGAGTTGTCAGAAAAGACTGGATCGCAATAACTACGGAACAATTGTCTGACTGAGGCTTGACTGTGGTCTTATTTCCCAAGAAAACACCCTAGAATATTTGGGTCATTGGATAAAAGTTCAAGTACAATTTTACTTAAGGTCTTTAAATGACTAAAATGAAATAATTGTTGGCACAACCCTGATTAACTTGCAATTAGTGATTAAAAACATGGATTCTGGGGCCTGATTAGGTTCCAATTCCAACTCTGCCACTGAATAGCTGTGTGGCCTCGCACAAGTTACTTAACCTCTCTGCGACTCATTTTCCTCATTTGTAAAATGATGGCATTAATAATTCCTACCTCATAGGGCCATTGTGAAGCTAAATAATTTAATGCAAATGATTAAGCCAAATAATTTACTGTAAGTGTTTATATGAGTGCCCTGAATATAGAAAGTAATAGATGTTTGCTATTGTCATTATGATGTACATTATCCCTTCCTACTCTTCATTACCTTCCTGTTGTGCTAAGTGGATCCTGAAAGCCAGCAAAAAGACACCGAGTTCCTTAAAATGCTGTTGCCCAAATGTGTCTCCTACTCAGTGTGCTTGGTCAAAGTTGCTCTATTTGTTTTATATTTGTTTAATTTTTGATAAATGGGAGTAAGTAGAATAAGTTTTGTTCTTTAAAAATAGTATTTAGATTCTCTCTTCCCTTCAAACCCCCTTTCTAAATCTATAATCCCCAGACTTTTCAGAAAAGAGGGAGAGAACTAAAGGAGAAAGAAGGCTGTTGACATAGCGTCACCAGAAAGAGGGAACTTTTCAGGATGTGGGAAATGTGCATTAAAGAAAAAATGGGGATTTTCTTCTTAATATTTTTGTTTTCTAAAATATGACTAATGTATATTTTTAAAATTACCGAATAAAAATATCATGACATATCTCTTGTTAAACAACTAAAAAGATCTACTAAAGGAAGGCCAGGGCAAGAGGGGTGAAGGGAGGGATCAGTGGCTCATATAGAATTTGGAACAGGAAGGAGCTTGGACTGGAAGTATGTGCGAAACAGGAGTGGGCTTTTCTACAAACCTCAAATCATTTGGAAAAGTAAAAAGAAAGTCAGGAGGACAGAAGGACTCTTGGCTGGCCGGTAAACAGTGTCCGACCACCTGATGTATGCTAATTGCTACGCTAGGTACTGTGGGAGACAGGGCGATGAATAAGGCAGCGTCTCTGTCTTCCTGTTGCATCTAAACATGCATTTAGGGGGAGGAAATAGACTCTGCAGCAAGTGTGTTATCCTCTTCTTTTGGAGAGAAGAAACCTTTTAAAATCACATCCTTTGCAGGCCAAGCGCCTCAGGAACTTCAGGGCTTATTTTGAAAATGCAGATTCTTAGAGGGATTTGGCTTTTAATCAAGCACTTATGCACAATTTAAATATTAGAACTCCTGCCGCGTCTGGCCCCCACCATCATGGGGTAGTAGAAAAACATGAACTGAGAGTAAGATACAGACACATGTGATGAATTAAAAGAGAAATTGCTTTTACCTGGAGGAAGGGGACGGACATTTTCCTGGAATAGAATGTGAACTGAGGCTTTGCCTGGGTTTTGCTAACTGTGGCAAAGGGGAGGAGGTGTTCCTGGAGCAAGGAATGGCTGGCCTAATGAAGTGCATAGGGGGCAGTGACTCTAGCACAGGGAGGAGGTGACTGCTCTGAGGTTTCTGACCCATCCGTGGTGCAGATCAACCAGGCGACGTGTTTTCCCTTCTAAATGGCAGTCCCTCAGCCCTAGCTTCTAATGCAGCGGTTCTCAACCTGTGGGTCTCGACCCCTTTGGCGGTCGAACGACCCTTTCACAGGGGTCACCTAAGACCATCCTGCATATCAGAGATTTACATTATGATTTATAACAGTAGCAACAGTACAGTTATGAAGTAACAACAAAAATAATTTTATGGTTGGGTCACAACATGAGGAACTGTATTTAAAGGGCCAGAAGGTTGAGAACCACTGTCTAATGCATAACCAGGACAGCACTGGAGAAGAATTTCACCACAGATAGAGGATTTTGCTTTGTCCTCATTTGCCACTGAGTGAGCTAAAACCACCAGTTTTCTGCCTTCTGTCAGGTCAGCTGTTCTCTGAATTCAAGTAGACGTGTGAGAACTTGGTGGAATTTCAGGCTGGAATTTTGCTCTTCTCACCTCTTGAGATACCTATATTTACAAATGGAAAACAGCCCACTCTACACTCCCCTCACCTAGGGCAGGGCAGCATGGCCAGGCCAGCACTTAACATACCAGGTGGGTTTGCCCGCTCTGGCAGCCTCTGGGGTGAGTGGCATGAAGCAGGAAATCAGATGTTATTAAATAGCAGAAGTGTGTGGACCAACTGCTGGGTCAGTGAGTGGGTTGGTACCTCCCCTAGTAGGCCACCTGGATGTTGTCAATCAGCGGAACAATAAGCATTTAATGACTAACCCTACTGTTGATGCAGGCTGTCTGTCTCCTTCCTGGATTTCTAGGTGATGCTATTTGAGGCCTATAAGGGCTGAGAGCCTGGCACTCATTTCCCTGTGAACCTGGGGCCTGGGCTCTGTCAAGGACTGATGCCACCCTTCCGGCCCCCACCATCATGGAGTAGGAGAAAAACATGGTGAACTGAGAGTAAGACACAGACACGTGCAATGGACGTGAAGGTGTGCTGCCCAATGTCCCTCCCAGGAAGGACTTGTGGTCCCAGCTCCTGGAGTGCAGATGGTTGTCAGCTGTCAGCCTTGCAGGGTCTCTCGCAGCTGCAGAGAATCATGTCCACATCCAGGGACTGACTGAAGCAGGTGTATAATGGCCTGGCTATTTGGCCCAGTTCCAACAACTCCCGGTCCTGCTTCTGTCACAGGCGCTCGTGCTAAGGGCATTCCCTAATAAACAAGGCGACCTTAGTTTCAGAGGCTGCTTGCCAGAGAACCCAACCTGCAACACGAATTTGACTTTCAGATCAACTACAGGCATACCTCGTTTTATTGCGCTTCGCTTTATTTTGCTTCACGGGTGTTGTGGTTTTTACAAATGGAAGGCAAGACCCTCCACCAGCATGAAGATTATGACTCACTTTATTCCTGTGGTCTAGAACCAAACCCACAGTACCTCCAAAGCAGGGGTCCTCAAACTACGGCCCGCGGGCCACATGCAAATACAAATATTGTATTTGTTCCCGTTTTGTTTTTTTACTTCAAAATAAGATATGTGCAGTGTGCATAGGAATTTGTTCATAGTTTATTTTTTAAACTATAGTCCGGCCCTCCAACAGTCTGAGGGACAGTGAACTGGCCCCCTGTTTAAAAAGTTTGAGGACCCCTGCTCCAAAGTATGCCTGTCCTTGGGAGCCCAGTGAACTTGGGGAAGCAATAACTTATTTTCTGTAAGACTTAACTTTCTTGCCTGCATTATGGGAAAAAATAGTCACTTCATTGGGTTGTTGTGAGTGCACTTAGTTTAATATCTGGTGCAGAGTAATCACTCATAACTATTAGATTTTAAAACGTTGGGCAAGTTATTTAACTTTGGTGAGCCTTGGATCCCTTAAAAATGAGAACAATAGCACTTGTATCTCAGAATTTTGATAAGAATTGTATAACATAATGTACGTGTGTTAGGTACGCAACAGATATATTTCCCCCTTATTTTCTCTTTAAAGTATCAATATAACTCTACATAGTGAATTTGAAAAATAATCCCTGTTTATTTTTTTCTCTTTTTTGCTTGCCCTTTATCTGAGTAGAGGGCGCTTGTATCTGGAGAAGGAAAACTGAGTGTCAAGCAGCAGGTGGGGCTCTTCCTTCATAGCTCAAAAGCCAGCTTTTCCAAGCAGCTCACCCTGACTGACCAACCTGTTCCCCAAACCACTCATACGACCTTTGATTCCCCTCTTTTTTTCCTTGATTCACTTCTGTAATCCTTATAATGATATATTTTAGTGGATTAGAGGTTTTCTACTTATATACTGTAAGTCACTGAGAAGCAGCGATGGTATCTGTTTTTTCAAAGAGCATACATCTGGCTGAACATGAATATTCCCTGGAAGTGTTCACTGGTTACTGTACTAGTTGACAGTGACTAACTCTTTTAACCAATGCCGAGTCCTGCTGGATACCCGTGAGAGAGATACCCCAGGAATTCCTGCTGAATTGACAAGGAATATGAGAGCCAGATGGGGACTACTGAGGTCCCCTCATTTAACTCTGTCATCTCACCCAGGAAGAAACTTTGCTGAGGTCAGCTCTCGTTTCAAATAATGGCATTTAAGCTCCATGTGGAAATTTAGTTCCCCCATCTTTATTATGTCTTCTCTATTTTATAACTTGATCTTCTTTGTTTCGGATTTAAAGCTTGGTCAACTCTAGGAACATTGTCTTACACTGACACCTACTGGGCAGGTGGAAAAATAACTGATACCTATAATACTAGTGTTTGTCTTCCTCATTGCATTCATCTTAAGATTTTTTTCTTACAGCTATCCTAGTTTTAAGCTTTCATTTCCCTGTTATACTAAACTTAAAGGTCCATATTATATCTTTGATGTCTTGGGTGTGATGATTTTATCCAATTAAAGGCCAAAGTACTTTTAAGCAATGCCATTCCATAGATCACTTAATGCTTAATGATGACCAATGATCACATACATTATATGTGACCTTAATTCTTCAAGCACTACAGTTCTAAACAGCTGACATGTCAAGTGGACCCTAGAAAAGTATGGGGCCATTCTTAACCCTAGATTCACCCATTGGTGGGAATTGCAAGAGACCATCTGATTAGGATCAAAACCTCTCATGAATGTCAGTGAGAACCATCCAGGATAAATGACATAAATTCTTTTCTTGAAGATTTCTCTAGGGATTACAACCCCAGCAGAAATTCACTCAAGTGTTCATTATCTTAGTGTGACTTTATTACAAAACCACCTCTCTCCTGCTTTTATCGAAAAATCTCTTTTGTTCTTCTAAGTTTTAGAAATGATTAATAAAATCCTACTCAAAAGAACTTTACAAAATATACCAGTAGGTGACACTCAAATCACCCCCTTATAAGTCCCCTTGCACTGGATTTTTTTCTTTAGTTAAAGATGTAATCATGAAAACTACTTTCTAGTGGGTTCTATACTTTTTTTAAATGTGGTTGTATGTACAATTGAATACTATCTATTTATATAAAAGCCTAAGTGACTGGAAAGACCGGAACAACCGGTCGCTGTGATGCACACTGACCACCAGGGGGCAGACATTCAATGCAGGAACTTCCCCCAGCCCGCAAGCCCTGATTGCCTATGGGGCCTGCCGGACAACCTCCCAGTCTCTCCCCCTGGCCTGCAGGCCCTAATCGGGGCCAGGCCCCCGGGCTGGGACGGGAACCGGGGGTGGGTGGTGGCAGACATGGCATCTTTCCTCATTGGGGCCAGCAGCCAACCTCCCGGGTCCCTTCCCTGCTGAGGTGGTGGTTGGCTCCTCCCCCCGGCCAGCAAGTCCTGATTGCCCAATCAGGGCCGGGCCCCGGGCTGGGATGGGGAACCGGGGATGGGTGGTGGTGGATGCAGGCAGCGAGGGAAGGAGGAGGCAGGGAGGCGGGGAACCTGATCGGCCCTTATCACTGGCCAGGCCTAGGGACCCACCCGTGCACCAATTTCGTGCACCGGGCCTCTAGTCATAAAGAAAAAGGGAATCCTGCCATTTGTGACAACAACATGAATAAAGTTGGAGGGCATACTACTAAGTGAAATTAGCCAAGCAGAGAAAGACATACACTGCGTAGTATCACTTATATATGAGATCTTTAAAAAAGTCAGCCTGGCTGATGTGGCTCAGTGGTTGAGTATTGACCTATGAACCAGGAGGCCATGGTTTGATTCCCGGTCAGGGTGCATGCCTGGGTTGCAGGCTCGATCCCCAGTGTGGGGCGTGCAGGAGGTAGCCAATCGATAATTCTCTCTCATCATTGATGTTTCTATCTCTTCCTCTCTGAAATCAATATATATATATATATACCCATAGGCAGTAAAATCTCAGACATCTCTCATAGCAATATGTTTACAGATACATCTCCTAGGACGAAGGAAACTAAGGAGAAAATTTAAAAATGACTTGTATTTTTTCTTATTTATTTAATTTTTATATGCTTTTAATCTACCTTTACATTTTTTTCTCATCAATGGTTTATAAAATTTCTGAATTCTAGGGGTTTGGATCTTGATATTCAAAGTAAAGCCTCTGGTATTTAATAGGAAAAAAATGGAGAAACCCTCTTTTATTCTCTCAGACACCTGCCATTTACAATAGAAATGCCCGACAGATCATGGTCTCTGTATAGATTTACCAATGTTCTTGGTGGTTCCTAACCCATAACTTCTGTTCTGCCAGGACAATCCTGCCCTGAAAGTGATGTATAAAGATAGTGTCCACTGACTGCTGAATGGTGGGTGAGAGGAAAGGGTCACAGGAATTAAAAAGCCCATAGTTACAATAATAATAATAAATAAATAATAATAAATAATTGGCCACTACAATGGGGAAAGCATGCCTGTTTCTAGCATCTTCATCAAGAGATCATGGTGTTCCCAGGAAGTTGGCTAACAGCAGCTGCGTAAAGAAACTGCAGCCTACTCAATTACACTGCAACTTGCCAGGAATTAAGTAATGGTGTTCTTGGAATTGGAGAATATGATGTGAGCAGTGTTTATCTAACACTGCTTAAGAATCTAGCCTTAGCTTCTGGGAATCTAACAGGTTTATCTAGATGATAATATCTTTAAAATGAAGAACAGTACATCAGTTTGTTCAGGGGCCCAGCTTTTGGAGATAGAGTTGATGGATTCTGTGTGAAAGGCATGTGAGATCTGCTAGCTGTTTGATAGCAGATCTCAATGTGAATAAGAGTCATTTAGGGAGATTGTTTAAGAACGTAGATTCCTCAGAGGGAAGTCGGGGGAGGGTGGAAAGAGATCAACAAAGAACTTTTATGCATAACCCATGGACACAGACAATAGGGTGTTGAAGGCCTGGGGTGGGGATGGAAGTGGGCTAGAAGAGGTCAAGGGGGGAGGGAGGGGAGAGAACATATGTAATACTTTCAACAATAAAGATTAAAAAAATAAAACCACAAAAACAAAACACGCACATGTAGATTCCTGGAAATCCCACCCATATAATCTGATTCATGGGTCTGGGTTAGGGCTCAGGAATTTAGATTTAGTAAGCTTTTTCTGGACTACGTTTAAAATGATTAGACTCATAATTGAAGTGGCTAGGATACAAATTAAATAATTTTCACAGTGGCAGTATCACCCTTAGGTCCAGGCCAGTGGGGGCTCCTGCTTTGGGGTTTGTGGTTGAGAGGACCTTGCTCAGGCTGTGACACTCCCCATCAGAGGGGGAATCTGTGGGCTCAAAGATTTATGCCAGCCTGGAGCTTAGAACCAACCTTCTGGACCACGATCTGGGTCCCTGGAATGTTCCGCCCAAATGGCATTGAGCTGATCCTTGGGTTTTGTATGGGCTTCTTCCCTTGTCTGTCCTCCAGAGGGCGTACCCTGCTGTGGACAGCCTTCAGCCTCAGCAGTGGCCCAGGGGTGTGGGGAAATGTGGACTGAGTTTTGCTGTGTGAGCTACGGTATGTACTAGCGGCCGGAGGAAACCCAGATGGAGGGCTGGCTCTGGGAAGAGCAGAAGTGTGGGCCAGGAGCTGGCTCTCCCTGTACCACTACATTCCTACACCTGGTGTTTCAGGCCCTTTTGAAGGTATATTTATCAGATAGAAGAACCGAACATGTATTAATCAGTAGCTTGTCAGCTTTGATTTATAACTTCTAACTATGTAGACATAGGGGTTGTGGGCCTTCATTGTATTCTTGCCTCAGGTCACACAAATGATAAGGGCAGACCTGATCAATGTTTTCAAATTATTAATGTTTTAGGATTCATTTATTCTGATCAAGAAACTGTCCAGGCTTCAGGGAAGGAAAAGTACACAAGAGTGGAAAGTAAACATGGCCTCCAGGTTTGGCCACACTGCGGCCCCAGTGAGGGAGCGAATCAGACCCCTGTCGCAGGGCCAACTGGGTGCAGCCTTTCCAAGTCTGTCTGCTGTCCTCTCACCTGAGGGGTGGGAGATGGATGAGGCATAATTCCGTTTTGCTGAACAGACAGATTTCAGCTATTTGGGGAGTAGTCAAAACCCAGGATGTTTCATCTCATTCTCAGCAGGATTCCAGCCTCTCCCTCATTACTCTAGTTTCCCTAACATTTTCTTGGTGAGATAGAGTCTAGAAATGTGAACAGTTTTCAGAATGACTTTAAAATATTTTCAACTACAGTTTCGTGTAAGAAAAAAGAGACTTGTTCAGAGTTGGATCCGTTATTTTATAAGTGGATCCACAAAGGATCCTTTGATTTTATTTTTTACACATTTCACACACACTGCGAGGGGTAAAAGGCATCGTTACATGACACTCACTTCACTTGACACCACATGCCACACACCGTCAAGGCAACATTCCTTAAACACCCAGTAACTTTTGTTTTAATTCTTTCCTTCCATCAGGTCTGTTTTATTCAGTTACCCAGGTTTTCACTACACAAGAGCACCTACCTCCAGAGCTGCAATCTTGTCTTCCTTCTCCTTGTCAAGCTGCGTGTTCTAACCTCGGCCTGCGTTGGCCAGGAGGAAGGATGCCTTTTTCTAATCACAGAGTCATAGTCTGCTCCTCAAGTAACATACCTCCAGGCCTAGGCTCATACAAGAGGGTCCCTTTGGGTGCCATGGTAGCCAGACATTTAAATATGGTGAAATGTGTATTCCTAAGGGGATTTCCCTTCCAGAAAGACATGCCTTAGCAAAGAGTAGAGCCTGGCTGAATGGCCAGATATGGCTCCTATTATAGATCAAGATATTAACATTGTGGTTTGTAAAAGGATCTCCTTAGTATGGTTAGCTACTAAGGGTTGGTTCTCCAGAGACTGATCATCCCTGGGTGAAGAGATGGAATTGGATTTGTAGATCAATAAAGCTGTAGATGGCCTCTTATGTCCCAGGTAGAACAACAAACCAGCTGTAGGAAATCCTTTGAAACTGCTTGAAATTCACTGTAATGTTCTAGGGCAGTGATGGCGAACCTATGACATGCGTGTCAGAGGTGACACGCGAACTCATTTTTTTGGTTGATTTTTCTTTGTTAGATGGCATTTAAATATATAAAATAAATATCAAAAACATAAGTCTTTGTTTTACTATGATTGCAAATATCAACAAATTTCTATATGTGACACGGCACCAGAGTTAAGTTAGGGTTTTTCAAAATGCTGACACGCTGAGCTCAAAAGGTTCGCCATCACTGTGCTAGGGGGTTTACCTCAGTAGACATGAAGGAAGGAAAACTTACTAACATGACTCCCTGCTTGCATTTTCTAGCCTCTTACTCTGTATTTTTTTTCATATTATTTATCATTACTGGGTCTAATGTTTCATATCAATTTTTTCATCTACTATACAGGGTTGGCTGAAACTAGGTTTACAGTTGTTCATATGGAAAGTAACAAATTAATTAATAAATAATAATGCAAGAATGAACTCTGCTTCACATACTCACAACTGTAAACCTACTTTTGCCCCACCCTGCATGCTTGATGAGCTCCTGCCACTGTCCAAGCACTCTGTGAGTATTTGTTGAATGAATAAATGAGTGTTCCACAAGGATGCAACCTCAGCTTTTGTAAGGTTGCTGTAAGGTATTGCAAATGTACTGTTAGGAATAAAGACTATACTTTCATTGGCCACCTTAAGAGGGCATGACATTATCAACTCTGCGCTGTGGTGAGAAAGGGCATGTCTGCTGGGGAGACACTCAAAGTAACTGCAGGATAGGGGATGCTAGGATGATGCTGTATGTTGAAGAATGATGGGAGCCTCTTGGGAGATGCTCAGTGGTAGCTTAGATCCGCCCCCCCATCCCCATCACTATCGCAGCAAAAAGAAAGAATGCCTTTCAGGGAAGAAAGAGGCAGCTGCAGTAGCCATGATTTCTGGACCCCAGGAAAAAAAAAAGCCAAGCTTCACTATTGCTTTATGCTGTGTACTGATCAGGTATTGGGACAGGTTTACCAGAGCCAGAAAATGGAGTCAAGGAGGGTTCTCTAAGATCAAGTGTTTGAGTAATTACAGCTGGAGAAGGAGTATTTAATGCTACTAATACATCAGCTTTGAACAAAGGAAGCCATTAGTTCAGTATGGATCAGCACTGGCCATGAACATAGAAGAGACATCTCCTACCCTCCTCCAATCCTGCCCTCTTCTGGGCCTGCTAGAGCCCACAGCCAATTATTAGCAAAACCTGATATCCTCAGCCTCACCCCTGAAGGTTCCTGCCAGCAAACTGCTCTGATGAAAACCTGGCTCTCTGTTGAGAACATTGCTTTTCTATTCTGCACCCCAGTCATGTGGTGGCCGTGGTTTTCTCCGTCACGTGGAGCCTGGGGGTGGGATGCGTTTCCTTTTTGTTTCCCATGCCCTCTGAATTATTCTCTTTCCTCCCTGAAAATGTCTTAGATGAATCTCAGGTCACCGAGCTGTGTCACCTGTTCTCCTATTTTGCTGACACCCATTGTCTCAAGGTCGTTCCTCAGTACTCATCTCATGTTACAGTCCTATTCCTGCCTTGATTCTTGGCAGTGTCAATATGCCAATCATGTAGATTGTCCCTCCATTCCTCTGGCTTCTCACTTTCCTATTTACTTCTCCTCTCACAAGCTGGCCTGTCACCTTTCATTGCTGCCAGACCCCATCATGACCCATCGCTGTATGCCCTCCATGATTACAATGTGTGCATTCCCCTCTCTGACCCCTACTTCCTCTAGCACACTCACTCTTTCTAGCTCCCCTTTATCTAAGGCTGCATAATAATGTACCACAGACCAGGTGGCTTAACCAATGGGCATTTATTCTCACACAGTTCTGGAGGCTGGGAGTCCAAGATCAAGGTGTCAGAGGTTTGTTCCTTCGGAGTGCTGTCAGGGAGAAACTGTTTCATGTCTCTCCCCTGGTTTGGGGTGGTTTTCTGGCAGTTTTGACATCCATTGGCTTATTGATACATTACACCAACCTTGCGTTCATCTTCACATGGCGTTCTCTCTCTGTGTGTGTCCATGTCCAACTATTCCATTTCTATACAGACACTAGTCATACTGAATTTAGGGCCCCTCCATACTCCAGGATGACCTTGTCTTAACACAAATAATTACATCTGCAATGACTCTAGATTTTGGATGTCATATCTTCTCCATCTACGCTCACTCCTTGGTCCCTTAAATGTAAAAGGTTCCAAACCTTGAGTTTATAGCTCCAGCCTTGATCTTCTCCTTGAACTATAAGCTGATGGCCACTTGCTTCCTCATTTCCTTTAGGATGTCTATATGTCTGAACTCAACATATCCAAACCTGAACTCTTGATCGTATCCCCACACTCATTCCTCCATCCTTCCACTTGCTCAGGCTAATCCTGGTTGTTAGCCTCTTTCTCTCCCAGTCCAGATGGACTTGTGTTGACTCTTCAGAGTGTATCTGGAGTTTGATCCCTTCTTACCACCCCCACTGCGGCCATCTGGTCCACACCACCATCCCCTGATGATGGCCTCAGTCTCTGTCTAGTCCCTCTGTTTCATTAGGAGTAAAAGCCAAAGGCATCCGGGGCCCTACTGAATCTGGGAACCTTGGCTTTCCTGATGGTCCCAATTATTCCCTGTCCTCCCAGGCTGGTCTCCCTCCTCTTCCTTGAACACATCAATAAGACAGCCTATCTCATAGCCTCAGCCTTAGGTCCTCCCTCTGCCTGCACTGCCCTTTCCTCAGATAACTTTATGTCTTCTTTCTACATCACCTTCAAATCTTCGTTCAGATGTCAGCTTTTCAATTAGACCTCCTTGACCATTCTGTTTAAAGTTCCAGACCCTACCTAGCATCCTGTATTCCCTCACCCTATTATTTATTATGTTTATTGGTTATTTTGTGTCTCACCCCAGGAGAATGTGAGTTCATGATTTTTATTGGTGCTCCTTTTCTTCCCTGAGCCTAGAACAGTGTTGACACCTAGGATGTGCTCAGTAAATATTTGGTGAATGAATGAATGGGGGTTTACCCAGAACTCGGCAACAAGAGAAAATGGACTTGCAAAAGGATGAGGACATGCTTAGGAGTTTTGTGAAGAAAGATAGCCAATTAACCTCAGAATCAGTCTGCAGTTTTATTTGGATACCACTTAAAAACTTGCGGTATTAGGGTTTATGTATAATTTAATTGTTAGGTGAACTAAGCATTATTCCTGAGCATAGTTCAGTGTATAATCCTTTGTTGCTTTTATAAAGTATTGGATGTTAGAAGCTACCTCCTCCCCCATGAAACCCTGTTAAAGAGAAGAACTGGGGGACATTAAAGTGAAGAGGCTGCAGGCGGGCAGATGAGGTTATTGTCTCCTCATCTGTTGATGTGTGATCTGGGTCTGTCCGTGTTGAAATGTGCTTTTAAAAAATGCCTTTAAAAACAGGTGTGCCCTTGTCTCTGGATGGAGACAGTGTGCTACTGTCAACTGCAGTCACTGTGGTGACAGGTTTTACTTATGATATTCTAGTGTCCGTACTGTCTTGGTACTTGAACACTGTCCTACAGAATAATAAGCCATAATTTAGGGTGAGAGAGGAGTAAAAACTGCTTATTTCATTTACTTGTTCTAGAAACACTTCTTGGGAAGAATGAGCTGTTTAAAAAAAATGTTGCTGATTTTTATATTTATAAATCACGATTTAGGCATATGCCATATTAGTTCAAGTTTCATAAAAGTCCACACTGGTACCAAAACTAACTTCTAAAACATGGGCATATACATTAGCAGGAAAGATTGAGCAGTTGATTCACACCATCTGACTTTCTCATTGCTGAGCCTAACTTCTGGAAGGTTGCTTTGTTTTTCAGTCTAATGAGTAGTGTGCTCTTTAAAGTTAGTTTCCTAGTGTTAGTCAATTCTTCTTTTGCTTATCCTCAGCAAATACAAAGATGAACAATTAAACATGTTGTAATTTATCCTAAGTAGTGAGTGATGAGTTTTGTCCAAAGCTCAGGGAAACAACAACGGAAAGACATGGTCATGAACAATGGAAAGATTGGCAGGATCAATGTGGAATGAAGAAATTGTTGAAAAGAAGGTAAATTTTTTACACAATCGGCTGCTTTGCAGAGATTTGATTTTTAGCATTTTTACATGTACACTTACTAGCCAATTACCTTACCCACTTGGAACACATGCATGGATTTACACGAATCAGTCTGTTTTCCAGGTTCCGCATGTAAGGTTTTCCTGACCCACCTAAACTTGAAATCCTAGGAACTTTCGGGATTATTACCCAGTCCTTGGGCAACCCTCTCTAGGGATCTCTTAGGGAAGGGAGAAATGGGAAGAAGTGGTGGTGCTGGGGAGGGGGCAGTAAAAAAGTGGTGTTGGGTTGCCCAGCCAGTATGGCTCAGTGGTTGAGTGTTGGCCTATGAACTAGGAGGTCACGGTTTGATTTCCCATCAGGGCACATGCTCGGGTTGTGGGCTTGATCTCCGTAGGGGGCATGCAGGAGGCAGCCAATCAATGATTCTCTCTCATCATTGATGTTTCTATCTCTTTCTCCCTTCCTCTCTGAAATAAGTAAAAATATATTAAAAACAAAAAGGTGAAACAACCCAATCAAAAAATGGGCAACGGACCTAAATAGATACTTTTCGAAAGAGGACATAAGGCCAAGAGACGTATGAAAACATGCTCGAAGTCACTAATCATCTGAGAGATGCAAGTCAAAACAACAATGAGGTACCATCTCACACCTGTCAGAATGGCTATCAAAAACAAATCAACAAATGACAAGTGCTGGCGAGGATGTGGAGAAAAAGGAACCCTCAGGCACTGCTGGTGGGAATGTACAGTCTTGGTGCAGCCACTGTGGAGAAAAGTATGGAGTTTCCTCAAAAAACTAAAAATGTGGAACTCCCATTTGACCCAGTGATCCCACTTCTAGAAATACTTCTAGGAGCATCCCAAGAAACTAGGAAGACCAATCAGAAAGTATATATGTACCCTTATGTTCATTGCAACACAATTTACAGTAGCTAAGATTTGGAAGCAGCCTAAGTGCCCATCAGCAGATGAGTGGATTAAAAAACTGTGGTACATCTACACAATGGAATACTACGCTGCTGTGAAAAGGAAGGATCTCCTACCATTTGCAACAACATGCATGGAGCTGGAGAGCATTATTCTAAGCGAAATAAGCCAGTCAGAGAAAGATACATATCACACGATCTCACTTATTTGTGGATTATAATGAACAACATAAACCGATGAACAAAAACAGATCCAGAGACAGAGAAGCATCGATCAGATGCTCAAACCTCAGAGGAAAGGTAGGGGACGGTGGGGATTAGGGGGAGAGATCAACCAAAGGACTTGTATGCATGCATATAAGCCTAACCAATGGACACAGACACCAGAGGTATGAGGGCATGAGCGGGGGTGGGGGATGGGGAGCCAATGGGGGGATAAGGACACATATTTAATACCTTAATAAAGAAAGAAAAGAAAAACACACACAAAAACCCCCAAAAAACAAAAAGATGTTGGGTTGATTTAGTGGAACAAAGAGATGAAAGGAGAGAAAATAAGGATAAAAGCATCAGACCCAGGAAACATGTGTTGTGACTACAGAAAAGTTAATAAACTGTTTTCTGTAGCTATTTGCTGGGAAATTTTAAAACATGTTTACTTTTTTTAATGAGCAAATTACTTTGAAGGGTGTTGATTGTACAGTTTCTGATGTGTTGTAGGGGGAAAAGTCTATCGTAATACTTTCTAGGCACGCTTTGCATTCTGGTCTCTACAATTCTTCAGAAACAGCTAAAAGCATAAGAAACAACTGTTCAGTGGCTCTGATTCACTTCCTCGCCCTGTGATTCACTAGTTTAAGTCACAAATGCCAGACATATGGCTAAGATAGAATAACTTTGATTTTGAGGATTCATGAGTTGGTTCAATACTGTGTGTCTTTATGTTTCGACACCATTCAAGTCAAAGCTTTGCGGTGTTTTGACATCTCAGGCAGAGAGGTGAGGGATCAAAGGATGAAAAAAACAAGCATGTATGAGATTGGTATCTAAAAGCATCCATTTCTTGCATAGCATCAGAAAGTGAAGTTAGGTGGCTACTGATAGGATGGGTGATGAAGAGAGCAAAACTACTTCCTGCTTTTAAATCCAGAAAGATCTAACCACTTGCTCTTACACGACTTCCTTTCAACTGAAATATTTACAGTCAATAAAGAGTGGCAGCAAAATAAACATTCTTGGGCTCCCAGGCAGTTCAAATTCTCTCCAAAAAAAATTTGTTTCAATTCACCCAAAGAAGCACTGATATTAACCAGAAAAAAACACACACACATACAATATTTACTATATATTTAGAAGACTTTACACAGGTGGGGCAAAAGTCAGTTTACAGTTATGAGCATGTGAAACAGAGTTTATTCTTGTATTTATTAATTATTGTATTATTTTCCATATGAACAACTGTAAACCGAGTTTTGCCCCACCCTATATAAAATATACAAATAAGTACGTTATACAGTCATTTGGTTACTTAAATTACTTTAAGGTGATAAAAATTTTGACTACTTAATATCTAGTTATGTTTATGGTAACAAATCAAAATGTTTAAAACATTTAATTCTATTACAGCGGTTCTCAACCTGTGGGTCGCGACCCCTTTGGCGGTCGAACGATCCTTTCACAGGGGTCGCCTAAGACCATCCTGCATATCAGATATTTACATTATGATTCATAATAGTAGCAACATTACAGTTATGAAGTAGCAATGAGAATAATTTTATGGTTGGGTCACAACGTGAGGAACTGTATTTAAAGGGCCAGAAGGTTGAGAACCACTGGTCTAGGTGATCAGGGACAGGGTCAAGTGGCTAGCAGGGGGACATGGAAGCCCCTGGGAGACCTAGGATCTGGGTCTCAGCTCCCGCTGGCTCATCTGTAGGAGGCCAATGAGGGCCATCGACACAAGCCCACTGAGCCAGGTGGTGGAGCTGCCAGGGGATGGAGTGAGGAGGACCCAGGGGAACATGATATGGGGGTTTATTTTCATCTAGGTTACTTTGTTTCCGCGGTGCACATTATTTCACATCATTGTCCAGCAGCTAACCTCACTAGAAACCTACCCATTTGCTAGATAATGAGTGTGCAGGGGCTGAAGGAAAGGGAGATATTTGAGAAGCTACCAGCTGGTAGCCAATATATAGACTCAAGGTACATCTATCTGTATATTTCTCAGATTGGAACAGGGAGTGACTATTTATGGATGCCAAAATACGGAATTTGCTGTTAAATCCCCCCTGAGTTTCTTGGTTGAAAGCATATTTTAATATTACTGAATGTGTTGGGAGGTGGGGCATGGTGGGGGAAGCATATAACTAAATCAAAATACATGAGGACATTTGAAATATTATAAAGTTATATTCCTGTGTGTTTTTTTAAAAAATTTTATTCCAAATGGTGCCAGTCAAAATAATTGCTTGGTTAAGTTTATTAGATTAAAAATGTTGCTGAAATCAGGCTAAATATACATGTGAGGTTCCTGCTGATGTGACCTGTCTATAAAATATGGACAATCAATAGGATCATAAACTAACCCATGATGTGAAAGAGGAAATGGCCATCACAAGTAAGTTAAGGGTCCTGATAGGCAGTGACTTAGAGATGTTACAAGTTGGAAGAAACATTAGAGATCAGTGTAGTTCAGCCCTTTGCAAATTCTAGAAACCAAGAAATTGAGGTGCAAAATGGCTTTTCACTTGCCCAAGGTCACCTGGCTGAGTGATAGAATATGAGTCTGGATTTCCAGTACGGAGCTTCTTTGTTATACCATGCCAAGCCAGCACCAGATTCTGGGACCACCTTTGCAAAATTTCATTTCAACATGGCTCTTATATACCAGCTGCTAATGAATTTCCATAGAACCATGTGGATGGAGAACCAAATCACATGATACATGTTGGACGAAGTGGTGTTAAATGACTGAAAACCTTAAATAAATATTGGCTTCCAGGCTTTTTGGAGTTGTAACTCCCTATCTGTTTTTTTCTTGGATGAGTTTCTTGTAAAGATTGTGCCTGTACAGTGAAGGCAGGCAATTCAGTGCAGAGGCAGGTCGTCAGTGCAGGCTTCTCCCTAAAGAGCAGTTTGCGTGAGAGACTCCTGTGTAGAAGTGGTTGCTAGGCTGTTTTTTAAAATTTGAGCCCAGTGGGCCACCAGGAGACCAGGAGCCCTTCTTAGTAGATGTCTTCTTTCTTAGGGTTCATACTTCTCAAATCCAAACATGAATAATATAAGTATAGAAAAATATTTAATTTGTGAGGAAAGTGTTTTTAAGCTTAATGGAAAAAAATTTAAAAACAAAAATATTGAGAGATTTGATAATTTAAAATGAACATATTTCTATTCAGCAGAAAGTCTCCACAAACATAATTAAAAGACAAATGACAAAGTGGGAAAATATATTTGAAACTAATACTATAGAGAAAGGATAGATATGTTCAATATATTTAAAAGTCCTTACAAATCAACAATTAAAAAGAAACTGGAAGGAAAGCTGAGGGAATTCACACAGAGTATTAAAATGCACATAAACACAAATATCCTGTAAATAAGCACAAATAAGTGGAAACTTCTAGATATCAAAGAAGTACAACTCAAAACAATTAAAATGTACCAGTTTTTACTATGACAAAGGTTTTCCTCTTTAATGTAAACATCCAGTTTTGATAAGGATTCTGGGAAATGGGACTTTCATACTTCACTAATAGGAGCGAATATTAGTATAGCTTTTCTGGAGGGCAGTGTGTCAATATGTATCAAATGCCTCTAACACATTCATGCCATTTGAACAAACAGGAATTTACTCAGTAAATGATTATGAATTATTTACCTACAAAGATATTAATAACAAATATTTGGAAGCAACCAAATGGCTAAAAATACGGGACTAATTAAATAAAGATGGATAATATGTAGCTATGTAAATGATGTTGAAGAAGAATACCACAGAAAATATGACCTATTGTTTAAAAGTATGCTTTCAAAGTTTAAAAGTAATATTACTTAAAAGTAGGCTATAAAGTAGGCTATAAGACAATAGTTGAGTATGGTTTTATTTTTAAAAAAGACACTTCATATAAGAAAATGATTAGAAATAGAAACATGAAAACATTGGTTAAATTCAGTTATGGGATTATGGTGATTTTTATGCATTTACTATGCTTTTCTACACTTTACATTTTGTAATAAACATGACACTTAAAAATGTTATTTTGAAATGCTATTTAAAAACAAAACCTTTTTCACTGAGGCTTATGCCATTTGACTACCTACTACTTTTGGATTTTTTTTGGAACTTTCCTTCCTACCCCTTCTCCCCAACATTCATTCAAAATGTTGCTACTACCTATCTTCTTCCCCACTCAAAGTCCTGCCATAATTAATGTATTCCATCAGATTCAACTAACACCACATTATTATTCCTAAATCTTATCTTCTTCCACACAGTTCTTTTTCTGAAGTATTAGGTCAGCATGTGTACAATAGACTATTGAACACGCTTTTGTGTGTCCCAGAGGCACAGTCTATCCTGCTACCCTCCCTAGTACTGGAAGCTTTGGCCATTCTGAGCAAATTCGGGGATCCAGAACTTGCTATATCTTAGTCAAACTTTTCTATCTTTCCCCACACTCTTGATCCTTTGGCCTGGAAATGTATTCTTCTTTCCCTGGATAACTCCTATTCATCCTACAAGACTGGAAGAGAGAGACGCAGGCTCTGGGCTATCTGTCTTCATCCTCTCATGCCCATCCTATTCGCACAGCCCTTTCTTTTATGAAGGCAGCACTGGGAACCCTGCATAGGCCTTGACCACAATCTTATTAAACTGTCTGTAGTTCAGTTTACTTAGAATGTAAAATATTTGTGGGCAGGAACTGAGATTTTCACTTGAGTATTTGCAGTGCCTAGCATGTACCAGGTACTAGGGTTAAAAGAATATTTGCTGAACAAAGGAATCATTATCAATGTTAAATCCCACACTCCTATGTTAAGAATTCTAAATCTGCTTGGTCAGTGTGGCTTAGCAGTTGAGCGTGGACCCAGGAACCAAGAGGTTACCAGTTCGATTCCCAGTCAGGACACATGCCAGGGTTGCGGGCTTGATCCCCAGTAGGTGGCATGCAGGAGGCAGCCAATCAATGTTTCTTTCTCATCAATGTTTCTATCTCTCTATCCCTCTCCCTTCCTTTCTCTAAAAAATCAACAAAAACATATTTTTTAAAAAAGAAAGCAGGAGTGTTTTCTAGAATAAGGAGTGTTGGGCCTTATTGGAAAGTCCTCCTAAAGGTATTCAGATTTAAAAGGTTCTGTGTTGTTATTGTTTTTAATCTTTAATTGCATTAAAAAAAAAAAAAGCCCCACATAACAGAAATTTTACTATCTTGCCCAGCTAGTGTGGCTCAGTGGTTGAGTGTCGACCCATAAACCAAGAGTTTGCCAGGTTTGGGGCTAGATCCCCAGTAAGGGGCGTGTGGGAGGCAGCTGATTGATGTTTCTCTCATCGATGTTTCTATCTTTCCCTCTCTCTCTAAATTGAATAAAAACATCTTTTTAAAAAATTTACTATCTTAACCATTTTTAAGTATGCAGTTCAACTACATTCACATTGTTGTACAACAGATCTCTAGAACCTTTTCATTTTACAAAACTAAAATGGAACACCAATTCCTGTTTCCCCACTCCCACAGCCCCTGGCAACCCCTATTCTACTTTCTGTTTCTGTAAGTTTGACTACTATAGATACCTCATGTAGGTGGAATCATATAGTATTTATCTTTTTGTGACTAGCTCGTTTCCCTTAGCATAATGTCCTCAAGGTTCATCCATGGTACAGCATGAAACAGGTTTTCCTTCTTTATAAAGGATGAATACTATTCTGCTGTACCAGGTATACCACATTCTATTGTGTACCACATTTTCTTTATTCATTCAAATGTTGATGGAAATTTGGGTTGCTTCCACCTCTTGCCTATTGTGAATAATGCTGCAATGAACAGGAGTGTGCAAATATCTCTTAGAAATTCTTCTTTGAATTCTTTTGGGAAAAGGCATGTGTTTTTTTTTTTTTAAATAAAAACCCTCTGCAGACCAAATAAAATATAGCTTCTAGCCAAAATAAGACTGTAGGCTGCCAATTTCCAATGCCTGTTATCTTTTATTTATTTGCCTTTATAGTGGGGACAATGGAAGGGCATTCTTAGCCCTGGCAAAGAAGAGAAAATTCTGAACCGAGTGTAATAGGATGAGAAAAAGTTATCTCGATGAATATGTTAAAGGCAGTTCATTACAGGCAAGGTGAGCAATACTAAGAAGAAAGTATGGGAGAAGACAGGAGACTGGAGAGATCTGAATTTGGGCCAGCAGTGTAGGATAATCATGATGAAGGCAGGAGAGCAGTAATAGTTGTTTGTTTGCAATTAACTGTTGGAATTAAATGTTTCTGAACTTTGAGGGTAGCATCACTCATGCTCCCAGATCTAAGGAGTCATGAGGCAGGTGAAGATGTAAGCCAGGCATCAAGCTCCCACAGAGCATCGCAGAGTGAACTGTAGATACAGATGACAGTGACAGGTGATGGTGAGGATGGAGTTTCACCTGGGTGTGAGGCATTAAACTGGATTTGGCAATGGGGAGAAAGGTGGATGTGGTGGTCCCTGGGAGGAAATGCTCCGAGAAGAACATTCCAGAGTGAAGCAGAGCCCTAGTGAATTGGACTTCACCCCATCATATCTTGCAGAGAAGTGAACTCCCCACTTAGGACAAAGCGACAGCATTCTGCCTTGATGGTATCTGTGGTTAGGGAACAGAGACCATCAGGAGGCAAAATGGGGTCAGAAATGTATGGTGTGGCAGGGTTGTGGTGTGAGGCACGGAGGTGGACTAACCTATCGGCATCCCTCAGGGACAAGGTGGACTTCACACACAAACTTTTGTTTGGATGTCAAGTCTGGTGATGCCACACACGCACCAAAAGGGTATGAACAGTTTTGCCACACATGAGGCTTTTTTGGGGGGAAAGCAGAGCAGAATCCCAAGTAGGTCTGAGAATGACTTGTGATGTCGGGGAGGGGAGATTGGCTTGGGCTTTTATCATGATTAGGAGGGTAACGGGGGAGTGAGGGCTACCTCACAGTGGCGAGATTTGCATGGTTTGAGCTTCCACTGCCAAAGAAGGGAGCACCTAGGCCAGTGGTCAGCAAACTCAGTCAACAGAGCCAAATATCAACACTACAACGATTGAAATTTCTTTTGAGAGACATATTTTTTAAACTTAAACTATATAGGTAGGTACATTGTTATGAACTTAATTAGGGTACTCCTAAGGCTTAGGAAGAGCCACACTCAAGGGGCCAAAGAGCCGCATGTGGCTCGCGAGCTGCAGTTTGCCAACCACTAACTAGGCTTTCTTATCAGCTTGTCCCTGATAAAAGGAAGGGGAGTGTTAGGGCTTGAAAGATGTCAGCCGTCAAATATAAAAAATGGAGTCAGAATCTTTAATACAGGCTACCAAGAGCATTGGCCTGGACCTCAAGAGAATGAAAAGTACAGTACTGCCCATCCAGCATCTACTTAGTCCTTAGAGGAACCAGCAACCAGGGGCTCCAGAGGCCAGCATTCTACAGCCCCTGTGAAATTCTGGAGGTTTAATAATTTCCCAGGCTCCTCATTCGTATTTTTGCAGTCTGTTTCCTGTGAGGGTTATCAGAAAATTCCACATAACGAAAAGGGCTAGCAATCTCTCATCACGGGTAGTGTTCATGTGTGCCAGTGAGTGTGTGAGTGCGTGGGTGGGTGCCAGACATTGTTGATTGGTACCTGGCATCCATTGCCATGTGGTTTTGGTGTCTTCCTGTACATAGAGGCTGGAAAGCAGGAGATTGCATTTCCCTGATTCTTCTGGATGAACTTGATAGACATTTTGATTTACATAGCACAAAAGTGAAACAGGAGCCATCTCACCCCCCACCCCTTTTTTTAAAAGTGTTTTACTAATGCTAAGCAAGATGTTGGAGGTTTTTCTTTTTATAAATATATTTTTTGTTATTGACTAGAGGCCCAGTGCATGAAATATGTGTACCGATAGGGTCCCTAGTGGCTGCTGGCTGCCAGCTGCCAGGGTCTTCTGTCTTTCCACGCCACCCCCTGGTGGTCAGCACACGTCATAGTGAGTGATCGAACTCCTGGTTGGACAAACTCCTGAAGGGATATTTTGCATATTAGGCTTTTATATATATAGATAGTAGTATAGATATCTCCCACTTCCTGCCTTTTACCCCTCTCCTCCCAACTCCTACCCACTCCCCCAGGTCTTCACTATCCTATTGCCTGTGTCTATAAGCTATAAAAGTATATAAGTTCTTTGGTTTACCTCTTCTTGTCCCCTCAACCCCACATCGAGGTATGTCAGTCTGTTCCATGCTTCGGGTCTTATTTTGTTGGCCAGTTCATTTTGTTCATTATATTCCACAAATAAGTGAGATCATGTGATCTTTGTATTTCTCAGATTGGCTTATTTCACTTAGCATAATATTTTCCAGGTCCATCCATTGGAGGTTTTTCTGAAGTGATGTTCCAGTGTCAGCCACTAGCTTCTGGGATGTTGAGAGGCAGTCATGGTAAGGCAGAGGTAGTTTCCTGATGTTTCTTTCTGATCCTTGCATCACAGCTATGGTTGTGAACCACGTGGTTCATGAACTGAATAGTTCCAGTGTCAACCTACTGATTGCTCACCTTTCTGATAGTTGCAAAGCTAGTTGCTTGCCTAGATGGTCATTTCTGCATTGCTCTGGGACTTATTTCTGGAATAAGTTATTTCTAGAGCCTCCTTCTCCAGCCATTCCAGTTAACTTTAAAACACCCAATTCCTTTTATTAAATTCCTTTATGCTTAATATAACTAGACTGGTTCTATTTCTTGATTTGGATCTTTATTTTTATTGTATGTTGTGTTAGTAGAGGGAGACTGGTTTGGGGGCAAGGGGAATGTGGATATTGTGTCAACTCCAAACCTTATTTTGAGAGGAGGGAGTGTAGCGACTCCACAGGCGAGAGAGAATGGGGCCCTCATGGAAAGAAACCAGGCCGGTTGCAGGGGTCTGAAGATCAGCCGGGACCTGAGTAGGAGCTCTGGATCAGGGGTTACGTACGGGGAAAGCCTTTGGGGTTCTCAGACATCTTCACCCTGACTCTCCTCACCTTAGGAAGAGGTTCTGAGGTGAGTTTCTTCAATCAGTGGATATAGGTGTTTAGCATTTTATTTATTGTTCTGTATATTTATTGTTTTGCTTCTGAATTTCTGGAAGCTTATTCTCCTAAGTAGTTTTTATATTCTTAGTGCAATCATAGTGCACTCTAAGAACCCTCTTTCTTTCTTTAACCCCACTCCTCCATAGGTGAGAGCTAACTTGCGTATGGTCTCCATTCAAACTCATACAACCATCCCTGAATTTAGTAGAATAAAAATGAGATTTGCCTAGGTACTAGTGGGGGAAGTAATTCCATTCAACAAGTATTTTTTGTTTGTTTGTTTTTAATCCTAACCTGAGCATATGCTTATTGATTTGAGAGAGAGGAAGAGAAAGAGAGAGAGATACATTGATGTGAGAGAGAAATATCAATCTATTGCTTCCCATATGCACCTCAACTGGGGATCAAACCTGCAACCTTATGGTGGATGGGACAACACTCCAACCAACTGAGCCAGCTGGCCAGGGCTCAACAAATACTTCTGAACTGTAGTAAGCCTTGGGACTTCCTGGGCCTGTGCCACCCCTTTCCACTTCATCTCAGCCACCCACTCTCGTGACACGCTCTGAAACTTGATTTCAAGGAACTGCACCACCTCCACAGTCTACACTGGGCGTATTATTATCTGCTTATAAACTCCTTCTTAACAGATGGCTTTGCTTTCTATTTCAAATCTAAGGTTTTCCGTTGGAAATTTCCTCAACTTTTTTACCCAACTAATGAACTTGGTTATACTCAGAACCTCTTTCACTTCTTTTAGTCAGTTTAAGAAGTTCACCGTTTAAAAAAATCTTTATAGAGATAATTCACATATATGATCCACGCATTTAAAGTGTACAATTCATTGTTTTTTAGTATATTATAGAGTTGTACAACCATCAGCACAATCAATTTTTAGACATTTTTATTACCACAAAAAGAAACCTCTTAGTCATCACTGTCCACCTTCTGGTTTCCCCATTGTCCTTTCATCAGAAATCACTACTCTCTTTCTCAATAGATTTGCCTATTTGGGGCATTTCATACAAATTGGATCTTATAATATGTGGCCCTTTGTGACTGGCTTCTTTCACTTAGCACAATTTTTTTCAAAGTTCCTTCACATTTTAGGATGTATCAATACTTCATGGTTTTTATGGTTAAATAATCTAATGTATGAATATACCTAATTTTAAAAAATATATTAATCACTAGATATCCATTGGTTGTATTCACCTTTGGGCTATTATGAATAATGTTACTGTGCTGAGTCCTTTGTAAACATTAATCTGATCAGAGAGTGATAGGAAATTTGGAAGCTTTCCCAGCCCCCTCCACTTTCCCCCCAATAGATAAGAGTTTAATTGGAAGGTACATTGACCTGACTCCATTATATCTGAATGGCAATAAGAGAAACCACTGAGGCCCTAACCGGTTTGGCTCAGTGGATAGAGCGTCGGCTTGTGGACTGAGGGGTCCCAGGTTCGATTCTGGTCAAGGGCATGTACCTTGGTTGCGGGCACATCCCCAGTAGGGGGTGTGCAGGAAGCAGCTGATCGATGTTTCTAACTCTCTACCCCCTCTTCCTTCCTCTCTGTAAAAAAATCAATAAAGTATATATTTTTTAAAAAAAGAGAGAGAAACCATGAGAACTGACACACTTTCTTTTGTGGTGTAGTTTGGTTGAAGCAGGACAGGAAATGTAGTCTATTGTTCCAGAAGGCACAAGAGCAACACCATGAGAAGGATTGTTTTCTCAGTTTGAGATTAGACCACATTTAGGCAATGGATAAGGCCAATGAACAAATCACAGTTCTCCTTAATGGAAATCCTGAACTGAGTTTAAAGCACTTATATCCCTTCTTGCTCACAGCTTGACAAGCCCTTTCTGTGTCTTCAAAGGCCAGTGGTGACTGTCAGATGGGAGCCTGGACAAACATCTGGCTGAAGTCCCGGGGCTTTGCATATGATAGCACATGTGGGAGGGGACTCAGGTGGCACAGCCTCCTAGGGAAGGGGATTGACTTTTCTGAAATAGGCTGGAAGCGAAAAGAGGGTGAATGACTGAACTCCTGTAAACGCCAACAGCCAGGAGGAAATTAGGGAGACCTTCATTGCAAAAGTGAGCTTAATTTTTTTATCCGTGTTGTAGTGGTAAAGGCCTAGCCACACTAAGTTATACTTATAACAAACCTACAAGGTGTGTATAAATCCATTTCATCAGATGAGGAAACTCAGGCTCTTAGAGGTTACTTATATTTAAGACTAGAGGCCCAGTGCACAAATTCATGCACCAGTGGAGTCCCTTGGCCTGGCCTGCAGAATAAGGCTGAAACCAGCTCTCTGACATCCCTCGAGGGGTCCCAGATTGCAAGAGGGTGTAGGCCAGGCCGAGGGACCCCACCAGTGCATGATCGGGGCTGGGGAGGGACGGGGGAGGTTGGCCAGGTGGGGAGGGACCACGGCAGGGCTCCATGGCATATCCAGCCCATCTCACTCAGTCCTGATCAGCTGGACTCCAGCAGCAAGGTAACCTATTGGTCAGTGCATCTGCCCCCTGGTGGTCAATGCACATCATAGTGAGCATTTGAGTGGCCTTAGCATAGCATTAGCATATTACACTTTGATTGGTTGGACAGATGACCAGATGACCGGACACTTAGCATGTTAAGCTTTTATTATATAGGATGAGGCTAAACTCCTTGACATCACAGCCTATACTTCCCATTCACTTTTTTTTTTCTGGTGCGAAAGATATTTTTATTTATTTATTTTTTATTGATTAAGATATTACATATGTGTCCTTATCCCTCTATTGCCCCCCCACCCCCCCCAATCCTGCCCTCACCCTCACCCCCTGTTGTCTGCATCCATTGGTTATGCCAGTGGTTCCCAAACTTATTTGGCCTACCGCCCCCTTTCCAGAAAAAATATTACTCAGCGCCCCCTGAAAATTAATTTTTTTTTAAATTTTAATAGCAATTAAACAGAAAGATATATGTATTAATGTTTCTACCTTTTTCGTAAAATATTGTCAAGAAAGGTGTAAATTAGAAACATTGAAGTTTGAAATTATGAAACTATTTATTGAACTCAGAATAGAAAGGTAATACAAAAAAAGTTAAAATTAATGCACCTGTGGCCATCACCGCCCCCCTGGATCGCTGCAGCGCCCACCAGGGGGCGGTAGCGCCCACTTTGGGAATCACTGGGTTATGCTTATATGCATGCATACAAGTCCTTTGGTTGATCTCTCCCCCTTACCCCCACCCTCCCCTACCTTCCCTCTGAGGTTTGAGCATCTGATCGATGCTTCTCTGTCTCTGGATCTGTTTTTGTTCATCAGTTTATCCATTCATTTTTCAAGCCATTTCAAACACTCGCCTTAACCACTTCACTGAAATTGCTCTTGCCAAGGTTACCAAAAAATATTATTTTGGGGAACTCTATCAGATAGTCTTTAGATCCTATCTGTTTAATCTTTTTACTTAGCAGCTTCTGACCCTGTTTTCCACTCACTTCTAAAAATTCCCCTTTCTGCTGGCTTTCATTGCAGTGGGCTCACTGTGGTGCTCACCATTCTGACCGAGCCTTCTTTGTGTCCTTACTGACTTCTCACATTTTCTATTTTTATTTTCCCCAATATTCTGTTTTTGATCTTCATGGTAAGTAATGTGCTTCACTTGCAATGCATTTCAGCCCAGCCTCCTTCTAACATGTGGGAGCCAGAAAGCTAAACAACACCTCCCACCACCTTTCCTCCACCCTCGCCGCCTCTGCTGCAACAAACAAAACAAAACGGCAAAGCAGAACATTTTTCAGATGCTTTAGAGTTCTGGTTGTAATTTAAATTCTGCTAAACAAATAGATACATTTGTGTGAGATTTAGATTTAGAGCTATTTTGAGAGCAGAGAGTAAAGGCATGGGGACATTTGGGGGAGGAGGGACTGGTATAGATCTTAATGAGTGTGATGTGGTTTTGGAACAAGTAGCTACAATAATGGTTTCTGATGTGGCCAACAGTTTCCTGATTTTAAAGATCTCTGATCATTTTAAAGGCAGCATCTTCCTCAGCTGCCCAGTTCTGCAGTGTGGCTTTGGGAATTGTCTGTAATAGCTTAGGATAGTCTTTTTTCATTAGTGTTCCTAAGAAAGCCATTAATATTCTGTTATAAATCGCTTTTCTCTTAAACTCATCCCAGTGGATTCTCTTCTTTGTATATACCTTGTAAATATTGACCAATACGCTACTGGTTTTGATTTGTTTGTTGTTTGTTTGTTTGTTTTAAATTTAATAGGCTGTCCATGGACAGGATCACCCAGTATCATTGACTCATTTCTGCTAACTTTATATCTGCAGAGTTGGCAACTCTATTAAGCTCTCTAGATTTGTATATTCAGCTGCCTACTGGACATCTCTATCTAGATATCAAATGAAACCTGAAATTCAGTGTATCCAAAGTTTAACTAATTTTTCTCCTAATACTTTCTCTGCTTCCTATCCACATATATAATGGAGAAACCCAAGAGTCATCCTATACTCCTTTGTTCCCTTCATTCTCAACTTTCCATCATTCCCAACCCTGTTCATTCTAATTTCTAAACATGCCTTGTATCCATCCTTTTCTCTCCATCCTCATTGCTTATGCCTCAGGTTTTCTTTTTGGGGTTTTGGGTGGGTTTTTTTTTTTTACATAATTAGAATAGTTTTCCTCTTCTCTTTTTCTTCATCCTTCTCCTTTATTTCTTCTAGGTTTTAAAATCTGCAATTAGTAGCTCTGACAAAGGTTTAATTTCTAAAATATATAAAGAATTCATAAAACTCAACACCAAACAAATAATCCATTCAAAAAGTGGGCAGAGAACCTGAAAATACACCTCTCCCAAGAAGACATACCAACAGCCAATAAATATATGAAAAGATATTCAACCTCACTAGCAATTAGGGAAATGCGAATCAAAACTACGAGATACCACCTCACACCTGTTAGAATGGCCATTATCAACAAGACAAGCAATAACAAGTGTTGGAGAGGTTGTGGAAAAAAGGGAACCCTCATTCACTGCTGGTGGGAATGTAGACTGGTGCAGCCTGGCAATTCCTCAAAAAATGAAGAACAGAGCTACCATATAACCCAGCTATCCCTCTCCTGGGTATATACCTAGAAAACTCGAAATGTATTTGCAAAGCTATATGTACTCCTATGTTCATTGCAGCATTATTCATGGTGGCCAAGACATGGAAACAAGCAAAGTGTCCTGTGATAGAAGATGTGGTACATATACACAATGGCATACTACTCAGCCATGAGAAAGGATGCAATAGTGCCATTTGCAAAAACATGGATGGATGTTGAAAATATTATGCTAAGTGAAATAAGTCAGTCAGAAAAAGCTAAGGACCATATGATTTCACTCATATGTGGGATATAAAACAGAAACTTGTGAACACAAACAGCAGTTTGGTAGTTGCCAGAGAGAAGGGGGTGGGAGGAGAAGGGGGTTCTAATATAAGGTAACAGGAGAAGATTTGGGTGGTGGGCACATGGTGCAATATACAAATCTTGTAACATAGAAACCCACATCTGAAACCTATATGATCGTGTCAACCACTGTCATATAATGAATGTCACCCCAATGAATGTAATTAAAAAAATAAAATCTCTATTGCAGATAATTGTGTTTTTTTAAAAATATTTGGATGGATCTTATAATTCACGGTGTCTTCCATTTGCTGTCAGCCAGGAAGTGGTTCTAATATAGTGATCATTATCTACTTGCACAAACTTTATTATTATTTAGAGTGATACGACTGAAAAACTACAACTCCCTGTTTCCTTCAATAATTATCGAAGAACCATTTGAGGAAGGAAGGAATATGAGTCCTGATCGTTATATAATAAACTTTTATTGATGCCTTCTGGTAAAATTAAGTAATAGCAGTATCAAAAGCGCAGAATGGGTGTCAGCAGCTTGGAAGAAAACCACCAGACAATGTTAAATTGTTAAGTGGCTTAATTAGGAAGGCTAAGTAAGCACTCTTCTAATAGCTGCTGTATGTTGCTAATACTCTAGGTAGCACAGAGAAGGATACTGTCTGGAAAAATACGGAGATCAACTCCTTTGAGTCCAAGACAACTCAGAAGAGTCAGATCTGTAAGGAAGTTTTAGAAATACTCTGTATATTTCATTTACATTGTAATATATGTACAAAATGAGATATGATCAAAATATCTACATAAGCCTAAAATAGCTCTTTTAATCAATATAAAAATATTAGTTCTAGGAGGGCATTCTGTCCTAATTTTCAGCATATTTTCTTAGAGGTACATAAAAAATAATGCACCTTACTTAGTACACTAAGATTCAGTGAAGTATGATACTTCTCTAAGTGTTTGGCTTTTAAAAAAGTAAAAATCTGATTTCTTCTAGGCACACACCCTCTTTCTGCTTTTTGGAGGCAATTACTTTCAAGTCTTTTAAATGTTTCTTCTGGTGTCTGCTTCTTTTTCTCTAAGCAGTATCCTTGTACTGCTTCCTTCAGACCCCCCTCCCCCAGTTAGATCTATCTATTGAATTCTCATTGTAGGAAATAACTATTTCATGCTCTCTTACTGCCTCTCATCCCTCAAGACATTATACACATCCTCCTCACTTTCCTTCTCCTCCCAAAGTTTATATAATAATTTTTAATTAGATCAGTATTCACCATTTACAATGTTATGACTGTTACCAGTATTCCCACCTGAACCATGTAGTGTACTATTAATTCATTTTATTTTTTTGTATAATATTTTGTTTTTCTTGTAATTAATAATCTCCCTCATCTGTTGGTTTAGTTTTTTGTTTCACTGTTTCATTTTCAGACTATTTGGAAAATCTGTATCTTTTCTCAATATAGTCACATGCTCAGATAATCTATTCATTTCATTTTGAGTGGACTGTTTCTCTGAGTGGGATTCGTTTAGCTCCCATCTTCTCATCTGGACGGGGTGGCTCTCTGGGCCTGTATCAACTGCCATCCTGAGATTTCCATTTGCTGTCACCCTGTGATTTCCCCTTCATCTCTTTTCTGTGAGATCTCGTAATTCCTGTGCCACATGCCTTTCCTTTTCTTGGCTTACTCTTGTTTTGGTGGGAGCACATGTTCCAGTCACAAGCTCAGAAAATATGCTGGAGAAGTAAGAGAGAGAGAGAGAGAGAGAGAGAGAGAGAGAGAGAGAGAGAGAAAGATTAGAAATATGGATCGGCTCATGCACGCCCCCTACTGGGGATTAAGCCCCACAACCTGGGTATGTGCCCTGACAGGAATCAAACCTGTGACCTCTTGATTCATGGGTCAACGCTCAAACACTGAGCCACACCAGCTGGGGAAAGACCTTGTATATCTTAAAATGTCTCGTCTCCTCCATTCCTTGATTAATATTTTGTCTGAGTATAGAATTCTAGGTTGAAGTAAATTTGTCTCCAAATTTTGTGAGCATTGTTCACTCATTGTCTTTTTGCTACCAATTTTACAATAGAAGCCTGATGGCATCTTGAATCTAGATCACTTGAATGTAATCATCCCTCCATCCCTATTCCAGGGACTTTAGAGCGTCTCTTTGTTCCTGAATTTTGAAGTTTTGTGATGTGCTGGGCCCTCAGTGGACTCTCCTAATCTGGAAGTTTTTTCTTTAAACCCTAGGAATTATTTAATTCATAGTTTCTTTCCTTTGTTTTTTCTGGAACTCTTGTGATTTAAATGTTGGATCATCTAGAACCATCCTCTTTCTGATTTTGCTTTCTAGGATATTTCCTCAAATTTGTCATTCAAGCCTTCTTGAGTTTTATATTTCTAATATCACTTTTAAAAATTTCTTTTATTATCTGAATGCCCTTCTTTTCAGCCTTCTATTCCTGTTTGTGAATGCATTATTCTTCCTAATATTTCTTAAAGATATCAGTAATAATATGAATTATTTCTTCTTAAATTGTGTTTCTTCAAAATCTACTTTTGGGTAGTTTTTGTTTGTTGTTGTTGTGTGTGTGTATTGTTTATGTTTTGTGTTGGATTCTGTCTTTCACATTGGAGGCCCTCCTCAAATATTTGGTGATTCTTGATTGTCTGTCCATATTTATGAGCAGATACTAAAAGCTGATTTGACGTCCTGCGTGTGTGTGCTGGGCTTTTTGATGGAGGGCTTGGCTATGTGGTCATTAGGCAGGGCCCGGACAATTTTACTGTGGGGCTCCCAGCTATCCCAATAGCTAGATGTCTCTTCTCTTGGTCTGATCACTTTCCCCAGAGATAAATCTTTCAACCAAATACAGCTTATGACACCTCATTTACAAAGTATTTCCTGATCCCATCGGACTTTTTCTGCACTGGTGGTACTCTGTATATCCTTTACCAATTTATTTTTACTTTTTATCCTCATCTAAGGCTATGTTTTTATTGATTTTCAGAGAGAGGGGAAGAGGGTGAGAGAGAAAGAGAGAGAGAGAGAGAGAGAGAGAGAGAGAGAGAGAGAGAGAGAGAGAGAAACATTGATTGGTTTCCTCTTGTACATGCCCTGGCCCGGGATCGAACCCACAACCTTTTTGGTGTACAAGAGGATGCTTCAACCAACTGAGCAACTGGCTAGGCCGCTAGGGCTTGACCAATTTCTGATGCAACACCTATAAAACCTAAATGTTAGTGCATAGAACATATCATTAAAATGTTAATATTTTTTGTATTCGTTTTCATACTCCTCTAAAAGAAAGTAGGTACTCTTCTAATTGATTCCTGTGTCTCAATCTCCTAGCTAATGCCTGGCATACAAAAGGTACTCAATAAATATTTCTGCAATAAATTTGTATCAGGTATTGTATTAAGTTATAGAGTGGGTGAGATGGGGTAGATGTGGGATTTTAAAAGTAGGCTAAAGAGATATTTTTCTCTCAGAGTGATTATATCTATCCATACCCAAAGGTATCCTGAAACCTAAATTTTTATCTCAAGTTAGTGTTGACTTTTCTTGTATGTGATAAAAGTTTTAAAAACTGTTCTCAAGTATTTAAAAAGGTAGGGTACTAAAGGAATTTCTGTAAAAAGAAGAAATAGGAAGGGAAGAAGTAACACAGACATGAAGAATAAAAATGTTGACAAACAAGTACCTATCAATAATAACCTTAAACGTAAATGGATTAAATGTGCCAATCAAAAGACATAGATAGCTGAGTGGATAAGAAACATGACCCATATATCTGCTGTCTCCAAGAGACCCACCTCAGAACAAAGGACTCACAAAGACTGATAGTGAAGGAATGGAAAAAAATTTTTCAGGTGAATGGAAATGAAAAAAAAGCTGGGGTAGCAATATTTATATCTGACAAAATAGACCTCAAAGTGAAGGCCATAACAAGAGATAAAGAAGGCCACTTCATAATACTAAACGGAGCAATTCAACAAGATGATATAACTCTGGTAAACATATATGCATCCAATATAGGAGCACCCAAATACATAAAAAAAAACTTCTGGAAGATATCAAGGGAGACATCGACAGCAATACAGTCTTAATAGGAGACTTTAATACCCCATTGACACCACTGGGTAAATCCTCTAAACCAAAAGTCAGCTAAGAAACATCAATCCCAAATGACTCACTAGATCAGATGGAATTAATTGACATCTCCAGAACATTTCACCCCAAAGGTACAGAATATACATTCCTCTCAAGTGCACATGGGACATTTTCAAAGATAGACCACATATTGGGACACAGGCAAAGTCTCTTCAAATTCAAGAAGATAGAAATCATATCAAGCATCTTCTCAGATCACAGTAGCATAAAATTAGAAATCAATACAATAAAAACAATGAAAAAAATCAAACACTTGGAGGCTAAATAGTATTCTATTAAACAATGATTGGGTACCAAAGAGATCAAAGAAGAAATAAAAAACATCCTGGTAACAAACGACAACGAAAACACAACAATCTAAAATCTGTGGGACACAGTGAAAGCAGTCCTGAGAGGGAAGTTCATAGCTCTACAGGCCTACCTCAAAAAACAAGAAAAAGTGGTAATAAATTATCTAAACCTACAACTTAAAGAATTAGAAAGAGAGCAACAAGAGAAGCCCAGCGTAAACAGAAGGAAGGAAATAATAAAGATCAGAGCAGAAATAAATAACAGAGACAAAAAAAATAAAATACAAAAGATCAAGAAAACCAAGAGCTGGTTCTTTGAAAGGATAAACAAGATTGATGAACCTCTAGCCAGGCTCACCAAGAAACAAAGAGAGAGGACCCAAATAAACAAAATCAGAAATGAAAGAGGTGAAGTAACAACAGACCCCACAGAAATACAAAGGATTGTCAAAAATTACTACGAACAACTCTACTCCAACAAACTGGACAACCTAGATGAAATGGACATATTCTTAGAAAAATACAAGCTCCCAAATCTCAATTGGGAAGAGTCAAAAAACCTGAATAGGCCAATAACTACCGATAAACTTGAAGCAGTAATAAAAAATCTTCCAGCAAACAAAAGCCCTGGTCTGGATGGCTTTACAGGGGAGTTCTACCAAATATTCAATGAAGAACTAAAACCTGTCTTCCTCAGACTATTTCAAAAAATTCAAGAAGAAGGCACACTTCCACACACCATGAAGAGAACTATAGGCCAATACCCCTGATGAACATAGATGCTAAAATCCTCAACAAAATTCTAGCAAATCGGATCCAGCATTACATTAGAAAGATCATACACCATGACCAAGTGGGATTTATTCCAGGGTTGCAAGGATGGTACAATATCTGCAAATCAATAAATGTGATACATCACATAAACAGATTGAGAGACAAAAATCACATAATCATATCAATCAATGCAGAAAATGCATTTGACAAAATCCAACATCCTTTCTTGATAAAAACTCTTGGCAAACTGGGAATAGAGGGATCATACCTCAAAATAATAAAAGCCTTACAGCCAACATCATACTCAATGGGACAAAACTAAAACCATTTCTCCTAAGAATAGGAACAAGACAGGGATGCCCACTTTCACCACTCCTGTTCAACATAGTACTGGAAGTGCTAGCCACAGCGATCAGACAAGAAGAAGAAATAAGAGGCACCCAAATTGGAAAAGAAGAAGTAAAACTGTCATTATTCGCAGATGACATGATATTGTACATAGAAAACCCAAAAGACTCCATCAAAAAACTATTAGACTTAATAAATTAATTAGGCAATGTAGCAGGATACAAAATTAACACCCAGAAGTCTATGGCTTTTCTATACACCAATAATGACCTCACAGAAAGAGAAACTAAAAAACAAAACAAAAAACAAACAAACAAAATCCCATTTATCATTGCACAAAAAAAATTAAGATACCTAGGAATAAACAACTAAGGAGGTAAAAAAAGACCTGTACTCAGAAAACTACAGGGCATTGAAAAAAGAGATAGAAGAAGACATAAACAAATGGAAGAACATACCATGTTCATGGATTGGTAGAATCAACATCATTAAAATTTCCATATTACCCAAAGCAATTTATAGATTCAATGCAATCCCCGTTAAAATACCAATGACATATTTCACAGACCTAGAACAAACTCTCCAAAAATTCATGTGGAATAAAAGAAGACCCTGAATAGCTACAGCAATCCTGAGAAAGAAGAACAAAGTTGGAGGGATCACAGTACCAGATATCAAGCTATATTACGAAGCCAGTGTTCTCAAAACTGCCTGGTACTGGCACAAGAACAGACATAAAGACCAATGAAACAGAACAGAGAACCCAGAAATTGACCCAAGCCATTATGCTCAATTAATATTTGACAAAGGAGGCAAGAGCATACAATGGAGTCAAGACTGTCTCTTCATTAAACAGTGCTGGGAAAATTGGTCAGATACATGCAAAAAAATGAAACTAGATCACCAACTTACACCATACACAAAAATAAACTCAAAACAGATAAAGGACTTAAATGTAAGATAAGAAACCGTAAAAATCTTAGAAGACTCCATAGGCAGCAAAATATCAGACATGTTGTAGCAATATCTTTACCAATACAGCTCCTAGGGCAATGGAAACTAAGGAGAAAATAAACAAACGGGACTACATCAAAATAAAAAAGCTTCTGCACAGCAAAAGAAACCAACAAAACAACAAGAAAGCCCACTGCATGGGAGAACATATTTGCCAATGTTATCTCCAATAAGAGTTTAATCTCCAAAATTTACAGGGAACTCATACAACTTAACAAAAGGAAGATAAACAATCCAATCAAAAAATGGGCAAAGGACCTAAATAGACACTTTTTGAAAGAGGACATACAGAGGCCGAGAGACATATGAAAACATGCTCAAAGTCACTAATCATCTGAGAGATGCCAATCAAAACAACAATGAGGTACCATCTCACACCTTTCAGAATGGCTATCATCAACACATCAACAAATGACAAGTACTAGAGAGGATGGAGAGAAAAAGGAACCCTCGTGCACTGCTGATGGGAATGCAGACTGGTGCAGCCACTGTAGAAAACAGTATGGAGTTTCCTCAAAAAATTAAAGTGGAACTCCCATTCAACCCAGTAATCCCACTTCTGGAAATATATCCCAAGAAACCAGAAACACCAATCAGAAAGGACATATGCACCCCTATGTTCATAGCAGCACAATTTACAATAGCTAAAATTTGGAAACAGCCTAAGTGCCCATCAGCAGATGAGTGGATTAGAAAACTGTGGTACATCTACACAATGGAATACTACACTGCTATAAAAAAGAAGGAACTTTTACCATTTGCAACAGCATGGATGGACCTGGAGAGCACTATGCTAAGCAAATAAGCTAGTCGGAGAAAGATAAATATCACATGATCTCATTCATATGTGGTTTATAATGAACAACATAAACTGATGAACAAAAATAGATCCAGAGACAAAGAAACACTGAACAGACTATCCAACCTCAGAGAGAAGGCAGGGGAGGGGGTGAATAAGAGATCAACCAAAGGACTTGTATGCATGCATATTAGCATAACCAATGGACATGGACACTGAGGCGGTGGGGGCTTGTCCTGGGGGACGGGAGTGGCAGGGGTGGGGGGGTCAGTCAGGGAAAAAGGAGACCTGTAATACTTTAACCAATAATAAAAATCAAAATCAAATGAAAGGTAACATAAAATAAATAAAATAAAATAAAAATGGTAGGGTATCTCCAGATTGATGAACATTACATTGTTCGACATTTTTCAATAATGATGGTTTTGTTTTCTTTATTTCCAATAAACTAGACATGGCAGCTTGACTACTTGAGCTGTAACATTTTAAAAGGATAATAAAATGGTAGTATGCCTTTGCACAACAAAGCAGAGGGTGTAACATATTTTTAAATGATGTAAAAGTATTTATCACTAATCTCCTACAGTCATGCCTGGTAATTTCCTCCCTGCTCTTGCTCTGCTCAGTTTAAAAGAATGGAGCAAACTTCATAACCTGTTATGAAACTGAACACATTACAGCATAAGAAAAATAAATGCTACTGTCTTAATCACTGTAAAAGGTGTGTTTTTAAAGTGTAATTTTAGAAAACATTTGCTTATCTCTTTTAATTTTCTATCGAGTCCCACACCCTTCCCCCACACATGACTACTAGCTAAGTCAGAGTGAATACTCCTATTGCTTCCTGCTCAGCTGAATCAACACTTCCGGAGGCTGTGACTAATAAAAGCCACAGCTCGTGGTTATACTTGACTTTTGAAAATCCTGGTTATCTTTAAGGACATAATTATAAGTACCCATGCTTATAGAACTAAAATTGGTACAAAAACAAGTCAGACCTCAGCAATGATTGTCAACTCATTCTCACTTGGCTTCTCCTCCCCCCGCCCTTTGGTATTGACTGATTACTTATTCTGAGATCATGATAGTATAGACAGAAAGTATTTGGGCTCTAGGTTCCTTAATGGCCCTTTGCTTTCCTATTTATGGCTCAATATAATGGGAAATATAAAAAAGGAAAGATGTGATTTCTGAAAGGCAATCTAACAGATACTATGTCTATGAACATTATTTTGACAGCTAATTACCATGGAGATCAATTCATCTTCAAGAAAAGAGGAGTGTTATCCAACTCCAAAAACATAAGAATTTCTTCCAATAGTATCACTGTGCATCTGTCATTGTACCATGAGTAGACTTTTAATTTCTCCCAGAAAGAGCTTTCATGAAGAGAAAGCCAATTTGTTTTACTTTAAGTGCCTCACCTTGATTGATATCTATGCCCACAAAATGCACTTCCTTTGACTTGTGCTCACTCCAGTCTAATAACAAAGGCAAGGTCATTGATGCACTGACCACTCTTGGAAACCCTGAGCCTACTAGAGATGATAGACAGGCTTAGTGAATGTACCTCTTTTCTTTTAATCACACCCAAAATGTCCTGAAAATGTAATCTTTAACTTTCTATTTTCAGTTCCCCATATACTGTTCAGTTGCTTGCTCTCTGACTTCAGCCTCCAACACTTAGTTGAACCTCTCTCAAAAAAAAGCCATTACTGATGTCCTACTTGGCACACAGCAGACTCTTTTCTGCCCTTACGTTTCATGAATTTTAAAAAAAGCAATTGGTATAGTTTACAACCTACCCTTCCAGTACACTCTCTGTTGTTTTTTCTTCTGGTGCTTCAGTTACTCCCTACCCTCTTCTCTCTTCAATTTTTTCAATTTATCTATAACTGTTTTTTGTTTTCATAGCCTTTTACCACCTGCTTCCTCATTCTTCTTGCATAGCACCATGCACCCAGAAGCTAGAGGGTTTTTTTTTTGTTGCCCCTTAAATATAAGTACAGTGAGGAAAGGAAGCCAGTAAAGCAACCACAAGTTCTCTCCTGATACAAGTACTAGTACATGCAGATTGACTGCAAGGCAGGCACGATGAGGTAAATACACGAGACAACTTGTTTTCTACTTTGCTGGCATCTGCATTCTCCTTCAGGTTTTGAATTCCAAGTTACGCTTGGACAACAACATGTGTGTGTAATATATTTGTGACTCAATGCCATAGAGATGGAGTGGAGAAGAGAGAAATGTACTTTTCTATATAATCCTGCTTTCCCACTATTGAGAATCCAATAGAATATCCACTTGAACTGAATTAAAGTAATTATTTAATGAATTATATAGAAGTGTTATATTGATCATCTAATACCAAATGAATTTAAAAATTTGATTTTGGGTGGTGGGCACACACAAGGCAATATACAGATGATATATCATAGAATTGTACACTTGAAACGTATAGTATAATCTTGTTAACCATTGTAACTCCAATAAATTTAATTTTAAAATAAAAGAAAAAATACATATGAAAAAAGAAAAATTGACCATGCCTACATGAGGAAGCCTCCATAAAATTCCAATAGTGTGAGGTTCAGGGAGTTTCCATATTGGTGAGCACGTCCAAGTCCCAGGAGGGTGACACCCTCCAACTCCATGGGACAGAAGCGCCTGCATTCAGGACACTCCTAGAACTTGCCCTATGCATCTCTTCATCTGGCTGTTCATCATGCCAATTCACGCTTCTACCCATCCTAAATGTATTGCATAGCATTAGAATTTATGTTTGAGAATGTATTTGTGAAAATCATATATAAAACGTGGCATTACATGTAATCTTTAAAAAAAACTAAGAAAACATGGCATCTATTCATCTCTACTAACTCCACCAAAATACCAGGAGAAGGGACTTTTTAAAGCTATAACCCTCAGAAAGACAGAGAGAATGGAAGAGAAGAAAATCTTGAGAGCACGAAAGCATATGATGAAACTGGAGAAAGCTAAATACTAATTTAACAGTGAAGAATGGCCAGAGGCAGGTAAAATTTTGCTGCAGAACCTCAGAAAGATCCAGAAATTGGATTGAAAGTAAATTGGATTGAAACTTCAAATGGGAATCAGTTAGGCCCCAGGCGACTGCTTCTCTCCCAACCTGGTAGAGACAGAGGTGATTCTTTAAAGCAGGCACACTTGCGGGCAGAGCACTGTTCTGAAAACAGGGTAATTCTATAGTTAAATGTGTGGACTCTTTTCTCCCTGTAGCCTGTGTTCCTCTATACAGCTCCAAGAAAACATTGACAGAGAGACTTATACACCCCAGAGAGGAATTTAAAGGATTCCTCTTCATGATCAACCCACGAGAAAAATCAACAAATAACGATAGTGTGGGATTCCCAATAAATGGCTGTGTCTTTGTTTAGTCAGTGAAATGCAAAAGCCCCATTCAGTGCTTTATATTTAAATATGATTTTTTAAAAAAATCCAAGAGTCACCAGACAATTGAAGAAACCCTTTAACATGGAATAGAGTGCACAGAACTTAAGAAAAAAATTTAAAAAGGAACTTGGAGGATACATGGACAAGACGGGGCAGAAAACACTAAAAAATTATCATTAACATTTGAGAGGCAAGAGAAGATAATGTACACATGAAAAGAAATATTCAGAAAACAAAAAAACTCTTAGAAATTAAGTATATGAGACCGGAAGTGAAAATGTAATATAAAAGGAGATAAAGATGAGGAAATCTTTCAGTACATGGAAAAAATAATAGAGATAGAAAGGAGAAAATAGATAAATCAATTAATCAAAGGAAAAGAGTTCCAGAAATAAAGAGAGAAAAACAGACAGGATAAAATTAACTTAGAAACAGTACAAAAAATTCTCAGAATGGAAAGGTTTGAGTTCCCATACTAAGTACCTAGGGCAATGCATTAAAAACAAAACAAAACAACCAACTAAACAAACAGACAAAAAGACCCACCCACAGCAAAACAATAATCATTACCTTTTAGACCTCTGAGAACAAAATACAGATGCTAATACTTCAGAAGAAAAAAAGAGGTCACTTGCAAAGATTCAGGGATCATAATGGTATTAGTTATCTCAGCAGTAAAATTGAAAACTAAGAGAAAATGGAACAATCTCCTTAAAATGCCAAGGGAAAATGATTACTAATCCAGAATTATATTTCCATCAAACTTTCAAACAAATGTGAGATTTAGTTGCAAAGCTCTCAAAAACATGTAACACACGTGTACCTTTTTTTTCCCCCCCAAAGAGACTACTGGAGGAGGTGTTGCACTAAATAAAGGAGTAAACCACAAAAAAGGATGACATAGATCCAGATATCCAAAGAGAACCAATGCAGGAGAGAGATGAAGGGAATTCCCAGGCTGGTGGCAAAGAGAGAATAGAGAAGCAGGTCAAGAGAAATTGTTTGGCACAAGAGGTTTGAGGAAGCCAAATGGGAAGTCCCTAAGAAGTCATGAAACTGATATTTTGCCAAATCCTATATAATAAAAGTATAATAATGCTAAGTGTCCGACCAATTGGTCGACCATTTGGTCGATCACTCGACCAGTCACTATGACCACCAGGGGCAGACACTCAGACTGGTAGGTTAGCTTGCTGCTGGGGTCTGGCCAATTGGGACTGGACACGCCCTGGAGCCCTCCCGCGGTCCTTCCCTGGCTGATCAGCCCCCATTGGCTCCAAAATGGGACTGGGTGAGACGGACCCAATTGGCCCTGATCACTGGCCAGGCTGAGGGACCCTACCCATGCACGAATTCGTGCACTGGGCCTCTAGTGTGTTTATAACAGTTTTGTGGTAGTATTTATAGATTTGTTGAATGTCTGTATATGAATAAGAGTTAGGTGTACATAGAAACTAAAGAAATGAAAAAAGTGATTTATAACACCAGGGACAACAGCAAAAAATCAGTAAGCAATGATATGGTATACTCATGCTCAGCTGGAAATAATAGTTATGTAATGAAAATAGTGACAATTGACTTAAACATAATTATGATACTAATGGGACTGGATATTGGAGTAGAAAGTGTGTGTGTGGTATAAGAGAACTAAATACTCATCTTTCATTGGAAAAATTCCATAGGTTACATTTAATAAAAAAAAATGCCAAGAAATAGTATAAGCATACAATTTAGAAACATGGAGCCAACTACTAGATAACAACTATAAATGAAAACGCAATCTATCACCTCAAAATTAATGTAAGCATTTACGTTAATTAAGTAGTAAATGCTACTTTCCTTAGGGAATGGAAATAGAGAAGGGAAGAGGTAATATTTGGAATTTTTAATGTTTTGTAAACATTTGTAGAATTATTTGAGTTTTAAAACTATATACAAGTATAATGTGCAAAGTAATTTTAAAATCAGTCATGCAGAAACTACAAAATTTGAGTACTGTAGAATCTCAGTGTTGGAAAAGATGTTAGTAGATCATTTGCCCAGTGGCTTTCCAACTGTTGTTTGTACCACCACTCACCATTAGAATATATTTCACGTAACAACCTAGGACTCACACACGTACACATACACACACTCATTTCCTCCCTCCTCCCACATACCTAATATAGATTTCATGAAACAATGATGAGGATTAGTATTGGTAATGTCCTGATAATTTCCTCTTCTCTTATCAATTCTATTTTATATTTTTTAAAAAGTGTTTTGGGTTGTGACCCAATAATTGATATTTCTTAACCTACAACTTGAAAAACACTGATCTAGTTCAACCATTTGATGTTTTGGACCTCACCTCTTAACAGAAAACTTCCTGATTTCTACTCAGCACTGATCCTTTGGCAAATTGATCCAACTGGACTCTTGAAGTGGTTTGGTATTGGGCAAAGTCCAATGGCACCATCTCACATTGGACCAAACAATCTCCTTCAAGTCCTCTATGGCCAAGCATGAAGGTTGGGGTATGTCTCAGTGAAGGGAATAGCTTTCTGGATCCTACAGTAATATAAACATTTTCAACAACACTCTTGCACATAGAAGGTGCTTAATAAACATTCACTAATTTAGCTTGACTAGTTCTTAAAGGCTCTTTAAAACCTCATCATGGGTATTCATTTATTCGTTCCCTTTCTTCTTTAGCTGTTTAAATAGAGCTGGCTGTTTTACATTTGTGTTCCCAATTGACTTGGCGGAGTTTGCTCCATTGCCTCTGGAAGGGTTCAAAGCTTAGAATAGCGCTGAAGCTCCATCACTAGTGCTGTTCTTTTTAAGGGTATTCATACATCATTGCTCATTCAAGTGCATTCAGCTTCATTCACAAAAGATGGACTCTGGCAGACCAGCTATCCATGCATTTTGTTAAGCATACCCAAAGGATGCACATTTCAGACATCTTAATGGATCAGATTCTCACAAAAGAATGAAATACATTTGAAAACAGGAAACACAGAAGTCTGAAGGAATTTGGTTGAGTAAAAATATTGGCTCCTGGAAATTCTACTCTGCTTTTAATTCTTACACTTCATATATTACAAATGAAGACTGAACTCCTAATGCTATAAAGATTAGACTATCTCTGATTAGAGAATGGGTGTAGCTGCAAAGCAATCAAAGATTTATGGGAAGCCTGCCTGGTATACATTGAACCAAAGATATAATTTTAGCTGACTTACTCTTTTGTCACCTGTAAATTTTCTTGAAGCTTATGCAGAGGAAAAACACTGATCACAAATTTTTAAGCATTTTTCTTAAAGTAAGCACACATTCACAGACATGTATTATAAGGTTGTCAAGCATTCTAATGGCTTTCTGTTTTTCCTTTTCAAGGTTGTGGAAATTGTACATATTTTGTATGTTTCCAAATAAAGCATACATCAAAGGGAAATTTTTCTTTTCCCATGAACAATTTAAAATCCCTTTAAAAAACATCATACAATCCTGAATTTTCATGGAACATATCACAAAAACTGCTGGTTTAAAGGAAAGCATATGGGAGACTTATTTAAAAACAAAAGGGTTATAGCTATATGTCTGTGCCTATATTGCATAGAAACCGGGTTACAACCAAAGAAAGAATCTTAAAAAACATATGGAGATCTGCAAAGTGAGAGGAAAAGATCACTAGTGGATTGCTGCCATTGAAAGGGTGCATAATACAGCATAATTTAAATATTTCTCCAAGTGTTATCAGTGGGCTAGTTTCATCAGAATCACTTGAAGTGCTTGTTACAATTGGAGGTTAACCCTGGACTTACTGAATTAGAATATCTAGGAGTACAGTACACGAATGTATATTAAACAAGTTCCTCAGGTGATCCTGATGAACACTGAGAGGAAGAACCACTACTCTGATGATGGGAGCATGGCCACACTGGTCCTTGTTACAAACGCAGCCAGCATAGTTCCCTCCTGATCACTGCTATATAATAGGTAGACAAAGTAGCAGGAAGATGCTGGTGGCACAGCAAGAAATAGTGTCGGCCTGCTAAATAGGAGATCCAGGTGACCTGGCTTGTGAAAAGCAGCTTTCTATTTCTGCAAGCCATTTAAACGGAATTGTGGACAAAGACAATAGGGGGTTGAAGGCTGGGGCTGGGGGCAGGGGCGGGCTGGAAGGGGTCAATGGGGAAAAAAGTGGACATATGTAATACTTTCAACAATAAATATTTATAAAAAATAAATAAAAATAAATAAAGGTAATTGTGCTGGAGTTTCAGAGTGACATGATTTCACTTACATGTAGGATATAAAACTGAAAGCAACAAATGAACAAGAAAAACAAACCAAAACTCTTAGTATGGTGGTTACCAGAGGAAAGGTGGGTTGGGGGGAGTAGTAAGGGTAATGGGGGCCAAATATATGGCAATGGAAGATGATTTGACTGGGTGGTGGGCACACAATGCAATGTACAAATGATGTATCATAGAATTGTACACTCAAAACCTATATAATCTTATTAACCAGCTAGAGGCCTGGTGCATGAATTCGTGCATGGGTAGGGTCCGTTGTCTGGCCAGCAATTGGGGCCAATCTGGCTGTCTTGCTCAGTCCTGATCGGGGCCGGCCAGGGGAGGGACCACGTGAGGTTGGCCAGCCACAGGAGGTTGGCTGTGAGAGCGCACTAACCACCAAAGGGCAGCTCCTGCATTGCCCGTCTGCCCCCTGGTGGTTAGTGCACATCATAGTGACCGGTCGACTGGTTGTTCAGTCGACCAGTCATAATGGTCGCTTAGGCTTTTATATATATAGATGTCACCCAATAAATTTAATAAAAAATAAAACAAGGTAAGAAAGTTCATCTTTTACTATAATTCTACTTATTTCAGGTGGATACTAATGCTTAATTTTCTCTTTATCATTTAAAATACATTAAAGAACAACCTCTACCCATTAGTCTTCAGACTGTTCCCTGCAGACATCCAGACCTCAGGAGTGGACAAGAGGCATCAACACACTATGGAGTTTCTGGTTTTTAAAGTCGGGCCTGGGTGTCTTTAACATTTTTAAATTTTATTTTAAATATCTTTACCGAGGTATAGTTGACATACAATCAATTGCACATATTTGAAGTGTACAATTTGACAAGTTTTGGTATATGTATACATATACGCAACCATCACCACAGTTAAGATAATGAATATATTTATTACCCTCAAAAGATTCCGAGTGTTTCTTTGTAATCATTCCCAGTTCTTTCTCCTTCCTACCCCACCCATGACCCCCAAACATACTGATCTGCTTCCTATCACTAAAGATCAATTTGCTTTGTCTACAGCTTTATAAAAATGAAATCATATAGTATGAACATTTTTACAACATGCTGAATAGTACAATATACTTATGAAGTGATCACCCTGATCAATCTAGTACCCATCTGACACTACCCATAGTTATTACAATTTTATTAACTCTATTCCCCATGCTGTACTTTACATGCCTGTGACTATTTAAACTACAGTTTGTACTTCTTATTCCCTTCACCACTTTTATGCATCCTCCCCAATACCCCTCCCATCTGGCAGTTGTAAAAATGTTCTCTGTATCTATGAGTTTGTTTCCATTGTGTGTGTGTGTGTGTGTGTGTGTGTGTGTGTGTGTGTGTTTTAGAGTCCATATTTAAGTGAAATCATATGGCATTTGTCTTTGTCTGATTTATTTCACTTTGGGTGGTGGGCACACAGCACAATGTACAGATGATGTTTATTTCATTGAACCCAATACCCTCCAGGTCCATCCATGTTGTTGCAGATGGCATGATTTCATTCCTTTTTATGGCTGAATCATATTTCATTGTATGTATGCACCACTTCTTTTTCCAATCATCTTCTATTGACAGGCACTTAGGTCACTTCCATATCTTAGCTATTGTAAATAATGTTGCAATGAACATATGGATGCATATGTCCCTTTGAATTCATGTTTTGGATAAATATGCAAAAGTGGCATTGCTGGGTCCTTCTCATTATAGTTTTTATTTTAAAGTCTATTTTGTCTGATGTAAATATTGCTACCTCAGCTATTTTTTGTTTGTTTCCATTTTCATGAAATATCTTTTTTTCCATCTCTTTATTTATAGTCTCTTTGTGTCTTTCTATTTGAAATGAGTCTCCTGTAGGCAACATATGTAAGAGTATTGCTCTGTTATCCATTCAGCCACTATATGTTTTTTGATTGGAGCATTTAGTTAATCGCATTTAAAGTGATTGTTGATAGATATGTAGTTATTGTCATTTTATTATTCATATTCTTGAACTTTTTCTCCTCCTCCTCCTTCTTTTCCTTCTCCTCCTCCTCCTTCTCCTCCTTCTTCTTCCTCTTCCTTTTCAAGAAGTCCCTGTAACATTTCTTGTAATACTGGTTTGGTCGTGATGAACTGATTTAGCTTTTCTTGTCTGGGAAACTCTATATGAAAATGATAGCTTTGCTAGGTAGAGGTCCTTGCCTTTCATCACATTGAATATTTGGTGCCAATCCCTGCTGGCCTGCAAAGTTTCTATTGACAAATTAGCTGACAGTCCCTTGTAAGTAATTGCTTTTCTCTTGCTGCTTTTAAAATTTTATGAACTAAAGCAGGGGTGGGCAACCCCTGGCACGCGTGCCAAACATGGCACGCCAGTAACTTTTGCTGGCACGCAAAACCCTCTCTTATAATCTTCCATTTACAATTTTTGTGAACATTTGAATGACTTAAATGTTAAATTACAAGAAACTGGCAGGACACTTGATGTTATGTTTGGTTACATAAAGGCTTTTGAAAAGAAACTGGAAGTCCTGCCCTGGCCGGTTTGTCTCAGTGGATAGAGCGTTGGCCTGCAGACTCAAGGGTCCTGGGTTCGATTCCGGTCAAGGGCATGTACCTTGGTTGCGGGCACATACCCAGTAGGGAGTGTGCAGGAGGCAGCTGATCGATGTTTCTCTCTCATCGATGTTTCTAACTCTCTATCCCTCTCCCTTCCCTCTGCAAAAATCAATAAAATATATTTTTTTAAAAAAAGAAACTGGAAGTCATTAAGAGGGATGTGGATGGTGAGAGATTTAGATATTTCCCAAACCTCAAGAGGCACATCAAAGACCTCCCAAAAGATGACAGAACAGACTGTCAAAGCCTTCAAAAGCTGTTTTTAAACATCATCGAGTCAACTATTGAGCAGTTCTTCTCAAGATTTGCGAAATTCGGAGAACTGGAAGAGAGCAAAACTCATGAGGTTTCCAGACAGCATGAAACTGGAGGAACTAAACTTACAAATGTTTTCATGGATAGACATGGCTGACTTTGAAATGCAGTTGATTGAATTTCAGAGTAGCTCAATTTGGAAGCAGAAATTTATTGACTTTAGAGTTGACTTGGAAAACATTGAAAAAAAGCGATTAGAGACAGGCGTACCAGAGAGAAGTGTCGAAAACGAACTATTGAGGACTTGGAATGCCCTTCCAGAAAATTTTTTCTGTTTAGAAAACTTTGCAATAGCATTACTCTTCATGTTTTCATCCACATACGCTTGTGAATCTTTGTTCTCAGTGATGAATATTGTTAAGTCTCGTAATAGGAGTAGCCTGACGGATGAAAGTAGTAGCTCGTGCATATCTCTGAAGGTGACGAAATATAAACCTGATGTAAAACCTCTGTCATCAGTGATGCAGCAGCAAAAGTCCCACTGATAATATCAAACGGAGTCATAAAGTTTTCTGTCGGACTATCAGTGTACATGTATACATTAAAAAATAAATGTATTTTTCATCATCATATACTGTGTTTTTGTTGCTCGAATGAATTTTATTATTTCTTCAAGGTTCTTCACGTACGTACACCTTAAGAGATATCAAGTAGGCGTAACATGTTCTCAAAAAATTAGGGTTCTCACACAGAAGAATTTTGAGTCAGAGATTTTGCTGGTTTTGGCACGCACTCACAAAAAGGTTGCCAACCCCTGAACTAGAGTTTAGATATTTTTGTAGTCCCTTTTTTCTTTGGAATATAAGGACACCAGGGATGAGCAACTGAGGTACTATGTCTAGTACAGAACAGAATAACTCAAGTAACTTTGAACATAATCCTTAGTGAGATATATTCTAAGGTCAAAAGGAACTGAAAGAAATCTTGATATTAACTTGATACAGAGATTCATTTTCTTCTCTTTACATTCAATTTAAGGATCTGCTTTTTTAAAAAAAATCCTCACCTGAGGATATTTTTGCATTGATTTTTAGAGAGAGTGAAAGGGAGGGGGAGAGACAGAGAGAGAGAAACATCGATGTGGGAGAGACACATCGATTGATTGCCTCTCACATGTGCCCCAACCAGGACCAGAGCCCGCAACCGAGGTATGTGCCCTTGACCGGAATCAAACCTGGGAGTTAGTCTACTGAGCCAAACCTGCTACAGCATAAGGGTCTGCTTTTAAACATCTTTTTATTATATTTTGAATGAATTACTTTTACTTGGTTCAAAACTCAGAACAATATAAAAAGATATATTGAAGGAAGTACCACTCTCATTCCTTCTACTCTTTCCCACCACCTCCATAAGCAGGTATTTTTGTTAGTGTCTGTTTTATCATTCCTGTTACTTTGTTGTTGTTTTTTTTTAAATAAGCAAACATATTCTTATTTTATCTTTTTTACGTGGTATTGTACTATATGCATGTTACTTTTTCACTTAATAATGCATCCTGGAAGTCACTCCATGTCAGTCTATAAAATTTTTCATATATTTTTAAAATTATGACTCCATCACGTAGCTGTACTATAGTTTGATTTATTAGTGGCTATTTGGATTGTTCCATTATGCTATTATAAATCATATTGTAATGACTCACTGGCTGGTGTAGCTCATTTGGTTGGGACATGTCCAATGCATCAAAAGGTTGCTGGTTAGATTCCCTGTCAAGGCACATGCCGTAGTTGTGGCTGGACTCCCAGTAGGGGCATGCAGGAGGCAGACAATTGATGTTTCTCTCCCTCTCCCTTCCTCTCTGTAAAGTCAATAAAAATATATTAAAATCTATTGTAATAAAGAGCATTGTACATGAATTATTTTATATTTGTGGCAGTTTACTTTCAAGGTAATTTCCTAGAAGTGGTTTTCCTGGGTAAATACGTAATTATTATTGTTAGATATTACCTAGTTTCCTTCACCAGGTGCTGCATCATCCTGCACTCCCATGGACATTGCATGATAGTGCTTATTTCTTCACAATCTTGCAAAAGAGTGTGCAAGCCAAGCTTTTAAATTATTGTCGATCTGGTAGGTGAAAAATGATATCTCTGTATCATTTTAATGTGCATTTATCTTACTTTGAGTAAATTTTAGCATCTTTTTACTTTAAAAAGATATAGGTTTTTTATATATACTTCTACAGTTTAATTGTTGGACCCCAGGTTTAGGCTTTACACTTATTTCTATGAAATTACATTTTTAAAGAATTGGTTCATTGTTTTAGGAAGTTCAAAAGGTGGTATTAGCTCTCTTATTACTCCATAGGATTCATGAGTTTGATAAGCCTAACACTGGTTATCTTAACTAAATCATAGATCAAAATGTTGAAAATGCCAAAACCGGTTTGGCTCAGTGGATAGAGCGTCAGCCTGCGGACTGAAAGGTCCCAGGTTCGATTCCGGTCAAGGGCATGTACCTGGGTTGTGGGCACATCCCCAGTGGGAGATGTGCAGGAGGCAGCTGATCGATGTTTCTCTCTCATCGATGTTTCTGACTCTCTATCTCTCTCCCTTCCTCTCTGTGAAAAATCAATAAAATATATTTTTAAAAAATGTTGAAAATGATAAAAGCCAGAGCATAGGAAATTGCTTGTTCACAACCTAAACAGAAACCTATAATTTAAAGCAAGGTATAATTTAAAGCAAGTAACCTTATTGGGCTTCAGTTTCCTTATCCATAAGTGCAATAATAAGAAACTAACCTTTAAAGAAAATATCACCTCTGTAGATCTAAATTCTGAATTTCAGTAGAAATTTTATTAACTTTTATAATATATATACACAGTGATATGTAATAAAAAGTTAATATTTCAATAGCAACCTAAACCAATATATTTTCTTTTAAATGTTTATCACAATAAATAATCAATTGTGAGAGATCATGAAGGGACAATTCAAATAACAAAAATAGAAGTTAAGAAATATAAAACGTTCTTTCTCACTAGTAATAGAAGAAAAATACAATATTTGAATATCCTGATGAAAGAAATATTATAATGAACTGGAAGTATTAAGATTATACAAAATTTTGGAGAAATGTTTATCTGTTAAGTGGCAAAAAAAACTACATGACAATATAAATTTGGACAGAACTAAGGAAACATAATAAATATTTGAATATTGATATATAAAGTGAATATTTTATTCAAAAAATTTAAATCAATGTTACTGTAATACTGTTTTCACAACATATATTTTATTTTAAAATTTCCTAACATATAAAATACATCCTACTGTCTCATTAGTTAGAAGAATCATTGGTGGGAGCAATGCAATAAAAGCTGGTAAATGGCTTGGGAGAGGGGATCCTTGATCTTTTTCAGTACAGAAAGGAAGAGTCATTGAGCCAGAATCTAGTTACTAGACAAAAAGTGGAAAAGGGTTGAGGTAGTGGAAATGATTTCCTGGCCACAATTTGGGGAAAACATTTCTAGTTAGTCTAGCCACAAATCTTCAAAAATAAGAGTTAAGAATTTTAAATTGACATATTTTTAAAATGACATACCTTGTGGTCTTTTTTGGCCTTTTCTTCTCCAACATATTTTCTAAATTAATCATGTATTTATTGAGACAGCGACTATTATGCGTTTCTACCTGAATGTGGAGGGATTTCAAAAGAGGGTAATTGTCTTAATGGATTATCTAGTTTGTTCACATTACTCAAGGCTAAAATTAGAACAAAATGAGAATGGAAAGGGTGAAGTTATAAATACAGATTCTATAATATTTAACATTAAAAGATGCTTCAAAATAATTGTTGAGTGTTCTTCCTATGAGCAAGGAGAAATGATTACTGGTCTTCACGTCAGAAAACAGGTTCAGGGTTGAGCTTTATCATTTTAACCTTGAACACATCACTTAACCTTATTGGGCTTCAGTTTCCTTATCCATAAACTGAGTATAATATTTTTTCTTGTTTTCCTCACCTGGTTTTTTGAGGATCCAATCTCTTATTTTTAAACTATAAAGTTCTATATGCAGAGAAACATATTAAAACACTATTTCTATATACCTGACAAGTAAATGATGAATTGAAAGCTGAGTAAGACATCTTTTCACGTTTCTCTCTTTTAATGTGTCTCGCTGTGAAGTTTATAATTTAGATAGTTCTTAACCGTTCTTCTGTCCCAACACAACTGAGATATAATGACACATCCTGTCAGTAACTGTGCATAAGGATAAGATGAAGTATGGATAGAGGTGGGGAAGCATGTTACTAGGGAGATGAAAGAAAAATGATACACTTTTTACAGGAGGAAGAGAGCACATAGGGGGTCAAAAGGCTCTGGTGAGGAGCCTCTAAGGATGGATAAGATCCGGAAAGAGGAAGGTGGAGGAAATGGGCAAGGAAACATAAATGGGAAAGAATAGTACAGTCTGTTGATCTGTATAATGGGGTGTGTAGAATAATATTTGCCTCATGGGACTGTTGTGAAGATTAAATGAAGTGATCCATGTGAACTGGTTAGCATGGGGTCTGGCACAGAATGTGAATATTCAGTATATGTTAAATCTGCATTATTAATGGTTAAACCTATAACTCTGTAGACAGAATAATGGTCCCCCAAAGATGTTCACGTCCTAACATCTGGAACATGCAAGAATGTTAGGTAACATGGAAAAGAGAAATTATGTTTGCAGATGGACTTAAGGTTGCTAATCAGCTTTAAAAGAGGATAAATGGTGATGGAAGGAGGCTTGAGTTAGGATGGCAAACACAATACAAAAGACAGATGATGTATTGTAGAATTGTATACCAGAAATGTACATAATTTTATTAACCAATGGCACCCCAATACATTCAATTAAAATTAATAGGGAGATTATTCTTGTGGGCCCAATGTAGTCACAAGTTTCCTGTAAGATTCAAGAAAGAAGCAGAAGAGTCAGAGGGAGATGTGATATTGAAGAATGGTCAGAGGGATTTAACATTCTGCCTTTGAAGATGGAGGATGAGTTCCTAAGATAAGGAGAGTCAGTGGCTTCTAGAAGATAAAAGGCAAGGAAATGGATTCACTCCCAGAACCTTCAGAAAAGAACATAGTCCTGCTGACAACTCGATGTTAGCCTAGTAAGTCCAGTGTCAAACTGCAGACCTCCAGAACTGTAGGGTACTACATTTGTGTTGCTTTAAGCGACCAAGTTTGTGATGATTTGTGACAGCAGAAATAAGAAACTAATAATACAAGCCTATAAGGATCATGTGGCAGATTCCTGATATAGTTCTGCACACTGTTTATTCCCCCTCAGCTTGGTATATAGTAGACTCTCAATAAATTATTTGAATGACCGAGTGAATAGACATTTTAGGAATACATTGTGGTGAAGTTTGGCAGGAAATTTTGCTTCAGACTAGGCATATATATTAATATTCTTATTTGATACAATTGGTCTCAAACTGGTTATTTTTATATGTAACTGCACTTGAGCTCCAAATTATTAAGAAGAAGGATAGGACGAGTGGGGTCTACAATTGAGATCAAACAGTGTAAACTTATTTAAAAAATTATGTGATGGCTTCATTTCATTTTTGATAAGGATACCAGGTTCAGTAGGTTATGGAAAGGCCTACAGACAGTATATATATTTTTAATCCTCACCTGAGGTTATGTTTAGAGGGAGAGAGATAAACATTGATCATTTGCCTCCCATACGTGCCCCAACGTGGAATCAAATCAGCAACCTAGGTATGTGCTCTGATAGGGAATCGAACCTGCAACATTTTGGTGTATGGGATGACACTCCAACCAAGCCACCCAACCAGGTCAACAGTATATTTTTATATTAACAAAAATGTGACAAAGTTTTTTATAATATCTTCCTGAATAAGAAAGTGTGAGCTTGATGATAATATAAGACAGGCTTGAGGCTAATGGATGAACCATACCCCAAAAGTGGATGTGTATCAGCATGTACAAGTATTCAGTAGAGTGACATAGGTCTTTGTCATTAAGTCTGTGCTAACTGGTTGTGGTTCTGATGACTTGGTTTAAGGTGGAAGGATGCTTGCTTAATTTACTGAAAGGATTAAAATCAGACATGACAGAATCCAGATTCAAAAGTATCACAATAGATAGGAATGTTGGACTGAAACTAAAATGATGAAATTTAATAAAGATAAATGTAAAATCTCCCATGTACAGTAAGTGCAAGGCATACATAATTCGGGAAAAGTTCATGTGGGAAAAAATTTAGGGTTTTTATTTGGCTTTAAATTTGAGTTAACAGGATGAAGTTGCTTACTTTGAAGATCTATCTAAAACAGTTTTTACAATGGTTTTATGAAGTTCTAGAAGATGGACAATGAATAAAAGATAAAATGGAAATAGATTTTGATTAAACATAAGGAAAATCTTTTAAGTAGACCAGAAGAACAAAGAATTTTGGTTAATCCGGGTCTTGCTAATTTCAAGTCTGGTCAATTGCTTGGTTCACTTACCATCTGGGAAATTTCTGATCTGATCAATAAGCATTAGTATAGTGTTATGTTGATAGATTTATTCTCTCATTTTATTTTGTTTTCTGTCTGTTCTGTATTTTTTGTTTCTTTATTTTTTTCCTGCCTTCTGTTCTGTTACTTAAACATTTGCATTTTCTCCTTATCAATTTATTACTATTTTTTAAATCTTGCACTGTACTATAGAAACATGTTGGCTAAACTAAATAAAATCCTCATAATTAGATAAGACAAATAAGAATAGTCATTATTTATTGGGATCAAAATACTGTAGTAAATGTTTTACTGATGCTATCTCATACAATCCTCAAAACAATCTTTTGAAGTAGGAATTATATGCCCATTTCATAGATGAGAAAACGGAGGCTCAGAAAGATTTTAAAAAGTGCTCAAGGGTATTTGCTGTAAAGATCTATTTGATTCCGGAGTTGATACTCACAATCACTTACATATACTTTTTATTTTTATTTTTGGCCACTTTCCAAGAAGTAAATTATTTTCATAGAAGTGGGATCTTAAAGGTTCTGGATAGCTAAGAGATATATTTTATTTTTAATTTCTCCAATTACTTATTCTGCTTGGATTCATTTTTACACAAGTTCAGAAATATACATAGCTAGATTTTTTTATTTTTATTACCCATCATTTATCAGAAAAAGGGAGCATCATTTCCCTTGAGAAGTAAAGGAATAAACTGAGGATTTAAACTATTATTCTTCAAGAACAAAAATTTAATTTGTCAACTTCCATAAACTATAGTGTCTCAGGAAAGTCCCAGAAACAAGAAGAAACATATCATTATTCTGTGTAAATTTTACTTACTTCGGAGAATAGGTGAGGAGCCATTTTTTAAGACTGGGGCAAGCAAAGTAGAAGTTAAAGAAAAAATGTAGAAATTAAGAAATTAAAAAACACACACAGAGAAATAGAGAGGTCAAACAATACCAAATTTTAATGTATATAATAATTTAAGCACTTTAACATGATACTAAAAATATTTCATAAAAATTTTGTTTGGTTTTAAGTAAATTAAATGAGTATGTGTTATAAAAATGAACTATTACTCAGCCATTTGTTGAGATCTTGTTTTATGAAAATAAAAATTATGTTGAAAAAGATTCATCCTCTTAATTGAAATCAATTCTGTAAGTTTGTGTAGATTCCTGGTATATATTTATGAGGCAAAAGACCCTAAGTACTTATAATACTATTAACATGGAAGGGAGAGGAAAACAATATGAGAAACCAGGAGTACATAAATCCTTCTTTTACCCCTTTCTTCCATTATGAAGTCCCCTTAAAGTTCCACTGGCTTAATATGTGAGATTTTTCTATGTCAATATGTAGGGGCATTCCAATGGAAGTTATTCAAATTTTATATTACTCTGTGTTCCCAGACTCACATGAGGATTTAGGAAGCTGGTAATTGCTCTCTAACCTTGTTCTGAGAACAGGGTGTGCTTCTCTAGGAAAATGATTTTCTCTTCATAAGGTTACCATGATTTTGGTAGGTAGAGAACTGTTTTCTTGTAGGAAGTTTTGCTTTTATTATTAAAACTAACCAACAAAGTATTATCTGGTTCAAACAACATGTTATCAGTAAGTCCAATATAAGACACATAAAAACAGTTTAATTCTGGGTAATGTGGAAGTAGAAATAAGGGTACAGCTCTGTCCCTTGGTTATTCCATGTATGCATAATTTTCTGTTGAACCTTTTAGAGTCCGGACAGCACAACGAGAGAAAAAAATCCTCTAAAATCTATATAGGTCATTAGATTAGGAATCCAAAGACCTATAGTCCCAGGCCTATCAGCAAGGTGTATTAACGAACCTCTAAGGGTCCCAATTTCCTCATCTGTGACATAGAGATTGAACTAGGCATCTTTCAGCTAAAATATTTGAAGGAACCATTAGCAACGATATGCAAATCACAAAATCTTCTCTGCTTTCTCAGCTCTCTACTGCAAAATAAGATGCTCACCAAAGGTGAAATTTTCATGCCTACCTCAAAATTCTGGGTATTGGATTTTTTTTTAACCTTAAAAATTTAAGGGCATTCAAGAGAAAATTACAATATAAATGTAAATTATAACATTGTCCTGCTCCAAACAATTTCATTGTCATTGATCTTGGATCAACTTGAGCAACTACTTAGTATGACAGGACTATCTTCACTATGAAGATGGTCCACCGTCTAGAAGGGGGTCATCTCACGGATACCCCCGCTCTTCCCTGAGTGGCTCTGGATGCCCAGGGGTCGCTTGGAAGGGATTGGGGCGCAAAGAATGAAGAGTTGGATGAAGTTGCCCGAAGAGGCCGTTGAGGGTTCAGGGGGGATTGAGAAAGCCTATTCCTTCTTGATTCCGACCTAAAGCTCCCTGTGATGGGAGCCACAGCCCACTGGTAGAGCCCCCAGCTCCATGTCCACATGGAGGGAGACCCTCTCACCCTGAGAGGCCCCCACCCCAAGGTGGAGCTGACGGCCACCCTCCCCCCGGCCATGGCTCCCCGCCCAGTCCCCACCCAACAGGGGCCTCGGGCTCCAGGGCCACCACCGCCAGCCACCCCGGCACCATCTTCCAGGAACTGGCCTCTACCCCACTGGCCCCGCCCCTCTTCGGAGAGCACCCAATGGGCGGAGCCGAGGCCGCGGTGGGCGGGGCCGGCGGCGGGCGCCTTTAAAGAAAGGCAGAGGGTGAAAGGAAGCGGGAGAGGAGAAGAAAGAGAAGCCGGGAAGGCGAGGCGCCGTCCAATGACAAAGGCCAGGGGTGGGCGCCGGCCGCCATCTTGCACTGCTGGGGGCTGGCCGGCGTCCTCCGCCTTCGGAGAGGGAAGAGCCTCGGGCCTAATAAGCCAGAGCATCAGAGGCACGAAGTCCAGTCCGTTCTTCCAGCGGTGTCTCTCGAGCAGCCTGTAGCGACAATGCTTAACCTGCATTTATCTGGAAAGAAAAAGCCGGGAGCCCAGATCCATTCTTCACAGAGTTGCTGAAAAGGGTGAACTTGGAGCTGAGTAACAATTTCACGGACACCCAGCACAGAGCGTCCCAGAGGGTTCAGCGAGCCCTGCAGACCCGCTCAGACGGCTTCCAGTGGGGGGATTTGCATTTGACGATCATGCCCTGTCATCGCCATGGTCGGTGCACTCCTCTACCCAGGCAGCCCATCCCTGACCAGAATCCCCCTCCAGGGGCAATGGAACCTATGACCTGGTATGGAGAGTTGCTGTGTGGGTAAGGCCTTGGTCCCTCTCATTTGTACTATCCCCCCTGGACGCCAAGCTGAAGCAAGCTTCTGACATCCATCATACAGGTCTAATCAGGCGGACCCCTCCTTATGAAAACTTTCTA
>NW_005871066.1:9012239-9017208 GCF_000147115.1 Myotis lucifugus
GAAGCAGCCGCCGGGTGGTGCGCTCGGCCTGCGCCCTGGACGGGGCGCCGCCGTCTGGGACCCCGGGACCGTGTGCCCTCCGCTGCCCTCGGCGCCCCGGTCTGCGGGGGGGAGGAGGCCGCTGGACCCGCCGGAGGGGCCCCCTCCTTCTCCCCCCGACGGGGACGTCCCCGGGACCGCGGGGCAGGTCCCTCCTCTTCCTTCGGACTCTACCTCACTGGTCTGGAAGCCCTCCGAAGAAGTCATTCTTTTCCCAAAGGAATTTGGTTCCGCGCTCGTGTCATAAGTCAGAACCCACTTGCTTTTGACACCCCTCCTCCTCCTCGATACCTTTTTCCCCCCTTTCCGTTTTGCCTGCCACCCCTCTCTCCGGACGACCGGTCGGCCGAGTTTCGTGGTGTTGCACTCGCTCGTGCTCAGGGTATTCTGACTCCCGCTCGGTTCCCGGTGTGGACTGGATTCCAGCGCTGTGACCAAGGATGTTTTCCAAGCGACACCAGCTTGTGACGGACTCTTCATCGTGCAAGGATTTGTTTGCTGGCACGCAAAGAGATGCAAAATGCAACTGTGTTGGTTATTTTAAGGTGTTTCTAAAGATTTTTCTATTGACAAAGTTTATATTTACTGAGCTTCTAAAGAAAATGGTAGAAACTCAAAAGTTTTGTTTAGGGAAAGTTGACTTGTTAAACTTAAAAATTGAATAAAAATTAAAGTGCATTAAAACCATATGGCTTGTGATATTAAAAAAAATGAATGCATTATTTAAAAAAATGTGTTGGTTAAAGAAATGGATGGAATCCGATTAGAAATGATTTGGCCTCCTACTGGTCCAACATACAAATCCAGGAATATTTCGAGGGTAATTTATTTTGAAATGGGAGTCCAATCGGAGAAATGAATGATACATTTTGTGGTTAAAATGATAAACAGAATACTCACCAGAATCCTCAGAACTATACATGGTCTAGAAGAGGGGGGGCATTTCTTGGTATAAGTAACTGGTTGAAGTTACTTGGGGCAAAGTAGCTCTCATTTTCTTTCTTTTTGTTGTTGTTGGATAATAAGACGTGTCCAGACTAATATCACCACTTTTATAAACAACGTTAGTTGACTTTTTTGCTCCACCAGTTTCCTTTTTTATCTTGTTTCCATTTAAGTTCGTGTTTGCAGTTATGGGTCTTTGATAACTGAAGACCACAAGCAAGCCACACAGAGTGCTGACCCTGCTTTTACACTTTTATAATACGTAGTGTTTATACCACATGGCCCAGTGTGTTACTTTAGATTATTCAAGTGCCTTTGGTCATTGGTGGCAGCAAGACTTAATGGTTTTTAGCCAGTGGTGCCACAGCCAGATTTTACTGTAATGTCTAAAGGGTCAAGTAGTGTTTTTGTACCACTATTTCAAATTTGGGTATTCCGCCATGGAGCGATCTGTACTGGGCTGGAACTTGACATATGTAATACTCAATATTAAGGTCTATCTCTGCTTGGTAGCTTCTTAGGAGAATAATGAGCTGCAATTTTGACTCTTGTGTTCTTAGAATTTAAATGGCATAGCTTTCTGAAATGATTTTTTTTCCAAGTTTAATAGTCCATTGTAGGAGCTTTGTGACTTTAATTTCAGTGTTTTTGTTAAAAAGAATATTTTATATATACACATATATATGACTTTATACCACTTTCCCAGTAAAGCATCATATTCTTTTATTCACTAGTCAACGGTAATGCATTGTTACAAACACTCACATGAATAAATAAAAGTGAATAATTGGAAGATGGAGAGTGTTAAATTATATTTGTGTGATAGGAAGCTTATCTATATTCTTCTGGTTATTAGCTTCCACTGCCAATTATATTTCACTTATATAGGGTTTCTCCTCATCCGTTTCCCCTCTCCCCCCCTCTATTAACTTAGGCTAACTAGCACCTGAGGGGAAAAATTTTGTATTTGTACCACTTCACTTTGTATATAGTTTTATAATAATTAAGAAATCTAATGGCCATATTAGAATGTAATTTCAACATACAGCTTATCTAGATAGTTTCCCAGAGGATTTTGAAATTAGACTTAGCTGGGAGGATAACTTTCCTCAGCACAAAACTGAAAACATATCCACGGACACCATGCATTTATTGTAACTGAGATGCTTAATATTTTTTTCTCTCATGCCTTGTTGCTTTAGTACACTTGAACTCACATAAATGCTTCTTTGGATTACCTGGGCAGTCCGACTTCAGTTTGGATCTCATTGCCCTTCCTGAATACAATGTTATTTATCGGATTGACTGAAAAATTCATGCCATTTCTAGTTTGTAAAAATGATGTAAATCATTATTTTTGCCAAGGTTAGCATATGTTACAACTTCTAAAATGTGAAGAAACAACTAATATAGTTGATTAGCATATTAATAGGAAAGGGAAAGTATTTTATGGGTACTTGGGGGCAGAATGTGAAAATGAACTTGGCACGGTGGCCTTTATGGTGAGGCAACCGTTTACTGTCCTCTAAAGTGAGTCTGTAGCTTAGCTTGTAGATAGTTTTTGTAAGAAATCCTGTGATCGTTATTCATTCTTTTACCTTCTCAGATCTCAAATGGCACAATTGGAGAGGGGAAGCCAGAAGGAAGTGTATCACCTTGCTATGCTTCCAATGAATTTTTTACTCTTGCGTGCCTAAATGTGGTGACTGGCACCTCTGATCACCTTTTGAAATTCCCGATGTCATTTTTTATCCTTCCTGTCAACCAGCAACTTATTTTTATGTTATGATTGTTGAGGGCAAGCTTCATTGTTGATAGTGCAAAGTGTCGTTGGGGTGTGTATTTATTTTGTCCAAGTTTGAGTACCTTATTGGGCAAGTGTAACTTAAGCCGGTGGCTGACACCTATTGATTTGCTATGTGCAAATCTGAAAACTCTTTAATAAAAAAATAAATAAATAAATAAAAATATTTGAATACAAAAAACTGAGCAATTTTGAACTCAAAGTTTTTTGTTGTTTTAAGGGTTGCCACAGCACCCTTTAAATTGTGTTTTTTAATGGACATATATTCATAATATTTTATCTGTGTGTAAAATATTTCTTGATGGACTGTTATGTCTTAAGTGCATTATAAGGCAATTATTTGTAATGGAAGTGAATTTTTTTTGGACAGTTTGATGTGCATATGAGTAAGATTTACAATCTGGTTGTACTTTGCTTTTTAATTTATTAACTGTAAATAAATTTTAGAGAATACACAGTGTCTGTTTTCTAATGATGTTAAAAGTTCTTGAAATGGGATTTTATGTTTACATGTGAATTGGAAAGCATTTTAATATGCTATGGGATAAACTTTGACTTTTTTGTGAACTTCAAACTCCTGGAGGTTTTGAGATATGTGTTTTGTGCTATCTTGGGAATCTATGTTACATCAGTTCTTTACTGATCTAGTGAGTCTCCAGGACAGTGCCTCATGCTGAAGCCCAAGCCATTACCCAGTTAGTCAGCAATAAAGGCTTTAAAAATGCATCACAATTTAGTTTTGAGTCCTGACTCCAAGTCCCCCTGGGAAGTGATAGAAATTCTAAAGCTCACATTCTTCCAAATTCTGAAAGAAAAGAATGTTCCATATGAGGAACATCAGTAAGGGTTGTTTCACAGAATAAGAATAGAGCTAGACTTTTCATTACAGTCTAGTAGAAGTGGAATATTAGCAAGGGCAGGATTCACAGCTCTGTGTGGCCTGATTTTGTCTTTGTACCTGAGTTGCATCAAAAATGGAGTCGGCATAATGTAACAGCTGTGAATCACAGTGCCTGGGATAGAATAAAGGCTTTTGCATTTGCATTAGAACTCTTAGATAAGTTACCTAAACTTTCTGTGTCGTTGCTTCCTCGAGACTCCAATGTGGTGAGTAAAAGAATGGACTACTGAAAGGATAAAAATGCATATTAATGGTGGCCACATAGGAAATAATAAATGCTATAATTGGAGTCATGGGTGCTGAGAATAAGTATATATGCTGAGAGTGGTCCTTTGGGAGTTTAGCATCCTGAGAACAGAGTGTGGTCTGGGATAGCTAAAAGACAAGAGAAGCTAATTTGTGGTTGAATTAAAGATAAATCTGTATTTTTTTTTAGCCTGCTGACAAACTATATAGCAGGAGGTTGGATTAAGTTGACTTATTAGACAGTTTTCATTATTGGGAGGTTTATAGGCATTCTTAAAAAATTGGGGTCTTCTTTTATCACCCTGATACCTTCAAAAGATGTTTAAAACGAGCTGCTTCTGTGTTTTAAACTATCTGAGAATTTATAAAAGTAATTGATTAAAGTTACTGACCTAAGAACTTGCCAAATTTCCACACTAAGTTTTCACTTGGAGTAAATTCATATGGATTGCTTAAGTACCATGTTACTCTACATGTACAGAACTAAATTGGAATTAATTTGTGTGAGGTTTGTACATCCTATGTTAAAGGAAACAAATGAGTACAATAGTTATGTTTGAAGCAGCAAAAATTATTACTAAAAGTAAAAAAGATCCTAGTTGAAGCATTGATACTGATTTTTAGATTTAGGGTCTAAAGCTTTTAATTCAGCTCTAATTCCTCATGACACAAAGAATAACAGAACATATTCTACCTTGATGAGCAAGCCAAAGTTCTGTAGTATCTGAAGGTGACACAAAGGAATTTTCTTAGATGGAAGTTTTCCAGTAGTAAGAAGCTGAAAACTGCCTGATTTCAGATTTCACAAGAACAATGACTTCTCATTGTCTGCATTCATTTGTTTTGATACATGTCACCCCAAACCTTAACCTATAACATTATAAACATATCCAGAGCCCACATGGAAGGTAACGATCACAACTTCAAACACAATTGTTTGAATCAATATTCTACTGAACACAAAACTAGACTTCTTTTGCTTCTGAAACTATTCATAGAAATGTTGCATTGAGATTCTTCCAAGTATAGAAATG
>NW_005871066.1:9017308-9042441 GCF_000147115.1 Myotis lucifugus
TATATATATATATATATATATATATATATATATATATATATATTCTTTAGGATTTTTCAAGTACATGTTCTTTAAATGTTTATTAGAATGTAGAAAAAAGGGTGTGACTTAGGGTTCTAAAGTCTAGGTTAAAATATTATTGAAGCATATTAAAAATAAATATATTTAAAAAATTATTAATACAGCTTCATAAAATTTCCTAAGTTCAGTATTCTCATGGAACCAACACTCAGGTTAAAAAACAACATCAGAGCATTACCAGTGCCCTAGAGGACCCCTTATACCCCTTCCAGTCACCATTCATCTTCCCTCCAAGATAACAGTTATCCTGACTTCTTATAGCATGGGTAACTTTTGCCTGTTTTTGGATTTTATATACATAGAATTGTGTGTCATGTGCCTAATTTATTCACTCAAAATTAGGTTTGTGAGATTTATGTAAGTGCATGTAGTTGTAAATTGTTTATCCTCACTGGTGTATAGAATTCCATTGTGTAAATATTCTACAGTGTTTCTGCAACGCATGATGGGCATTTAGGTAGATTCCAATTTAGAGCAATTGTGATTAAAATGTTAATGAACATTAGAATACATGTCCTTTGGTGAAATTTTGGTGGGAGGGATGGGGTAGCATTTACCTAGGAGTGAATTTGCTTGGTCACATGTTATTCAAATGATCAGCTTTGGTAGATACTGACAGTTTTCCCAAGTGGTTATACCAATTTACATGAGCTTTTAGGGCAGTGTCTCAGAGTTCTGGATATTTTACATCCTTGCCAACAGTTGGTATCTTTGGTCTTTTTCATTTTAGCCATCCTGATATGTAAACAGACTTTTATAAAAATTAAAGACATTTAAACCAAGTAATGTATACACATGGTGTAACCTCCCCCACCCACACACATCTTAAATAGCATATAAGAACTTACTGTAATAATAATAAAAATATCCCTACCTCACCAACAAACACCCCTTTCCTAGTGGCAACACTTTATATTTTTAATGAACAATTTTAAGGGCAGTTTTAGGTTTAGAGACAAATTGCACAGAAAGCATAGAATCCCCCATGACCCCCCAGCCTACAATTATTAATATCTTGCATTAATATGGATACATTTATTATAACTGATAGGTCATATGTTATTCAAATGATCAGCTTTGGTAGATACTGTCAGTTTTCCTCAGTGGTTATACCAATTTACATGAACTTTTAGGGCGGTGTATGAGAGTTCTGGATATTATTGACACATTATTAACTAATATTAGGGTTTGTTCTTTATATTGTACAGTGTCATAAGTTTTGTTTGTGTTTTTTTGTTAATCCTCATTGAGTATATTTTTTCCCATTGATTTTTACAGAAAGTGGAAGGGAAGGAGGGAGGGAGGGAGGGAGAGAGAGAGAGAGAGAGAGAGAGAGAGGTGAGAGAGACACATCTATTTGTTGCCTGCCACACGAGTCCTGACCGGGGCCAAAGGTTGAGCCTGTAACCTAGGTATGTGCCCTTGACCAGGAATCGAACCCATGACCCTTCAGTGCATGGGCAGACACTCTAACTGCTCAGCAACACTGGTCAGTTTCATAGATTTTGACAAATGCATTATGTCAGGTATCCACCATTACAGTACCACACTGAGTAGTTTCACTGCCCTAACAATGCCCTGTGCTCCACTTAGTCATCACTTCCTCTCTTCCTCTGAACCCCCGGCAACCAGTGATCTTTTTACTGACTATAGTTTTGCCTTCTTCAGAATGTCATATCGTTGGAATCATAAAGTATACAGCTTTTTCAGAGTGGCTTCTTCTACTTAGCAATACGTATTTAAGTTTCCTCCATGTATTTTACCTCCCTCCCTCCCTCCCTTCCTTCATTTCTTTCTCTTGTTAATGAAGTTTATTTTTTAAAACAGTTTTAGGTTTACAGAAAAATTGACCAGAAAGTGCAAAGAGTTCTTTATTTATACGCTTCTTGTTTTTCTGGAGTACATCCTCAGATAACTCCCTAATAAAGAGTGAATATAGTCAAATGTTCTGAGGCTTTGCATGTCTCAAAATATTTTTATTCTGTCCCCACATTTAATTGACAGTTTTGATAAGTTCGGAATTCTAGGTTGTGATGACTCATTGCCCCTTCCCTAAGTGGACCCAGACTATACCACTGTTGGAATTATCATGTCTACTTTTTATAGTGTTTCTGACTCATACCGTCATTTTTATCTTATTCTATTCTTTTGAAATGATTCACAAAGTCCAGCCCACACTCAAGGCAAGGGGAATGAGGCTCTACCTTTTGAATGGCCTTAAAAAGAATCTTTGAACATATTTTCAACCACCACTCTGCCCTCTGGGCTTAATTATTTACATTCATCTCACATGCAAAATAACCTTACCCTGTCCTCTCAAAGTCCAGTACCCTAAAGGACTCCTTATACCCCTTCCAGTCACTATCCATCTTCTCTCCAAGATAATAATTATGCTGACTTTTTTTTTTACAGCATAGGTAACTTTTGCCTGCTTTGGATTTTATATACATAGAATTATGTATCGTGTGCCTAACTTATTTCACTCAAATGTTTGTGAGATTCATTCATATAATTGCATATAGTTGTAATACAGGTCCTTAAGTACACTTTCTCTCAATCTGAAGACCTGTGAATTAAAGATATAACTAACAGTCCATGGTGGCACAGGCATAGGATAACCAGAATAGACATTACTGTTCAAAAAGAGGGAAAAAAGGAGATTCACAAAAATCACTGGTCCATAGTAATTCTAAAATTCAGCTGGGCACAGGTGACAATTCCTTTATTAGGACTCAAAGCCTGGGAATAAGTTTCTATGGCTCCAGCTTTACCCTCTGGGTTTCTTATTTCATCCTTTGAGTCATTCCTCCTTTTTCATAAAAGGTAGTCTGTGTTTGCAGCTGCATATTTGTCATAACCTACTTATTGATTCTAGAAGTTTGTGGGTTCAAAGCAGTCTTTCATTGCACTGCCTCCATTCTTTTAAGCAAACCTCAAAAGAACAGAGATAGTTAATAGGCAATTTTTAAGGGCAGTTTTAGGTTTAGAGACAAATTGCTACTTTGGGCTTGTGCTGAGGAACAACATTTTCTTTCAAGATCTAATTGGCAGCATCCCTTCTAGCAGCTTCCAGTTATGGAAACAGCCCAAGTACCCATCAGTAGATGAGTGGATAAAAAAGATGTGGCACATTTACCCAATGGAATAATTTTACACAATGGAAAATTTTTCTGGCATCGTTTCTCAAATATCATCTGTTCAGCTTCATTTTTAAGGTAATAATTTAACCTTTGATAAGGGCTGCATCATTAATGTTATTTGTGTCAATAAAATGTGAAACTATATTTAAATATATGACTAAATGTAAGTAGTATCTATCAGTTAGGAATGCATTCAGCTGCAAGTAACAGAAAACCTGCCACCAGTAGCTTAAACAGAGACTTACAAAACAGGGTTCAAGCTATACTACCTTAAGGCAGTCGTGTCAGCCAAAACACCTACTTCAAAATATTGGAAGACATGTTAGCAATAATTAATACTAATAATGCCAATATTCATTCATTACTTACCACTTGCCCTCTTCAAAGTGCATTACATGTAACAGCATTTCAGGCGCACAACAAACCTGTGAGGTGGAATGGTGATGTCTTTTGAAAGTCGTTCCTTTTCTTCTCCAGGTCCCAGACTAGCTGTAGTATTTCTAGGGCACGTGGCATCATCCAAATGGCTCCAAGGTTTGTTTTGCTAATCAATGCATAAGCAAGCATAAGAGTTCTAGACTCTAATGCTTTTGAGTTACGCAGAAACCAGCCTGACCTTTTCAAGTCACGTTAAAGTTCCATGATGTTTAATAGCCTTTTAGGATGAACCTTTCAGAAGGTGCTCCTGTGGGTGTATTGGCTTTGTGCTTCTGTTTACAAGAACCTTGTCTCCCAGAAGGCACTGCAACTTTTATATCCATTATAAATTATCAATTAAAGTGAAAACAAATACTTTCACTTCGTCTTTTTGCTGACATTTTCTAGCATATGCTAAGTTAACAAGTTTCATTGTATTTAATTCTTGTCATCATATAACCACATTAATATCATCACAGAGCAATGGTGTCCTCAGGTGTAGTATCAGCTCTGGAAACTTCAGATGTGTCAGTGATGGGAGCTAGGGTGGGAATAATGGATGATTCCAGTGAATGAACCCCTGAATGTGTCTGTTATCTTGGTGAATCCTACATCATATCTTTTCAAAAACTAGTTTACTCTTGAGCCATATATTTTAAACAAAGCAAAAACAAAAACAAAACAAAACCAAAAAAACAGAAGGGGTTCATTAAAATTGTATGTCCTAAAGGTGTAACAAATATCCAGTGGCTTTTTGCAGAAGCATTTGGCAAGGGGGCAAAGTTCTTGGGTAAGTCCCCAAACCTGGAACCAATGCAGACTTGGTTGTATGAGTATGGAGCTGAGTATGGAGCTTGATCCTTGAAAGCATGTCCTCCCAGGAGTGGGGAACCGTTTTTCTGCCAAGGGCCATTTGGATATTTATAACATCATTTGTGGGCTATACAAAATTATCCACTTAAAAATTAGCTGCTATGTTTGGTCAAATGTTTAATGAATTCACCCCTTATGCTTTGGCAGGGCCAGACCAAGTGATTTTGCTGGCCTAATATGGCCCACTTGGCCGGAAGGAGGAGGTGCCACGGGTGTACCTGTTGACGTGCAGCAACCACTGCACCTGAAGTGACTTCGTCACTCCTGGACTCTGATGCTTGAGGACTCTTTATGCTGATGAAAATGCAACCATCCTGGACCTTGAAAGGTACGGCGCCACTTCTAGAAACAACCCAGCCCAGTCCCCTCAATTTATTGTTTCAGCCCAGAGAGCCATAGGGCCCTGCCTGGGTTGTCAGCTAGTGAGTGGTAGGGCTGGAATGAGAATCCTTATCATCCAATTCTGTTCAAAGTTTTTTCTGCCCATCCATTTCCCCAGGATGGCTTAGCCCTTCTTGGACTTTTATTGTAGGAATCAAACAAAAGGTAGGTTTCTCAGGTAGCTGAGTTGGGGAAAGGGGCTGTGACAGCAGGATGGGTCAGAGGCAGGGAGACCCGGAAGGAGAGAGGACACTGAAATGCTAGGAGAGGGGGCTTGGGGGACTCTCTGCCTCCTTCCATTTTCAAAAAATATATATTTTTATTGATATCCGAGAGGAGGGAAGAGGGAGAGAGATAGAAACATCAATGATGGGAGAGAATCATTGATTGGCTGCCTCCTGCACGCCCCCCACCAGGGATTGAGCACGCAACCTGGGCATGTCCCCTGACAGAATTGAACCATGACCTCCTGTTCATAGCAGCCGGGTGCCTTCTTACATTTTGATCAGCTCTGGCCTTAATAAAGATGACTGGGCAGTCTAGTTCTGAGCACTGGTGGAGTTTCAAGCATTGACGAGGCCTGGGCTAAGGGGCACATTGGGTAGGTTTTGGGAAGTCTGTGGGAAATAGGTATATGGATAGGTGTGTGTGTGTGTGTGTGTGTGTGTGTGTGTGTGTGTGTGTGTGTATGAGGAGAGAGAGAGAGAGAGAGAGAGAGAGAGAGAGAGAGAGAGAGAATGAGAGTGGAGGAATGTGATATTTATTTTGATTGCCTATTCACATTATTTGCAAATGATTCAAATCATGGGGTATTTTTCTTTAAAAAGCAAGTTCTAAAGAATAATAACAATAATAATAAATAAGGTTATTTCTAGAAATTGATGTGCATTATTAAAAATGTTTTCTCCTGGACCTAGATGGTTTGGCTCAGTGGATAGAGCTTCGGCCTGTGGACCAAAGGGTCCCAGATTCGATTCCAGTCAAGAGCACATGCCCAGGTTGCAGGTTCGATCCCCAGTAGGGGGTGTGTGGGAGGCAACCAATCAATGATTCTCTCTCATCATTGATGTTTCTATCTCTCTCTCTCTCCCTCTCCCTTCTTCTCTGAAATCAATAAAAATATATTTTAAAAAATGTTTTTTCTTGAAATTTTTTTTATTTTAGAAGTTGGCTTTGGTTTCCTCTGAATCCTAAAAGATACAATGGAATATTAAAAATGGTTGGAATAGAACTTTCATTGGAGTGATTTTTAATTCATATCACAGATCAAGCATTCTGGCAGGAGCAACCGAAAATGTACAGAGAAATGAGTTTCCCAGCCAGTGTGGAGCAGAGGGCAAGGTGAAATGGGGTGAGTACAGAGATCACAAGGTTTGGAAGCTGAGCTCACAATCAGCACAGCTACCAACCTGCTGTGAGGATTTGGGCAAATCAGGGTTCTTTCTATTCCAAAGTTTCATGATGCAGATTAAAGTTCTACATGAATTCTGTACAACCAAAATTCATGCCTGCATTAATGATTCAGAAAAGAGGGCATTAGATGGAGATATTTTGACAGACATTGTAAATCTTTCAAGTTAGTGATAGAAAATGATGATCAGAACTCCAGGATCATATGGCTGAGGTTCAGAAATTTTATTCAATCACCAACGAAGACATTTTAAAACTGAATTTAACATTGTCCAGGTTTTGTTCTTCTATTATGGTCACTTTTTAGTTAAAATGTTAGAGCAGCAATATGTTTATCTTAGTTACAACAGAGCTAATGTCTGAATAGGGACATTATTAGAAAATTAACGAATAAGGTGTTTCTGTTTCTATTATAAAAGAAAGTAATTGATTAGCATAAAGTATGTCTCAAATATAGTGACCAGCATATGAAAAACTATTACAGGATTTGTTATGTTGAAAGACTATTATGAAATTTCCAACATACTTACTCATTGACACTGATGCTTAAAAAGAGAGGAATATCAGCCTGGCTAGGTAGCTTAGTTGATTAGAACATCATCCTGATACCGAAAGGTTGTGGGTTTGATCCTGGTCAGGGCCATCCAAAAATCAACCAATGTGATGGAAGGAGACTCAGGCTGAAGTGGTAAACAGACAATACAATATACAGGTGATGTATTATAGAATTGTATACCTGAAACCTATATAATTTTATTAACAAATGTTCAATTCAATTAAATGTCAATAAATTGAATGAATTAAAAAAGAATCAATCAATGAATACATAAATAAGTGGAGCAACAAATCAATTTCTCTCTCCCTTCTCTCTCTAAAATTAATCAATAAAAATATTAGTTGAAATGATTGCTCTTGAAAATAGAAGTATAAATAGAATTCTGATGAATTATTTTCCCAATTCTTCATTATTCAAAATAATGCATTATGAATTGCAAAACTAATCTCTCCTCTTGAGGAAGATACTATTTGAGAAAACCTTGATTATAAAGGGCCCCTGTAAATGTCACAGAAAATCATCTTTCCTGTAAATTTTTTGTTCATTTTCTCTATCCTTTTTATATTCTCACCATTTCGTAGATCCTTTTCTGATGTTGAGTTTGGTGTGCTTGTAAGCTTTTCTTATGTGATTACTTCATGTTATTATATATAAGATTTCTATTATACACCCACTCATATAATGATAGGTATGTAAGCTGTTTCTACCTTTTCTGGAGAGTTGATTTGCAATAAATATCCAGAACCTTGAACTGCTGTTCATAACCTTTGGCTCTGTAATTTCACATCTAGAATTTTATTCTAATGATGATCAAAGATGAAAAACTAAATTGGTAGACAGAGATGTTCATATGTATGTAAGAATATATGTAAAAAATCAGAAATAAACAATGCCCAGTAAGGAACAATAATTATGTGACAATATATTTACACACTGAAATTTTATGTAGTTATTAAAGTATGTTTTTATAGTACATTTAGTGCTCTGAAGAGAAATGAAAAGGAGAAGCAGTATATAATGTAGAAGATATATTTCCAATTAAATTTTTTAAATCAAATAGCTCAAAATATTTTTAGGTATAATTTACATAGAGTAGGATTTTTCCTTTTAATATGTATACTTCAATTAGTTTTTTTAAATGTGTACTGTCATGTGATCACCACCACAGTCAAGGTTTTACCACCCCCAAAAGTTTCCTTTTACCCCTTTGTAGTCAATATTTACCCTCTACTCCATTCCTTGGCAAACTATAGTTTTTCATATTCCAGAATGTCAGGTAAATGGAATCATACAGTATTTCACCTTTTGCATCTGGCTTCTTTCACTTCTGAGATTCATTTTATGTTGCGTGTATCAGCACTTCACTTCTCTTATTGCCAAGCACCATTACTCTGTATGAACATATCATACTTCATTCACCAGTCCATAGACATTTTGGGTTGTTTTCAGTTTCTGCTAATTATGAACCGTTTGTATATAGGACATAATGTTTTTATTTATCTTGGTAAACACCGTAGAAGAAGGATTACTGGGCCATATGGTAAGTGTATGTTCAAGAAATTGCCAAGCTCTTTTTTGAAGCATCCCTACCAACAATGTCATTTTGCATCCCTTCCAACAATGAGAGTTCTAATTACTTTGCACCCTCCAAGCTCATGGCATGGTCTATTAAAACATTTCAGCCATTCTAATAGGAGTGTAGTTATAGCTCGTTTTCCTAGTGACTAATGTCAAGCATCTTTTCATGTGCTTATAAGCCATCCAGATATCTTCTCTAGTAAAATGTCTACATCTTTTTAAATTGGAGTTGTTTTCTTATTATTAAGTTTTGAGAATTCTTTACATATGCTGTATATAATTCCTTTGTCAGATATATGATTTGCAAATATTTTTCCCAGTTTATGCCTTGTCTTTGCATTTTCATAATAATGTCTTTTAAAGGGAAAAAGTTTTAGTTTTATCAACTTAACCATGTTTAATTTTATTATTCATGCTTTTTTTATAATAAAGTGTTTAGTTTAGAATAATTTTAGATATATAAAATATTGCAAAAACAGCACAGAGAATTCCCATACCCCCACATTCAACTCTTTCTCTCATGAATGTTAGTTGGTTCATTTGTCACAACCATTGAATATGGTTTGTTTTTTGTACCCTAAGAAACATTTGCCTGCCCCAAAGTCACAATGATTTTTCTGTGTGTTTTTTTGTTTGTTTTTTAAGAAATTTTGTATTTTTAGCTTTATTAGGTGTATGATACATTTTTAGTTAATTTATGTGTATAACCTGAGGTAATGTGAAGGTTTTTTTTTCCTTTATGGGCATTCAGTTGTTCCAGCGCTATTTACTGAATAGATATTTTAATTTATATATAATTATTATATTTATATATAATATATAATAATTATGTCTCTACAGTTAGCACAAGTAAGCAAAAATTTTGAGTGAGCAGACACAATATAGTGAATATATATATTTTAATAGCGAAGGAGGGATGAGCAGATTATGTCACTGAGGGTGATGGATACCTTAGTCACCCATGTGCCAATTTCTGACCTACATTGCAGAGCCTGGGAGGCCTGGCTCTGTGGTGGGTTCTCTTTTTCTATATGGTCTTATCCAGCAGTTAAGAATCCTTTAATTTTTACTTCCACATCGACCTTTACAATAAGCCCCCGTTATTTAAGTTGAGTGGCTGATTCTTGCCACTCCAGCAACACCAGCAAAAACTACATGTGCACAAAGCACACACCTCTTTATGGGTGAGGATGAATGACTAAAGAAAAACACCTGCTGGTCCCAATACCTCTCCAGAGTTTGTCCTTCATGTGCAAAATTAGAGCTACACATTTTATTATGAAATTATGTTTCTGATAGCTATAAGTATATTGCTAAGATCAAGGGGTAATATATTTACCATTTACTTATTTTTAAATTTATTTTTCATATTATTCCAGCTCAGAGACCAAAGTTCTGAAATCAAGTAAATTCTGATTTAGGGTGGAGAGAGAATGTTAAAAGTAGAAAATTTCTACTTGGACATAATCCAAGACTTGTGCTGATGACATTGGTATCAAAGATGGCAAAAGTGTCACGAAGCTCGATTTTGCATACTTGAGACATAGTTAAGATCCTGGGCTGGGTTTACAGGCCATTTCCATGACTTTCTTAGCTGCGTGACCTTGAGCAGATTACAAAGTCTCCTCAAGCCTCAGTTCCTTCTTCTGCAAACAGGGGTGATTGGGAGGCTTCGATGAAGTCATGTGACTGGCACCAAGGAAGTGCTCACTGTCAGCTCTTCACACTGCTCCCTAATATTCCCCCAGCACTCACGCCAGGGGGTCTGGAGTCCTTGTGTGCATGCCTGAATTTTCAGTCTAATTGTTCACTTTGAGATGAAGGCCTCCCGTAGCACTGAGCCCTTGATCCACCCCATCTGTTCAGCTGTCTCTGTCTCCCTATGTGGGTTCCCTCCTCATTTTTAAGACTCTTAATTAGTTTGGGGTAATAACATGATCAGCACCACCTGAGCATCAGTTATTAGCAATAAATGTGGCTCCTCTGAGCAGCTATGGCATACTAATTATTTCCACATAAATGTAGCTTTTTGTAGCTCTGATTACCTGCTAAGTGATACCAGTGCATATTTTACACAATTTTTACTGTTGATTTTGGAATCACTTGCCTCAGGTTCATCTCGTCAATCCAGAAACATCTGCAATAACATTGGGATAAAATTCGTTTTATTTTTTTCAATTTTTAACTCCAGGGCAATTTTTTTTTTTTTTTAGCATCCCAGTGGGAAGTTCTCTTTCTTTTATTTTCTGCCTCATGTTTCCTAAATAGCCAATTAATTGTTTAATAGATGCTATCTCTGGGAGGGTGTTGCTCTTTGCCAGGCATTAATACTAGTATTGTCATGCCAGTCCTAGCATGTTAATTCTCTCACTGATTTTCAGGTCCGCATGATAAAGGCAACAGGCCAAAGAAGCTACTGAATTGAAACAGCTAGAAATTCATTTCAACTAGGATCAGGTTAGCACCTGCTAGCAGCAGTGGGCATGGTGGTTAGGGCAGGAGATATGGAAATAAACCACAAATGAGCAGAATGGGCTGGGTATAAGAAAAAAGTTTTTCCAACACTGTAATCAAACTTTATTTTTGTTAAACTATGGTGTACGTGTGTAAAATAATACAAACACATATTCTTTTAAATGCTTATTTTAATGTTCACACTGGTCTTTCTTGCCTTTTTTCTTTTCTCAATCCCTTTACCCTTCTCATGCAGTCACCAGTATGGTGACTGCCAAAGGAAAGGGGGTGGTGAAGGGGTAGTAGCAGATATAGGAGGGATAAATGGTGATGGAAGGAGATTTGACATGGGATGATAAATACACAATACTATATACTACAGGTGACGTATTGTAGAATTGTATACCTTAAACCTGTGTAATTTTATTAACCAATGTCACCCCAACACATTCAATTTGAAAAAGCATAGAAGGAAATAAATTCACTTTGGGTCTCAGTGTTGGGATCCTGTTGGGAGTGATGTGCGTGCTCAATCTAACAGGGGTAGAGCTCTTTAGATCTGATTTTTTTCTTTACAACATTCTGTACAGCAGAAATAGTTCATAATTAATTCATAACAAACAGACTTAAGGATCGTAATTGGGAGGAAATCTGGTCAGGAGTCATTGCAGTAGTCCGGGAGAAGTGGAAGTACAGGGAGGGATTAGAGTAGGGGCAGCAAAAGGAGAGATGAGGACAGATTTGGGATTTTTTTAATGCTTTTTTTTTGCTTAATTAGCATACTGTAAAAATAATTTTTTGGTGTATATGCTGAATTTTAACAAATGAATAGAGTCATGAAAACACCCCCCCATCCTAATATAGAACAGGTCCACCTCCTCAGAATTCTGTCATGTAGTCAACCCCTCCCAAGCCCCAATCCCTGACAACCACCCATAATGCCTTTGAGAAACACCCATATTGGTCAAATATCAATATTCATTTTTTTCTGAGTATCATTCCATTCATCTTCTGAAGGATATTTGTGTTACTCCCAGTTTTTGTCAATTATGAGTAAAACTGCTGTAAATATTTGTATACAGGTTTTGTGTGAACGTAAGTTTTCACTTCTCTAGAATAAATACTTAGGAATGGGATTAATGGGTCATATGATAAGTGGATGTTTAACTTTATAAGAAACTGGCCAGCTACTTTCCAAAGTGGATGTGCCATTTTGCACTCCTACCAGCAATGCATGAGAGTTGCAGTTGCTCTGCCTACTTGCAAGTATTTGGTATTGTCTTTTAAAAAATCATTTTAATATGTGTGTAACAGTATTGCATTGTGGTTTTAATTTGCATTTCCCTAAAGCCTATTGTTACTGAACATCTTTTCCTGTATTTAAATATATAACATTCTGGATAGGAGACCTTTGCTGGATACATGATTTGCAAATATTTTCTCCTAGTCTGTAGCTTCTAACAGTGTCGTTGACACAACAAAAGTATTAATTTTATAGACTTTTTTCTTTTTAAAATGCAATAATTTATGAAGCTAAAACTTCAGAGGTAAGATTTGTGCTCTGAGTGGGCATGCATTTGTTACTATATGCCAGCATCAGCATGTTTTCAGGTTGTGCACTGCAGAATTCTGGGTGGCATGATGATATGGACTACCCTGTGAATGGCAACCCCAAGAGCTGTGACGTGTACAGCTTGTACAACTATACATTACCTCCTCTCTCTGGTGTCTTTTTTACTGCATGGATTTCCATTGTTGCTGGACTCTGTTTTACTTCCTCTGCCACCTGTTTGTTATTATGTGAAGTCTATATTGAAGCTATAATTAAGAAGCTTGTGTAGATGAACCATCTAAAGCTAACTTGTTCCCACTGACTCTTCAGCAAGCCAACTGCCTATCCTTGGGATTCCAGCAGCATCATGCTTTACTCTTTCCTTTAACTGGCATTTATGGGAATTGGAAACTCCGCCAATTTTAGCTGTCTAGACAGGCATGGTTTTGAAACTTGCATTCTAAACAAATGACCAAAAACAAGATTTGTAGCATCATGCATTATGAAACTCTGGACTCGCATAAAAAAACAACAGAATATAAAGACAGAAATGCCATTTGCAGGCAATATTTTGACTATGAGTAATACGTTATTAACTCTGAGTAGCTCCAAGTAAACTCTGAGGTGGCTCACAACTTTCCTCTGACAATATGAAAAACTATTCAGTGCTTGAGATTTTTATATTCTGTATACTTGACTGGTTGCACTTTCTTGCTGGGATCGCAAGCTGTTCATTGGTCAACAGTTGTGTCAGAGCAGAACCAGAAAAGCTTCAACAGAACAGAATTGTTTTGGTGTGCTGCTATGTCATCGTCTTTATCAATTAACACGGGCTCTGGAATGGGGCACTGTGAGACAGGGAGAGAGGAAGCAGTGTCCTATTTACGCATTGTTTTTATTAAAGTAAAGGCTGACTAATTTTTATGTAGGAAGGCACAGAATCTGATTGTATCTTGGGAATGACTATAACTTAGATGGGGGAACTGTTAAGGAGGGCATCTTGGGAGGTTTGGGCTTTGAAGGGTAAAGGTTTGGGAGGAGTGGGTGTGTAATATCACAGGAACAAAGATCCTTTAAGAAGGAATCACTGCTTGGAAAGTTCAAAGAAAGGGTTCGAGGGATGCAGGAAGGGAATGATTCATTTGAGGGGCTACTGATCCCACCCTAAGAAATGATGACAACAGGCCCTGACTAAGTAGCTCAGTTGGTTAGAGCATCATCCTGATACCCCAAAGTTACAGGTTTAATCTCCAGTCTGGGTGCATAAAAGAAGCAACCAAAGAATGCATAACTAGGGGAACAAACAAAAATAAATAAATGTTTCTCCCTGTCTAAAATCAATAAGTAAATAAAAAGTTTTTAAAAAGTGATGGCAGCAAAAGGGTAGAACCAAGAGGTGTTTTTTGTTTTGTAAGTAAGCCTGTGAAGGTATTATAGGGAAGGTGATCTTCTCCAGTGTCTTCCACCTGCTTAGCTTCTTTCAGAAAGCATACAGGTTTTCACCATTAAATATGATGCTAGCTGTAGAGTGTTTTTTTTTAATTTTATAGTTATTCTTTATCAAGTTAAGTCTCCCTTTATTCCCAATTTGCTAAGAGGTTTTTTATCTTTTTTTATGAATGGAGGTTGGATTTTGCCAAATGCTTTTTTGCATCTATTGTTAAGATCATACAATTTTTTCTCCTTTAGCCTATTGATGTGATGGATTATATTAATAGATCTTCAAATGTCGAAACAGTCTTGCATACCTGCAATAAATCCCATTTAGCCATGGTGTATAATTCTTTTTATACATTGTTGGATTTGATTTACTAACATTTTATTGAGAATTTTTTCAACTATATAAATAAAAGATATTAGTCTGTAGTTTCCTTTTCATATAATGTCTTTATTTCATTTTGTATTAGCTGGTTTTGTTAATTCTGACCTCATAGAATGAGTTAGGAAGTGTTCTCTCTGTTTAATTTTCAGGAACAGTGTATAGAGAACTAGCATCATTTTTCCTTTAAATGTTCAGTAGAATTCACCAGTGAAACCATTTGGGCCTGTTGCTTTCCTTTTTTGGAAGGCTATTAATTCTCTTCTTTTTTTTAATTTGAAGTTTTGTGTGTTTTTTTTAAAGCACAAAATCCTACATACTAAAATTGTACACATCAAGTATTGATCCAATCTTATATCAATCTATTTACAATTAAACAGCACCATATTTTTCTCACCTAGGTTAAACATGCCCAGTATTCGTTATTCAAAGTATATCTTTCTTTAAAATAAACTCTTGAGAGCTTAAATCTTCAACAAAAAAGACCTTCTACCAACCATAGATTATTAATGATATCACCAAATTTACTTAAGAAAAATAGGTTTGAACACTTTTTTTCCAATTGACAAACTTTGAGAGATGTTGCCAATTCAATGTGGCACACAAATGAACGAAAACTATTTGATGATGGAGCATTCACATGCCTCTAACTCCATATATAAAGACTCCTTTGGAATTAATGCTGCTGTATCCTGTTGGATTTAGATTCAATTATCAGCAAACTCAAATTAAATGTAGCCACAATCATTGAAATAATTTCATTAAAAAGGGAAGTAGTTAAAGCTCTCAGAAACACGTGTTACAATGATAAATATTATACTAGAGGACCAGTGCATGAATTTGGGCACCTGTGGGGTCCCTCGGCCAGGCCTGCAGGATCGCGCCGAAACCAGCTCTCCGACATATCGAGGGGTCCCAGATTGCGAGAGGGCACAGGCCAGGTCAAGGGACCCCACCGGTGCATGATTGGGGCTGGGGAGGGACCGTGGGAGGGCTTCAGGACCTGTCCAGCCTGTCTTGCTCAGTCCGGATCGCTGGACCCCAGCAGCAAGCTAACCTACCAGTTGGAGCATCTGCTCCCTGGTAGTCAGTGCACATCATAGTGACTGGTCAATTGTCTGCCTCCTGGTGGTCAGTGCATGTCATAGCGAGTGGTTGAGTGACCTTAGCATATCATTAGCATATTACGCTTTGATTGGTTGAACGGCCAACAGGTCAACTGGACACTTAGCATATTAGGCTTTTATTATATAGGATCCAGCAGGCTATAGGAAGTTTAATACCATTTTGAACATTACCTTTAGACTAATTAGCAGTTTCATTTTGCCACTGAAATTAATAATGGTGCTTCACATCCAAATAAGTGTGGAGGTTTGATTTTTTCCCCTGCTACAAACAGCATAAGTGCCTTCGGAAGGCTATTAATTCTTTATTATATTTATTTAATAAATATGGGCCTATCCAGAAAATCTGTTTTTCCTTGTATGAGTGTTAGTAGTTTGTATCTTTTAAAGAAATGGTTTATTTTATCTAAGTTATCAAATTTAGGGGCATAGAGTTGTTCATGACATTCTTTTATTATCCTTTTGATGTTCATGGTCTCAGTAGTGTTTCCCCTCCTTCATTTCTGATATTAACAGTGTGTGCCTTCTTTTTTTTCTTGGATAGCCTCACTAGAGGTTTATCAGTTTTACTGCTCTTTTAAAGAACCAGCTTATGGTCTTTCTATTGGTTTTCTCTATGGATTTTCTATTTTTTATTTCCTTTCTTCTGCTTTAGTTTTCATTTGTACTTCTTCCTCTACTTTCCTGAGGTGAAAGTTTACACTACTAATTTCAGATCTTTCTTCTGTGCGTTCAGTGCTATAGTTTCAATGCTTTCACTGCAACCCCCCTCCCCCCAAAACAAACACATTTTGATAGGTTGTGTTTTCATTTCGTTCAGTTCAAAATACTTTTAAATTTCTCTTGAGACTTCTTCATTGACCCATGTGTTATTTAAAAGTATGTTGTTTAATCTCCAAGTATTTGGGGAATTTCCCCAGCTATCTTTCTGTTATTCATTTCTAGTTTAAATTCTAGTGTGGCCTGAGAGAATACTTTGTATGATTTCTATCCTTTTAAACTTCTATTCTTTTAAATTTTTTACACTGAGGGCGGGGGGAGGGACATTAAATAGATAAACAAAAAGATAAGTCACTTTTAAATATACATATATATGTTTTATTGATTTCAGAGAGAAGAAGGGAGAGGGAGAGAAAGAGATAGAAATATCAATGATGAGAGAGAATTATGGATTGATTGATCAGCTGCCTCCTAAGGCCCCCCACTGGGGATGGAGCCTGCAACCCCGGCATGTGCCCTGATGGGAAACTGTGACCTCCTAGGTCATAGGTTGATGCTCAACCACTGAGCAACACTGGCCGAACTTCTTAGCATTTTTTTCTCCCCTTATATGAGCCAGGAGGCTAGAGAGGGCTGAAGTTGTCTAATTGTTCCCCCACTAGCTTGGCTGAGCCTCTGATAAAGTAGTAGTCTCCAGGCCTTTGTGTAGGAAAACTCTTAAGTGTAGTTGAAAATAATTACTTTTCCCTTTTCTCTGCCAGGAGCATAAGGGGATTTTATTTTCTAATCTTCACTTAGAGAACCTGCTTCTGGAGGTAAAACCCATGAAGGTGTGGCGACTCCCCTAAAACTGGGGCCTCCAGGGTTTTTAACTTTCAAGTTGGCCCACATTCAGCCTCCGGGAATCCACCAGTGATGGTTTCATTGTTTCTGTCAGTTACTGGCTCCAGGCCTTCTGTTCCCCCTATGCTGATCTCAGCCTTCACTCCCTGTTTTCTCCAGTCTCTATGAATTTTGGGGTGGCAGTTTGCCATGTGACCTCAGTTTTCTGATGGATCTAAGAAAAGTCATTGATTGTCAGTTTGTTCAGTTTTTATCTTGTGAGGATGGGAGTGATGACTTCCAAATTCTTTGCATGTTGGAGCTGAAACCAAAAGTTCTCATTGTATTTTATTTTTGTGACTCACTTTTGAAATGTACATGCAGTATAATTCTCTCTTTTGGTATAAAGCTCTGTTTTGACAAATGCGAAGAGTAAGGTAGCCATCACTACAATCAACATAGAGAGTGGTCCCTTACCAACAAGATTCCCTTATGTTATTGCATGTGATCTCTCCCACTCCCATGCCTGACAACTACTGACCTATTTTATCATTCTGTTTTTAAGTCTTCTGTGGGATCGAGAACCCTCTGGGACTATCAGGGGATGTATATTTTTGGCCATTAATAGGTCAGAAAAGAAACCTTGTTTGTGTAGATCCCAGGTAACATAATGCACTATGGTTCCCAATTTTGTGCTTTGTGCGACTTAAAAAAAAAGTCAACAACTAGCAAATGGAAATAAAGAATAAATTCAGAAAAGTTAAAAAATAGACAAAATGGTTTTAAAAAGTTGCTTTAAAAATTTTTCCCAGGCCTTTTCTTTGAAATACTTAAGTGAACAGTAGCATACAGGTGCTCTGTGCAAAGGAAGTAGAGATGACGACTCAGTACTTTCAGGGTATTTTATGACATTGAGCTGGATGAACTACGTATGGAGATGACTTAATCACCTAAGGAGGAGTCAAGCTATGACTCCACAGCCATATCTGGCATACTGTTTGTCTTTGTACAGCCCACAGGCTGAGAATGATTTTTATATTTATAAATAATTGCCTAAAAAATATCTCATGACCCGTGGAAGTTGTATGAAATTCAAATTTCACTGTCCATAATAATGTTTTATTGGAACCCAGCCATACCCATTTGTTTACGTATTGTCTATGTGCTTTCAGGCTGCAATGGGCAAAATTGAGTAGTTGTGATAGACTCTTTATGACACGTTCATCACTTTGCACTGACGTATGGCACACTGCAAGTTGTAGCGATGCAGTTGTAACTCAACATCATTTCAAATGTCATATGATGACATCCCTCCCTCTCTCATTTCTTCCTCCCTCCCCTATTTACTGACTTTAATTTACAGTAAATGCCCATCAAGTCCAAAGAAGAAAGGAAAAGTAGACTTTTAATATCATGCTTTAAAGAGTGTGGAAGATTTTGTTATAGAATTTGATGGCAAAGCAATGTTACTGCCTTTTGTGCCGTGCCAGCACAGCCAAGCGTTCGGTGAGCCTGGGGGGGAGAGGGGGGGGGGGGGGACGAAGGATGAAAGAAAAGACAGACAAAGAGAATATAGCTGGGGCTCGGTGGATCTCCTGTGCCTGGATGAGGCCACAGAGAAGGATCCAGCCAGCAAGCTGAGGCTTTATTTTATAGTCAGAGAAAAACAAGGTAGTGGTCACCATAGTTACAATGTTCTTGTTTCATTTGTTTTGGCAGCACTTGCTGCACCTCCCACAGCCCATTAAGCTACCCAGGAAGGATCTAGGGCAGTGATGGCGAACCTATGACACGCGTGTCAGAAGTGACACGCGAACTCATTTTTTGGGTTGATTTTCCTTTGTTAAATGGCATTTAAATATATAAAATAAATATCAAAAATATAAGTCTTTGTTTTACTATGGTTGCAAATATCAAAAAATTTCTATATGTGACACGGCACCAGAGTTAAGTTAGGGTTTTTCAAAATGCTGACACGCCAAGCTCAAAAGGTTCGCCATCACTGCTCTAGGGAGGGCTATAAGGTTAAGCTTAATTAAGCTAAGAGGGCCCTGCCCTCTAAGCTGGGACTTGTTTGTGGCTCTGCCACAGGTCAATCCAAGGCTTAACTCTAGAGCCGCTCCCTACACCTGTACAATGGCATGACAGCTGTGCTAAAAAATACAATATATGTCAACATCACCAGACTAAACAATCGTCATAACATTCCCAGCTCCCAGGAAAGCAATGGTTAGAAATTAGAAAAACTTAAAACAATTTCTTCACAAAAAGAAGGTTCTAGGTGGCTCATTTGTTAGCCAAGCCAGGAAAGTTGTTTATCAATGGCGAAAGAACTAAATTGTGACTGATTGCAGCAGCCAAAAAATATGACCAGAGAAAGAAACTTTTTGGAGACTTTTAATCTTCCAATGAGAAAATTTGCTCAGTGAATTGAACAGAGTGGGAGCAACATCACTAGTCATTTAGCAATTAAGACAACTAATTTGGAGTGGTTTTTCTTGTTTCTTGATGAGTCCATAGATATTACTGATACTACACAGATGATGTTATTTATTCAAGGAGTCACTGCTGAGCTTGAAGTGACTGAAGAATTAAACTTGATAAATTATCTGCAGGTGAGAATATTTTCAATAAATCTAAGAAAACTATTTCAGTACAATTTGAGATAGAATCTGCTAAAATGTGTTAGTCGATAGCGGTAAAAGTATACTGGTATGTGGAGCAGTGAAATCTTAGTTGGACAAATTTACAAAGCTTGAGAAAATGTAAACTGTTTATAGGCCCGTGGTTATAAGTCGTGTCATTCATTGGCAGGTACTTTGCATAGAATATGTGCATCTATCGTGTGTCACTGATCCAGTAGTTCCATTGGTGAACTCCTTTGCTATTGTGGACATAACCATAGTTAGCTGCATGAATTTTTGTCACAAAAAGAAGCTGAATATCCTGATTTGTGGCACACAGCAGTTCAAGGAAGTGGTAAAGTTTTATTGCAATTTTTTGAGATTGGGTCTACGATTGAAATTTTTTTAATGAGAACTGTCTTCAGCCACTACTGTTGAACACTGAATGGCTTTGGAAATAAGTTTTTGCTAATGTTTCTTAATGAATTCAACCTAAAATTAAAGGCCAAGGGTGCTTATATGAGAAGCTTACACTGCTGTAGAGTCATTTTGACAACTAACATCATTTAAATGTCAAGCTGCCTTATACACTTCCAGTGGTATTAAAAGGTAAAATAAGATGGGAGATCTCTATTTCCCTGCAGGTTTGCAATGGACATATTTTCTGAGTTCAAACTTCAGTTCCAGCAGCATTTTTAGACCTCAATGCAAATGCAAAGAAAATTTCCATATTTCAGAATCCACTTAACTGAGCAATTGGGGAGTTTCCACCTAACCTTCAATGGGAAGTGATTAATCTGCAGTGTAATAATATGCTAAAAGACAAATATCAATAGAAAAATGTAACAGAACTATAAATGCCTTGCAAGCAATCAATATGCTCAATTAAAATCATATGCTCATGAGTTGGTATCAGTCTTTGGCAGTACTTTTTCAAAGATGTAATATTTGTCTTTGAATTGAAATACTCAGTGAGGTAATATCTTATTACAGACCGGGATTTACAGATGAGCTTTAGCAATCAGTGTTGATGACAGGTTGATTACATTTGAACCCCAGTTAAGTGAAATGTTATCACCCCCAAAAGAATTTTATTATTCTTATTATAGACCTATATTATAAAAAATTATACTAAATTATTATTATAGTTTGAATGTTATCAGTAAAAACTGTGTGGAAATTCGTTTTCTTTCTCATTATACAAGTGCCTATATAAAACCCCTGACCTAGACTGCTCTTGTCTTCCTGTGTGCCAGAAGACAGTCTGAGGTCCTCAAATGGGAAGTCCCCGACACACAGCCAACACTCTCAAAGATCCTTGCACATTACAAATGGAACAAAGAAAGCTTTTAGGGTTTGGTCAGCTGACCTGTCAGTCAAACGGTCTCTGAGTAAAACCTGGCACTGGAACAAGATAGGGTGCCTCTCTTCCATCATGTCAGTGTCAGGTTTTTAGGGCTGCCACAAGGTATCCCAAACTGGGGAGGTTAAAAACAACAGGAATTTATTCTCCCACAGTTTTGGAAAGAGAAGTCTGAAATCACGGTATCTGCAGGTCCATGCTTCCTCTGAAGCCTCTCGAAAAGAATCCTGTTTTACTTCTTTCTAATTTCTGGTGGTTGCCAGAAATTCTCAGCGTTCCTTGGCTTCTAGCTTCCTCACTCCAGGTTCCACCTCCATCATTGTACAGCCTTCTTTCCTGTGTGTCTCTGTGTCCACATCTTTCTTTCTTAAAGGGACACCAGGCATGTTGGGTTAGGGCCCGCTCTAACCCGGTATGACCTCATCTACATTTAATTAATTTCACTTTCAAAGACCCTATTTCCAAAAAAGATCACATTCTGAGGTTCGAGGTAGACATGAATTTGGAAGGAGTGAGGTGGGGGGCACAATTCAGCTCAGTATATTTTAGCAGTGAAAGGAGAAAGTGATCAAAATGGTGGCTGGCTAGAAAGCTTCAGATGGACAGGTTCCCCTCCCCCAAATCCTTCCCATCCGAATCCCTGCAGTATATGAATGTTTTGTGTTATACGTCAAAAAAAAAAAAAGCACTTTGTTGATGTAATTGAACTAGGGCTTTTGAGATGGGGAGACTATCCTGGATTATCTAGAGGCGCCCAATGTAATCACAAGGGTCCTTATATCAGGGAGGCAGGAGAGTCAGTGGCAAAGAAGGAGATGTTATTATAGAAGCAGAAGTTGGAATGCTGGGCTTTGGAGATGGAAGAAGGGGCAAGGAGCCAAGGAATGCCAGCAGCTCCAAAAGCTGGACGAGAAAAGGAAACAGATTCCTCTGGGGCTTCCAGAAGGAACACGGTCCTACTGACACTTGGATTTTAGTCTCATAAGAGTCATTTCAGACCTCTGACCCCCAGAAATGTAAGATAATAAACTTGTATTGTTTTAAGCCACTAGTTTGTGGTAATCTGTTACAATAGTCAAAGAAAGCTGATTCAAGGAAGAGAGCTAGTTAAGCTGGTTGCTATAGCTCGGCAGAGTGAGTCCTGACTGTGGACGCAGGAAAGGAAACAGTAGAGGGATGGAGGGTAACATCTGAGGGGAATGGGGAAACTGGAGAAATGGAGGAAAGGGTTGATGCAAGAAAGATCGTGCAGGAACGGCTGCGTGTGCATCTGGGGCAAATGGGAAATCAGAGGCACGCATTCTTTAGGAGATGATTTAAAAAGACAGGCAAATTCCGGCTTTGGCCTGAAGTTTTAAATACAAGTGATTTCAGTTTGTAGAAAAGAGATGTGGGTTGTTGTTGTTTTTTTTCTTTTTAATTAATGACAGAACTTAGAAAGTACATGCAGTTTTTCAGATTCAAAACACACTCAAGTGATCTTCATAACTGTCGTTCCTTCCAGCAGGCCTCCCCCTGATGCCCTGGTTCACTTTACAAAACACAAAAATGTTGACAGGACCTCTCAATGGTTTGTCTCTAGGCCCGTGAAAGGCTCCACTTTAGCTTGAGAAGCTAAGAAATATTTGTTGTAGCCAAGCACACATTTCATACCTGGGATCTCCCCTGAAAAGGGTAATTTGCCCACAAGCATAGAAGAGTGTCAGCACAGGACAAAGAAGCCGAGTGTTAGCCACTGGCTGTGGAGCTTGGATCAGAATCTCTCAGCTAAAAATAAACTCTGCTAGCTGGCTCCGTCTGTCATGACCCCAAACTTCTTAGGAAACAGTAATGCTGGAATTATTTTTCAAAGACATAGTAAATGAAGAGAACTGCATGCCAAGTAGAGGATAAAAGATCAGATACCCTGAAAAGGACTGTTTTAAAAAATATAAAAACCATCTTTTATTTGAAAAATAAATTATGGTAGATACAGGTTTCTTTTAAAACTTGATTTTATTTACTTATGTTAAAGAGGAACACTATAAGGCAAAAGAGACTCTAGAATCGTGTCCCCAGAGATTCTAAAGAAAGAATAATAAAAACTTAAAAAATCAATAAGATGTGTATCTTCCTGGGATAGATATAGGAAGTTGCTGCCTACTCGTAGACAAATAAATGAGATCAGAGCATTATAAACTTGGCTGACAAAGGTTTTAAAGTCCTTTCCTCCAATTAGAGAGCTTCAAAAAATTACTGATGCCCAGGCCGCCAATCCTGATATACTGATATAGTTGTCCGGAAAAATGGGACTAGGTGGGGTCTGCAGTTCCTTGGAAATGTAAAAATTCCTTGATCGACAGAAATTTTATAATTATGATTATGTTGATATAAAATCCTGGGATAAACAGATTACATTTATGATCACTTTAATTTTCATAAAAATATGATCTAATTTTATAATTATGGTTGAAATCTTATCATTGTGACCCCTTTAGTGGACTGAATTCTTGAACAGATTTTATTTAGCAAACATTTAGCACATGCTAACCATTCAGCCTTACTCTTAAGAAACTCCAGTTCAGTAGAGAAGTGACACGTACAAAAATTAAGAACTCTCATGCCGTGTGGCATGTACCAGCGTAGAATTATGTTTAAGTTAAAGAGATAGTAGAAAGGGAGGAGAGGCTAGTTATTCAGGATGGGGTTGGGGATAATGTAGAGATAAGAGAAGGCTCTGGTCTTAGCTGAGTAGGGAAAGCTAACTAGAGTTCGTCAGGTTGTCCGGCAGAGAGGGCCTTTCTAGACCCAAGAAAAGCATGTGAAAAATCCCAGACATGAGACAGCATGCTCAGAGGATGCTCATGAATACTGCTCGAGGGTAACATTTGGAAGATGCAGCAGGAGTTAGGAATTGGCAGAAGGCAGGAGGTGAGGCTAGAGAGCCAGGCTCCCCGCAAGAATAACCTTTCAAGTCTCAGAAGGCACATCCTAGAGTGGTGGACAGCCGTCGGAGGGTTGTCAGAGCTGGGACAGGGTCAGGCTTGCTTTACTTCAGGATCCTTGGCAGCCCTGGGGAAAGATGAGTCTAGGAGGAGTGGGACTGGAGGCAGGGAGATGAGGAAGGAGGCTGCTGTCAAACCCAAGTGGGAGACTGGAAACAATAAGAGTCAGAAATAAATGTAAACTAGATCAGGGAAGCAGAATAAACAAGACCTGGCCAGTGGGTGATAGATACAAACAGAGACCAGGCGTCAAATTGACTTCCAGGTTTTTAATTTTACCATCCAGATGGCTTATGACACCCCTCAGGCACTAGACATTGAAGCACAATTTATTTGATAGAATCAGTCATACAGGAACAGATATCTTCAGGCTTAGCTTGGCAGCACAAAAAGCAAACTGTGAGCCCAGCCAGTGTGGCTCAATGGTTGATCATCAACCTATGAACCAGTTAGATTCCTGGTCAGGGCACATGCCCAGGTTGCGGGCTTGATCACCAGTGTGGGGCATGCAGGAGGCAGCTGATCAATGATTCTCATTCATCATTGATGTTTCTATCTTTCTCTCCCTCTCCCTTCCTCTGAAATATATATATATATATATTTTAGAGGCCCGGTGCATGAAAATTCGTGCACTCGGAGGGTCCCTCAGCCCAGCCTTCACCCTCTCACAATTCAGGACCCCTCGGGTAGGGTACCTAGGCCTGGCCTGAGATTAGGGTCTATCGGGGCTATCCTTGCCCCAGCTGCAGGCAGCTGGCCCCAACCCCGCCACTGCCACTACTTGCCATCCGTGCAGCGCTGCCCCCCACCCCTGCCACCTGTGGCCTCCCTCTGCAGGCAACAGGCTGGGGTGTGATGGCTTGGCTGGCCTGGGCCTCCCTCTTTCTTTGCTGGGGGGTGGGGCCAGCCCTGAGATGGGGCCGTCTGTCTACCTGATTGCCCCTAACCACTTGGCCTGCCTGCCTGATTGCCCCTATCTGTTTGCTTGGGGCGAAGCCAGCCCAGCGAGGGGCTGTCTGCCTACCTGATTGCTCCTAACCATTCTGCCTGCCTACCTGATCTCCCCAACTGTTGGCCTGCCTGCCTGCTGATTGCTCCTAACCGCTTGCTTGGGGGCGGCGCCAGCCTGGTGAGGGGCCGTCTGCCTACCTTATCTCCCCTAATCACTGGCCTGCCTACCTGATCGCCCTCTTTCTACTTGCCTGCCTATGTGATCACCCCTAACCACTCTGCAT
>NW_005871066.1:9042818-9086733 GCF_000147115.1 Myotis lucifugus
CATTGGAAAAATACCTCAGGTGAGGATTAACAACAACAACAACAAAAGTGAACTGTGTTTAACCCCAGCCTCAAAGGTATGAATGTGGGGATAGGGGTATGTAGTGTGTGTGTAGGTATACAGGGTAGAATATGGGAATGAGGTAACAGCTCTTGCTTTGTTTTGTTTTAATCATGGTAAAATACAACATAAAATTCACATCCTAACCATTTTTAAAATATACAATTCAGTGGTATTAGCTTTGCTTACATTGTTGTGCAACTATCACAACCATCCATCTCCAGAACCCTTTTCATCTTGCACATCTGTGCTCCTTGAATAAAAATTCTTCATTCCCCCTGTCCCCAAATCCTGGCAAGCACCATAATTCTAATTTCGCCTCTATAACGTTGACTGCTTTAGGTACCTCGTATACTAATAAGTGGAATCATACAGTATTTGTCTTTTTGTAACAAGCTTGTTTCACTTAGCATAATGTTCTCATGAGTCATCACGTTATAGCATATGCCAGAATTTCCTTCCTTTTTATGACTAGATTATATTCTGTTGTACTATATACTACATTTTGTTTATCCGTTCATTCACTGATGGACATTTAGGTTGCTTCCACCTTTTGACTATTGTGACTAATGCTGCTATGAACACGGGTGTACCAATATCTCTTTAATACTTTGTTTTTAATTCTTTTGGATAAATACCTAGAACTATTGCTGGGTCATATGGTAGCTCTACTTTTAATTTTTTTGAAGAACTGCCATAGTGTTTTCTACAGTGCCTGCACCATTTTATATCTCAGCAAGGGCTTCCAATTTCTCCACATCCTCACCAATACGTGTTACTTTCTGTGTGTGTTTTTGTTGTTGTTGTTGTTTTATAGTAGGCATCCTAGTGGGTGTGAAGTGGAATCTCATTGTGGTATAGCAATGGCCTTTTGCTCCAGCTTCCATTAGCTGTTAAACCAGCTACAGCCTCAACCCTCAAATCCTCCCTTATAATTTTGGGGCCCATGGCGTTTTCTGATGTGGCTGATACCATTGCTCTTGCCCTTGCTTTTTCCTGGTCACTGTTGTGATTCCCTCCTAAACATGGATGTCATACTATTGCTGAGGCAATATCCAAAATGGCCACTCCTGCCAGCCCTCATGAGGTCCCCACATTGGCAGGTGGCTGCTTCTTTTTCTGTTCCAACAGCCATCAAGTGGGCTGGGCAACCACCCTCTTCCCACTGCCCATCAGTTCCCAACAGAGCCTGGATTCACAGCCCATTTTCCATGGGTGCTCTAAACCAATCATTTGACTTGCATATTGGTCCATTGCTGCCCCATCTCTAACTATCTGACACAGAAGAAGAGCCAGAAAATAAGGTAGAAGATACAAAACTGGGCTTCACTCCAAATTGCCCCACTTTGCAGGCTAAGCCTGTTCCCTGCCACCCCCTCCCCCTCCCCTGGTGCAAGCCCCTTCCCCAGCTTGGATATTGTCCTGGAGATGAAGAGCATCCCAGTTTCTACCCACTTGGAGCCTTAGCCCTACAGGATGGCTGCCAGCCCCACAGAACCCATCCACTGTCTACATGAGATTTGTGGGGCTTTCCTGCAAATAAAACCCTTGATGGGCCTACTTGGGAATCCTGATTTCAACAGGGTATGAGCATAGGTCTTCCTGCAGCCCTCTTGCTTTGATATCATGAGACTTTAGGTAAGAGCTCTAGAATTTAAACATACTCTTATGTCTAATACAGAAGACATAAGTATTGCAAAGGCTGTTGAATTAGGTCAAAGTAATATTTTCTGGCCCTTCCTCTTGTGTCAGGGTGATCTCATCTCAAGCTCCTTAATTAATTATGTCTTCAAAGGTCACATTCATAGGTATAGGGGATTAGAACTTGGATAGAGCATGTTGGGTCACTAATTAACCTATGTACAGGGCCCAATGTTATTTCTGCACCAGTTGTTTTACCAAGGTGGTGACCTAGAAAAAAATGTATCTGATAATTTGCTGTCCCATCTGCCTTCACGGTTAAGAGGATCTTTTTGGTGCTCTGAAGAGTATTTATTATTAATGGGGGTTTAGAGTCACACACACACACCTCTCTCTCCCTCCCCCCTCTCTGAAACCCATTTTATTGTAATTTTCTACTTTAAATAATCCTCCCTTTTTCTGAGATGAATTCTCCATTCAGTTTCCCACAGGACATTCTGTCCTCTGCCTCCACCCAGAATTGCACACTCATTTTCAAAGAGTGTTTCCTACCTCTGTTCCTTAAGGTGCAGGAAAATCAGACATGGAGAATGCCTCTTCTCAACATCTTTCTTCCTTGAGTTTGGTGGTGGAAGGAGCCCTCCCGCTGAGCCCGGCTGTGGCCACTGCTCCTCCTCCTCAGAGCCATCAGGAAGCAGCTAGTGGTGTGTGTAGTTTTCATGCTGCTTTCCCCACAGGCTTTGTCATTTGATAAATTTATAGCAGTGGTTCAAATATCAGTTTCCACTAAGTAATAACTAAGAAGAAATATTACTTACATATACCATCCCAGATTGATGCCTTGGAAGCTTTCTTTTTAAAAAAATATTTTTTAAATTGATTTCAGAGTGGAAGGGAAGAGGGAGAGGGAGGGAGGGAGGGAGGGAGAGAGAGAGAAACATCAATGATGAGAGAGAACCATTGATTGGCTGCCTCCTGCACATCCCCCACTGGGTATTGAGCCCACAACCCAGGCATGTGCCCTTGACCAGAATCAAGCCTGGGACCCTTCAGTCCACAACTGATGCTCTGTCCACTGAGCCAAACCAGCTAGGGCGGCTTGGAAGCTTTAAACAAGAAAAAACTCAGAGATGAGATTTATTGCCATCCTCAAGCTCTTCCCAAGCAGAATCAAATACTCACTCCTGGAAAAGGCTGAAATAGGGTGTCCTGGCCAAGAGAGAATAACCTAAAGTCTACAGAGACAGACACAATACCCAGCAAGTGTGCCGGGCCAGCGTAGTAAAGGGTTCGGTGAGCCTGAGGGAGGGTGGCCAAGGATGTAGAAAAGACAAAGAGAATAAGCTGGGTCTAGATGGATCTTCCTGTGCCTGGCTGAGGACACAGAGAGAGATCCAGAGGCAAGCTGAGCCTTTAATTTATAGCCAGAGGTAAACAAGGTAGTGGTCACCATAGTTACAATGTTCTTGTGAGTTTCACTCCTTTTGGCAGCACTTGCTGCATCTCCCTCAGCCCATTAGCTGCCCAGATAAGATCTAGGGAGCGTCATAAGGTCAAGCCTAATTATGCTAAGAGGACTGTGCCCTCTAAGCTGGGACTTGTTTGTGGCTTTGCCAACAGGTCAGTCGGAGGCTTAACCCTATAGCCGCTCCCTACAAGCAAGGAAACAAAGTCTCCTCAGCAAGCCCTGGCTAGTCTTTCTCAATGGTTAGAGCATCGGCCCACAGACCCAAAGGTCTCCAGTTTGATTCCTGGTCAAAGGCTCATACCTCAGTTGCAGGTTTGATCCCCGGCCCTGGTCGGAGCGCAAACAAGAGGGCAACCAATCGATGTCGCTATCTATCTATTTCTCTCTCTCTCTCTCTCTCTCTCTCTCTCTCTCTCTCTCTCTCTCTCTTTCTCTCTCTCCTCCCTCCCTCCCTCCCTTACACTCTGCCTAAAAATAAATGGAAAAAATGTCTTTGGTTGACAATTAAAACAAAACAAAAAACAACAAAAAAAAAACCCACAAAGTCTCCTGGGTGAACAAGGGATGACAAGGAGATGTGGAAGTTGATGCCAGTCTGTTCCTAATAACACTGGCCCTGCTTACCACAGGGAGCTGAGGCTAATACAAAGATGGAACTTTTCTAATGATTGCCTTAGTTTCTGTTCCTCTTACCCAGCACTTGGACCCACTCCGTGTTAGACAATGCCAAAGGCAAAGACTAGGGAAAAAAATAGCATCTGAGTATCATTGAAGGGTCCCGTGGCCTCAGTTGTGAGTATGTGAAGCACTGAGTTTATTCTTGCATTATTTATTTATTAATTATTGTGTTATTTTTCCATACGAACAGCTGTGAACCTACTTTTGCCATACCCTGTAAATAAAACTCCTTCATACAGTAGTTCTCTTTTTCTTAGTTCTTACAGGAAGCTCTTTTCCTCTAACAGAAATGTGGTATTTCTCTCTAAAATAGTCTGTGTTGTTTAAAACTTTGCTTTAAGGGCCACAAAGGAAGGAATTTAACTGTATACCCAAGTCAGGATTACCTGGCGGGCCTCCTAGTTTTTTCCACAACATCTCCCTGCCAGGCTTTTTACCATGTCCAAGTTTGAAGAAGTTTTAAAGCTTTCAAGCCCTCTCCTGCTTCATGCCAAGTCAGCTTGGATTTCTCTCCCTAACAATGCTGCATCTTGAATAGTTATGGTTTCAGTGCTTGCTAGTGCATTGAGAATTTCCAAAGGAAACATCGTTGCCCTACACATGCTTAAATATTTGCTCACCCAGCCTACGGACTCCCTGACACATACCAAGGAGGCCCATATTTCCCAAGTATGTGGGTCAAAGGCTATATTTTATCATTTGGATCACACACATAGTATTTATAAACACCTTCATTTGATTTTAGTTTTCTTTTCAATCCTAAAGTCTCTCCAACCAAACTTTGGGATCAGAAAACATTTATTTCTGAATGATATTGTTTATTATTCAAAAGAAAGAAGCTCTTAAGAACTTTTGGCTCTTAAGAAAAACAAAATGAGCATTGGTAAATATCCACAATTAGAAAATCCACAATGGTTTACTAATTTCACAGAGATTATGTTGTGCAATTGTGGATTTTTTTTATCCTCACTCGAGGATATGTTTATTGATTTTAGAGAGGAGGGGAGGGAGAGAGAAACATTGATGTGCAGGAGAAATGTTGATAGATTGCCTCCTGTACATGCCCTGACTGGGAATCCAACCTGCAACCTTTTGATGTACAGGATGACACTCCAACCAACTGAGCCACCTGGCCCAGGCTGATTGTGGATTTTTAAAATAATTTATTCCATCAGTCCCTCCTGCCAACTAGCTCTGTGATTGTGGGCACATCATCTCTCATTTGTAAATGGAGCTATAATACCCATGCTCAGGATAGTTGTAAGATTACAGATAGTGCCTGTGAAAGGTGTGGCAGGAAGCCTGGCACATCACACTCAATAAACACTGCCTTGTTATTATGGTTTCCTCATACTCCCACCACGTCCATACACATTGTATCTCAAGGGTGGGGCCTTTTGTAGGTCAAAAGGTCATATGAGGCTATCCAAAATGCAAAATTTTTCTTCTATGCTTGAGGGATGTAACTTTTCCATTGTATGTATATGAATAGGGACTACTTACAGTAATCAATCAAATGAGTTGCCAAAGGTGGTGGTAGAGAATATGAATCAATATTGAGGATTGAATCAATATTGTGTGGCACACAGAGGGGTAGTTGAAATTCCCTCCATTTTATGCTTTGTAGATATATTTATGATTTATTTTTTTAAATGTATCTCTATTAAAAGTATTACAGATGTCTCCCTTTTTCCCTATTGACCCCTTCTAGCCTGCACCCACCCTCCACCCCAAGCCTTCACCACACTATTGTCTGTGTCCATGGGTTATGCATATAAGTATATAAATTCTTTGGTTAATCTCTTCCCACCTCCCCAGCCCCTTCTTCCCTCTGAGATCTGACAGTCTGTTCCATGTTTCTAAGTCTCTGGATCTATTTTGTTCATCAGTTTATTTTGTTCTTTAGATTCCACATAGAGTGAGATCATGCAATACTTGTCTTTTGCTTTGTAGATATATTTACTGCAAACCTTAGATGTCAGGGTGTGAGGCTCAGAGACACAGTGATGAATCAAACACATATGGTCCATATTTTCATGATGCTTCAAGCCTTAAACAAATGTAAAAAGGTGGGCAACAATAGGTTAATAATAATAATAAATACAATAATAAATAAATAAATAAATAATACAAGAATAATTTCTATTTTGCATACTAATAGCTATAAACCTACTCTTGCCTACCACGGTACAAACACAAATTTTAATAAGTGCCATGAAATAAAAGACTGAAGGTTATGAGAGAGAATGATACAAGGGACAAAATTTAGATCGGAGGACTGGCCAAAGTAGGCCTCTGTGAGGAAATGACCTTTAAGCTTTGACCCATGATAGAAGCTATTCAGGAAAAGAAGAAATACAAAGTGCTTCTAAGTGGAGGCTGGAAAAAGCAGATCTAGTTTGAGGAACCAGGAGAAGAAAGTGTGTCCCAATGAGCCAGCAAAGGGGAACACGAGGAAAGATGGCATTGGAGTATGGACAGGGTGGGACCCTTCAGGGTTTGGTGGTCATGTTATCCTCGGTACAATAGGGACCAGAGAAGTGATTTAAGCAAGGGTATGGCCTTTTACTTGTTTTGTTTTGTTAATCCTCACCCAAGGATATTTTCCCATTGATTTTAGGGAGCGTGGAAGAGAGCGGTTCAGGGAGGGTCTGAACCATATGACCATAGATATGCCAGGGGAGGAAAGGTTACCCTGGGGGTGAGGTCCTTGTTTTTCCAGTTTTGCCCATTGCTAGGCCCCTGGGGCTTTCTGCCCTGGTGACCTTCTGTACCCACCCCATAGTCCTTGCTCTACTCATGTCTGTCTAACTGCCTACCACATTACCATCTTGCTTGTCTAGTTGATTGTTCCCAATTCTTTGCTTTCAGCAAAGCAATACACAGCAATAGGGAACCGATGGGTTATGTGTGTACACCATCTTCTGTTCTGCCTCAGTCACAGTCACCATCTTTAATAACCACTGCTTTCGATCTTCAACTCCAACAGGGCTGTTCTCATTGTTCTCCAAAGATCTGCTCCTTTCTTTCCCTGCACCTTTGCTCTTGTCTGAAATGCCCTCCTCTTTCCTGCCTGCCAACTAGCAGTCTGATTCAGTTCATGCCTATTGCCTCACCCCAAAGAGTGTAAGTTCTTTGAAGGCAGGGGTCTTTCTATGGGGTCTTTCTATGAATCCTGGCATGCGATCAAAGTTCAAATCATGTTTCTTGGTTGAGTTCATGTCAAGTTATGCTGGTGAAGGTATTATCCACGGTGGGGTGGGACCTTAAAACAACTCTCACTACAAAGTGAAGGCATTCAACTACCTGACTAAACATAAGCAATATTCAGTTTTAACATATTCTGTGCATATTACAAAATAATTGCATCTATGGCCTCGTTCTGCCCGTGCATATTAGAGATTGAGTCTTGTGATTTTCAATGCTGTCTGTTGCTGTATTTTCTAGAGCCACATATTCATTTTTGTGGTTCATTCTCTAAAGTACATTCAAGATAGCTCCCGGGCATGGGTCCAAAAAACAGTTTAAAAAAAAAAAAAAACAACCAGGGAGTTAAAAACACCAACCAAATTTTTAGTTGCAACAATAATTATTAAGCAGATTTCATCTAATTCCAGGCTCTGATCTGGACCACTGAAAATTAAGTCTTGCCTTTTTGAATATTTATGGAGCCAGAACACCAAACTAGTGTCTGTCTAAAAATTTGATAATCCAATTCCCCACCCAAAGTGTGCCAAATCATGACACATATATCTTCTTTTTTTTTCAAATTTTTAAAAATCCTTGCCTCGGGATATACATATTGATTTTAGAGAGAGAGGAAGGCAAAGAGAAAGAGAAAAATTGTTGTTAGAAAGAACATCGATCAGTTGCCTCCCATATGCACCCCAACTGGGAATCGAACCTGCAACCTAGGTATGTGCCCTGACCAGGTATCAAACCTTTTTCGTGTACAGGACGATGCTCCAACCAACTGAGCCATCTTTAAAATATGTCTACAGTAACTTTGCTTTGAGAATTTGGGGAATTTTCAAAATAATATGAAGGCCACTACAGTGTTATAAAGCTGGACATGTAGACTTTTGGTTTAGGAGCCTGAAGTAAAACATGGAAAATCATAGTCAGTGTGGACACAGCCTAAGCTTTACATTGCATTTTATTGTTCTCTTTCTGGAAATAATTCACTCAGAATTCTCTGAACTAGTGGAGTCCTCTCTTCCTTTTGTCTGGGGGTTTCAACATCAAGCTCAGTGGTTCTTAACCCCAGCTCAGATTAGAATCACTTGTGGAACTGGCACTCAGGCACCAGGGTGATGCTAATGTGCGGCCAAGGTTGAAGACGCAGGCCTCTAAACATTAACACGCTTAACAGATATGCTTCCATCTAAGCACAAGGGACCTGGAATGTTCATAGCAGCCTTCATTATAACAGCTTCAGTCTGGAAACAACCCAAATGTCTATCAGAAGTAGAATGGAGCCCTGGTAGGTGTGGCTACGTTGGTTGGGCATCATCCCGTGCACTGGAAGGTTTTGGGTTTGATTCTAGTAAGACACATGCCCTGTGTGGGGCATGCAGGAGGCAGCCCATCTATGTTTCACTCTCACGTCAATGTTTCTCTCTCTTTCTCCCTCTCCCTTCCTCTCTCTCTAAAACCAATACAAAATATTTCTTAAAAAAGTAGAATGGATAACTAAATCATGGGATACTCATACAAGAGAGTATAATACAGCGAGGAAAATAACGGAGTTACAGCTACACAAAATAGCATCGATGAGCCTCATAAGGTTGAATGAAAGAAGCCAGACATAAAAAAAAATACATAGTGTTTCATCCCATTTTTGTAAACTTCAAACAAATCTAATCTATGGTGTTCGGACTCAGGATGTTGGTTAAGTTTGGGGAGGGAGACAGGCAGTGACTGGGAGTGATCACAGGGAAAGAATCCATGGTGCTGGTAATGTCCTATATTTTGAACTTTGTGGAAGTTAGAGGCCTAAGGTTCCACAACATAAAATATGTTTTTGCTTTATCATTTCAGTATGTTCTAAAATCTATACACTGAAATAATCAAAGAGGTTCACCTCTAATATCAAATAGTATAACCTTTGGAAGAAGGTGTTTGGTTAAAAAAAAAATAGTAATGAGATTTTACAGTGATATCAGTGGGTCTTGATTTTCTACTAGTTCTTGGTTTTTTAAATATAATCTTTGTGACAGACCTACTTCAGACAATGTTTTGGAAGTTAATATATTAATTGCAATACAGAGGCGTCCAAAAGAATCTATTCACTTAATTCTGTTCTAAAGCAAATAGCATATGGTATAAAGGCAATGATATGATTTGCAAATAAATGTGAATCTTATATACTTACATGGTATTATAAATCCTATCAGTGTTTACACTGGGCAATGTTATTTATTTATTTATTTATTTAGGTTAATCCTCATCCAAGGATATTTTTCCATTGATATTTAGCGAGAGTGGAAGAGAGAGGGAAAGTCAGAGAGAAACATCAATGTGAGAGAAATACACTGGTTGCCTCCTGTACAAGCCCTGACCATGGCCTGGGCCGGGGAGGAGCCTGCAGCCAAGGTACATGCCCTTGACCGGAATTGAACCCTTCGGTCCACAGGCCGACACTCTAACCACTGAGCCAAACTGGCTGGGAACACTGGGCAATTTTAAATCACCCTTAATACTTTGAGGGTAACTAATAAATTTATGAGTTGAAATATTGTATTGATTCAAATGATACTGGACTGAATTATTTCATTTACTTTCACATGTTATGATTTTCTGATTATGGCAGTAATATAAGTTTATTGTAGAAAAGTTAGAAAATAATAAGAAATAAAAACACTCATAATTCTACCACCTAGAGCCGTGATGGCAAACCTTTTGAGCTTGGCGTGTCAGCATTTTGAAAAACCCTAACTTAACTCTGGTGCCGTGTCACATATAGAAATTTTTTGATATTTGCAACCATAGTAAAACAAAGACTTATATTTTTGATATTTATTTTACATATTTAAATGCCATTTAACAAAGAAAAATCAACCAAAAAAATGAGTTCGCGTGTCAGAGGTTCGCCATCACTGACCTAGAGGTAAGCACTTTTAACATTGTGGTATAATTATCTGGGAAGGATGTACATATGCAGGCACTTAAGCAAAACAGCACTGTCGCTTTGAGTCCCATGTTTTTCATCTAGTGATATAAGCATTTTTGTAACTCACAAATGTTCTGCAGAGCTCTGAGTTTTAAAGGTCACACAGCATGCCGTAACTTGTTTAAACTCTGTTGTTGAACATTTAGCGTTTTCCATATTCTTGCTTCCATTAGATGCTAAAAATGGAATGAACCTTGTATGGTGGAGAAAACAGGTTAAAGTACATCAGTTATACCTCAGTTGAAAACAAGGAAAAGAATTACAGCAGATAATATGAGGGGTAGGAGCTGACAGTCAAATTTTGCTATGCCTTATCTATTGCTGACAGTATTTGCATCATTCTCTTCCTCTTCTTTTTTCTTCCTCTCCTGGTCCCTACTCCCACCCATCCCTCATCCCCTCACCCCCTCCTTTCTCCAGCAACCCACATGGGCCTCCCTGCTGCCCATCAATGCACCAGTCACTCTCCTGCCTTCAGGTGTTTGTGGCTCCTTCTGCCTGGATCACTTTTCTCTTCAGTCACCACGTGTTTCCCTGACTTCCTGTAAGTCTTTACTCAAATGTCATTTTTCAGTGAGACCTTCTCTGGTCATCCTATCTAGCATTTCACACATATCACCCATTTCTATGATCTCTCAAGATTTGTTTACTTTTGCCTTCTAGCATTTATTATCTACCATAGTTTCTATTTCAGTTCTCTGTCCTGTTGGTCTCCCCCAATGGGCTGCAAGCACCACTGCTTCTTTTGTTCACCGCTGAATCCACAGTGTCTGCACTGTGCCTGTCTCTCATTCTAAAATACTTGTTGGATGAATCAGTGTCACTGTCATCATCATCGTCGTCAACAGCCTTTCTCCATAACAGCTAGACAATAAAACGCTGGAAAAACTACTCTAAGTATATCATTAACCAGATTTAAATGATCCAAAGAAGATTGGTGAAGCAAAAAAGAAATTCAGGATTAAGAAACCTCTTAATCTTCCCAATTCTTGCAAAATATAAAGAGTAATTTATGAAGATGACTGGCTTATCCTCCTTATCTAGAAGAACAAGACAGCCTGACCTAGTCTGCTACAGCATCTCAGCCAAACCCCAGTAGTGGGTCAACAACACATTTTCTTTGTTTCTCCTGTTGCTCCAGGACCAATAGTCACTGTTGAAGAAAACTGAGTAACCAGCTCCATTGCAAATATGCGATCCCCAACCGCAGGCAGGCCCACGGCTCTGCTTAGCAATACTGGAATGGAGTGGTTCTCAAATTTTTTGGTCTTAGCACCCCTTTTTTACTAAATTACTGAGGACCACAAAGAGCTTTTGTTCATGTACATCATACCTAAAACCAGGGCATTTCAAAAATATTTTAATATTTAAATCATTTAAAAATAGCAGTAATAAACAATACATGTTAACACAAATAATGCATTTTAACGAAAAATACAATATTTTCCCCAAAAATCAGTGAAAAGAGCAGCATTGTTTTACATTTTTGCCAATCTTTTTTTTTAAGCCTCATCAATGTGAGAGAGAAACATTGATCAGTTGCCTCTAGTCTGAGCCTTGACTGGGATCAAACCCACAACCTAGGTATGTGCCCTGACCGGGAATTGAACCTGAAACCTTTTGGTATATGGGACAATGTTCCAACCAACTGAGCTACCTGGCTAGGGCACATTTTTGCCAATCTATTTAATAATTGGTTTAATAAAAGGCAGGCAGATTCTCATATCTGCTTCTGCATTCAGGTTGTTGAAATACAGCATTCCATGTAGCCACTGGAAAATTCTACTATTCACTCATGAGAGACTGAGTAAAAAAGTAAATAATGTATTATTATTAGTATTAATTTACCCTTCACTCTGCTTCAATTTGTCATGTACACTGAATCTGTCTTCCCAAAGGTCCCTGAAGGTATTTGTTTATGCTCCCTATAACCTAATTATTGACAAATCCAATGATAAGTTTCATTGGTTGGAGGAATTGGGGAAGGCTTCATGGGCACTGAGGTAGCTATTGAAGACTGACTGAATTTGCCAAGTTCAAGTCAAAGAAATGGCAGAGACAGGTGAGATGGCAGGACAAACAGTCCCTGTAACAGGGGTGGGGGGAACTGAGGCTGGAAATGTCCTGATAAAGAGCCTGTATTCTTCCCTGGCCATTAAAAAACCACAGAAGGTGAGAGGGAGTCTAGCTTGGGAAGGAGGAATATTGAGCAACACGTCATTAGGAAAGGAGGAAGGGGAGTTAGGGATGTAGATACTGATATTGGTAGTAGTGAAGTGCAGGAGCATGGAGAATGGTCATTCACCTCTTCAATACATATTTATTGAGCTCCTACTAAGTACCAGATAATTGATAGTTTCTAGTTACTTTGTATTATAAGATGAATGTCATTTGTTAAGCATGAAGGGAAGAGGGGTATGGTTATAGCTTAGATAAGCAGCAAAGGTTTGGAACAATTTCCGGAACTAGGAATTGTTGAGGACTGTCATGGAACCACCAGGGGTTAGTCGGTGGTTGGATAATCTGTGGTTGGGAATTGTCAGAAAGAGTGGAGCAGAAAGCCAAAAGGGTAAGTGAACTATGGGTGCTCATGAGAATGCTTAAAATGATTGGTCCTGGATTCCAGGCTTTAAAAAATTATTGAGGTAATTATTCACATGACATAAAATTAATCATTAATTATTTTTAAGTTTCTGAATCAGTGGCATTTAATACATTCACAGTGTTGTGCAGCCATCACTTCTGTGTAGATCCAAGAACTAGTTTGATCAGCTAAAAGGAAACCCTGTACCCATTAGGCACTCATTCCCATTTGCCTTTCCTCCCAGCTCTAGGCAACCACTCATCTGCTCTTGTATCTATGGATTTATCTATTCTGGATATTTCATATAAACAGAATCATGTAATATGTGACTGCTTTCCTTTAGCAGAATTATTTCAGGGTTCTTCCCTGTTATAGCTTGTGTCAGTACTTAATTTCTTTTTGCTGTCAAATAATATTTTATTTTATGATATAATATATTTATCCATTCATCAGTGATGGATATTTGGATTATTTCTACTTTTTTACTATTATGAATAATGCTGCTATGAACATCTGTGTAAAAGTTTTTATGTGGACATATATTGTCAATTCCATATATATATGGAATTCCGGGGTCATATGGCAACTCTATGTTTAACATTTTGAGGAATTGTTCAACTGTTTTTTAAAGTGACTGCACCATTTTACATTTCCACTGGCGGTGTATGAGGGTTCTGAACTCTCCACGTTTTTGCTAACACTGGTTATTATTTGTCTTTTTAAAAAATTGCATTTGTCCTCGTGGATGTGAATTTGTGATTTTGATTTGTATTTCCCTGATAAATGCTGTGAAGCAACTTTTCATGTGCTTATTTACCATCTGTACATTTTCTTTAGTGAAGTATCTCTTCCAACTCTTGCTCATTTTCTATTCGGATTATTTGTATTTTACTGTTGAGTTTAGAAAGTTCTTAATATATTCTGGGTTAGAACGTTTGTCAGACAGGTGATTTGTTACTTAACATCTTTGAGTCTCATTTCGCTCATCTATAACATGAAGATAATAGCAAAGGATTGTGAGCATTAAATGATAATATGTTGAAATCCTTAATGCAGTTCCTGACAACACAGGACAAGTGCTCAATAAACCATAGCTATTATCCTCATTTAATAGCTAAGGAGGATAAAATTCCCGAGGGGGTAAATCTCAGGTCTTCTGACTTTGATTCTTCCATTTGCAGGAAGCTCAGGACCAGGATGGCCTGGTGAGTAGAAGTGGGCCAGGAAGCCAGTCCTCTGTCCAGCCCTTATTTGACAGTTTATAGTTGCAGTTTTATCTCTTTGTATTTAAGACATCCTTTCCATAAAAAGAAAAAATAGCAGATCTCTCTAGAAGAGATAATATACAGATTCTTACCTGTAGTACTAAGTGTCCGGCACTGCGTAAAACTTGACATGCATCAGCTCATTCAACCCTCACAGTGACCCCTCACAGGGGAGTTCTTATTCCAGTTTCCAGTTGAAGCAACTGAGACCTGGAAAAATGAAGAGACTTCCTCAAGGTCATTCATGATAGTGTTGGACTTCAACCCTAGACTCCTACCCCAAGTCCAGTGTGTTTTCCTCTGTGCTACATCTAGTCTCCCCAAAGTGGATGCTGCTAGATAATCTCACCCAAATATTAGGTGACGTTGAGTTTGTCATTTACTCAGTAGTTTTGGTGTTTTCCTCTCTGAGAAACAGAGACGACAAATTCCTAAGCTTTGCCTTTGTTGGTCTGCTATGAGGACCAGTGAAAATTAGTAAAAATCACTGACAGATTAAAGTTTCCAAGTTGAAGAGAATACCTTGAGTCCTTCTTCAACCACATAGTATAGGTCTGTTAAAGTGAGGGTTGGGATTTCAAATGGCTTTGATAATCTCTATTAGTTTCTTTCTCCAGGATTTGACTGCTTGTTCTCATTTCATTCCTAATTTTTCTTTTTTTTTTCTTATAAACTAAATTCCCATCTGTCAGCTCATTTCCTTTAATTTCTCCCCATGTCTAGCAATTGCCATTTCCCATATGTCCACATTAAATCTACCATCTAAGAAGAAAAAAAATCAGAAAACAAAACTGGAGAAGTAAGACTCAACATCAAAATGCAATTTGGAGTTAACACTTCCACTTCCAGCCAAACTGCAATAATAGAGACTGAATTTATATTCCTTCTGGAAACAACTAAAAAAAGAGGACAAAATATATGAAACAACTGTTTTCAAGACAACAGATACCAGTCAGTGAAGGACAATGGTCCCTGAGAATGAGAAATAGGTGAGGTGATCCCTACAGTGCCCTAGCTTACTGACGAGACAGAGTTTCAAGGCTGTGGTACAGAGAGAAGGAAACCAGGCAGAGCCCAGCAGTGTTCCTGAATTGTGGAGATCGACTTACTAGTTCAGGGAGGCTTCTAGACCTCACAGGACAGAGTGTCAGGAAGGAGAAAGTTACACAGAACTCCAGAGATCAACAGTATATGCCTTCAGTATTCACTTGAGTATGAAGAAACTATCTGAGATCAGGGGAAGAAACACTCAAAAGGATTGGATTAGAGGGAACAATTATAGGTTCACACTGAGCCAAGAATAATGCCTGTTCTTAATAGCCAATGTGGAAGACCTCAAAATGTACATGCCATTTAGAAGAATACTTAGAGAATCTTGCATCAGTACTGGGAAAAAATATCCCTTAATTAAATGCTGCTCTTGTTCTGCCTAAAAAAATATCTTAAAAGAAAGACCTGAAAGGATAGAATAGTTCCAAGTAACTTTCTTCCCACAATCAAGACCAAGCATATTTATATGAATATATATAAAATTATATTCATATATATATATATGTATATATATTCCTATAAATATGCCAACAAGGTAAAATTCACAATGTTTGGCATCCAGTAAAAATTACTGGACATGCAAAAAGGCAGGGAAATAAAATCCACAATGAGAAGGAAAATCAATCAATTGAAACTGACACAGAAATTATGTAGATGATACAATTAATAGATAAAAACATTAAAATAATTATAACTATTATGTTCAAGAAATTATAGGACAGACTGAGTATGTTAAATAGAGACATGCAAGTAATAAATAAAACCCAAATCAAACTTCTAGAAATTAAAACTATAGTGACTAAAATGAAAAATCCAGTTTGTGATTACTGAATGAGAGTAATATCATATAGACATTGCAAAAGAAAAAATTAGTGCATTTGAAGATAGCATTGGGAACCATCTAAAATAAAACACACAGAGAAAGACTTTAAAGAGCCTAATATTCATGCAATTTAATTCTTAATGGGAAGAACAGGAAAGAAAACTAATTGAAAAAAGGACAAAAACTTTACAAGTTGATGAAAACTGTAAATGCATAAATAGATCTAAGAAGCTCAATGAACTCCAAGTGTAGGAAACAAGAGAAACCGCACCAACACATTCCATAATGAAATTGCTTCAATCCAGAGATAAAGAGAAAATCTTGAGGACCCAGAGGAAAAAGATATAAATGAAAACAGATTTATCATCACCAATGCAATCTATAGTACAGTAGAACAGGAGTTTTAAAGTACCTAAAGGAAAAGTTGTTATGATCTTGGGTTAGGAAAAGGTTTCTTAGCTACAACCCCAGAAGCATGATTTATTAAAAGAAAAAAATTGTACTTTGTCAATGAGAATTTTTGCTTTTAAAATAACTGTTTTGCTTTTCATAAAACTGTTAAGAGACAGAGACTGGGAGAAAATGTTTGCAAATCATATATGTGACATAGGACTTGTATCTAGACCATATAAAAACTCTTAAGACTCAGTATTATAAAGGTAAACAATCCAATAAAAAATGGGCAAAAGATTTAAAAAGACACATTACCAAAGAAGATCTATGAATAGCAAATAAGTACACAAAAAGCTGTTCAACACCATACAGGGAAATGCAAATAAAAACTACAATAAGATAACACTATACACCTGCTAAAATGTCTAAAATTAAAAGACTGGCCTACCAAGTGTTAGCTAGGATATGGAACAACTGGAATTCTCACACATTGCTGATGGAAATGAAAAAAAAAGTGGTGCAACCACTTTGGGAAAAAATTTGACAGTGTCTTAAAAAGTTAAATATTGACCTAGCATATGACTCAGTCAATCTACTCTCAGATATTTCCCCCAAAGAGATCAAAGTACATGTCCATTCAGATTTTACCTGAATGTTCATAGAAACTTTGTTTATAATAGGATAAGTGGAACAACCCAGATGTCCACTGACATATTAATGGATAAACAAAAAAGTAATGAACTATTGATACACAACAACATGGATAAAATTCAAAATAATTATGCTGAGTGAAAAAAGCTAGACCTCCCTTAAGCTCCCCAAAGAGAGTATTACCTATATGATTTAATTTGTATAATATTCTAGAAAATGCAAGATTGTCTATGTGTCAGAAAACAGACCAGTGATTGCCTAGGAATAGAAGTTGGGGAGGTGTGGGATAGAGGGATAACTAAGGGACACAAGGAAATTTTTAGAGGTGACAGGTTCTTTGCATTGATAAGGTGATGTATACATGGGTATATACATACATCAAAATGAATCAAATTATATAACTTAAATATATATATATAGTAATAAAAGACATAGATGCTAATTGACTGTACCTTCGCTACACCCTGCAGCCAATCAGAAGAGTATGCAAATTAACCCAACAAAGATGGCGGTTAATTTGCATACACAGGCACCCAGCGAAGACTGAAGATAGTGTAGAAGGAAGCCAAGCACTGCAGAAGGGAGCCAAGCAGTGGAGAAGGGAATGGATCGGAGGTAGCAGAGACGGGAGCAGAACTGAGGCAGTAGACATGAGAGGGAGCAAAGTGGCAGAGATGGGAGGGAGCAAGGCAGTGGACATGGGAGGGAGGGAGCCGAGGGTAAAGCGGCGAAGGGAGGGAGCGAGGCAGCGGAGAAGGGAGCGAAGCCCGCCTCGGTGGGCTTCGCTCCCTTCTCTGCTTCGCTCCGGTCTCAGGAAGCCCTATTCTTGCAGGAATCTTCCTGCAACGGGCCTCTAGTATATATATATATATTATTGTATATCAGTTATGCCTCAATAAAGCTGTTTAGAAAGAAAGCATGATTAGATATCCTGCCTCTGGGTCCCCAGGGCTGCTATTTCAAACTTGATCCTTTGGCATCCACTGATTCTCTGACTCTTCAGTTTCATTCAGTAAATAACACCATTTCTTTAAAATAAGTGTAATTGAGAGAAAGGGGAAACACCCTAGCAACTATAATGTGTAGCAATTAGAGATGTGTCACAGATCTTGGAACTATGGTTCACAGATGAGATGGTCAGTGTCGTGTGTGTTTGCTTTAGGTACCTTGGGGCTGGCGGTGTGTCCCTGATGCTGAGTCCCAGTATACCATCTTCCTTGATCATTCCTTAATTACTTGTTTACCAGTGAGTTGTCCTCTGCCTCCTCCTACTATATAATAAGCAGGGAGGTGGTCTGTTTTGATCAGTTCTGTGTTTATAGCAGAGCTATAAGTATCACATGGTAGGTGCTCATTAAATCTTTATTGAATGAATAATTGAGTTTTATTATTTCTGTATAGAACATATATCCAGATATTTGACAATCCTAATGGTAAAAGCCCCCAAACCGTTGCAATTTTACTGGTTTCAAGGTATTCTAGTTTTTAAGCAATATTTAGGTTTTGTTACAAGCATTGCAAGACAGCCTTAAAACCCCACTTCCTGGATGATACAACGCCCATATTTCCATTCACACTCTTGAGCAACTGAACTCTAATATGATCCTTGTTTAAGGATTTAAAATTCCTAACTTTTTTCTCAGTCAGACAATTAAATCTTACTGTGTGACATTCTGTCATTGATGTGGCAACAAAGAGAGAGGATCAGTTCAAGTTGAACTCTCTGGGATGATCCTTATAAGCTTCCTAGGGAATGAATACAGTTAAATGGAAATGCTGCACTCCTTACCCAAGTAACAAAAATCAAGTGAGTCATTTAGCTGGAGAACAGTTTTGCAAGAGAGATTGAGCAGTTCAGAGTGGATGGGTTCTTCTTCAGGGTTTTCCCTAGTGCAGAGGCACAGTTCACCATCGCAGGGAGGAAGCTGTGCAACAAAAATGTGAAACTCAAGTAGTTGTCGAAAGGGCATGGTTGTCTGAGTAATAACAGTCTCTAAATTTTGCCTTACACATTGGCATAATAATCCAAGGGAGTCATTAAGTGCTTATGGCACAGAAGTTGACACTTATGACACGAAGCTTATTGGCACAGAAGTTGACCATTTCTACATGCTTCAACACCAATTTATAATATCTAGTCATGTCTGCACTTTCACATGAATAGCCCTTTGATAGTCATTTTTTTTCCTTGAATAATGGGTCCCTTATATTACAAAGTTTTTATCTATATTGTTGTGTATTTCAATAGTTCATTACTTTTTTGTTTATCCATTAATATGTCCGTGGTCATCTGGGTTGTTCCATTTAGCTTATTATAAACAAAGTTTCTATGAACATTCAGGTAAAATTCCTTGTATGGACATGTACAGCCCTGGAAATCCAGAGGCAGGATATCTAATCATGAAGGTCTGATTCAGAAGGTGGATTTGCAAATTAAGCCTTTCTCAGTAGGGGTGGGGACAGAAAAAGAACATTCCTTGATGTCCATTGTTTGATTTTATTGAATAGTTATGGACCTAACCCTGTAAAAGGATTCAGATTTTTTTCCAGTATTTCTTCAGATTTAATTGAAAGCCCATTGTCTATATTCAATTCAACTTAACAAACATGGTATTGCATATCAGACATTGTGGACATATAACTGAAGAATAATTGCTTCCCAAAGATCACTTGTGATGAATACAATAGATCGACCCTCAAAATGAGTTCACCTTCCTAATGATGCCTTATTTTTTTTGAAGGTCATAAAACCATTTAGTGGATCAAGATCAGCATGGTTTAAATTCAAATAGAACCATAAAGAAAATATCAGAGTACCTCACAGTTAGTAAAGATAAGTAATATTTCATGAAATTTTGTTCTCTTTATGTGTGTATGCTTACACTGGATTGTGATGCAATACTTGTTTCTTATAGTAGATCGGGGTGAAAATGTTTAAAAGATGCTGTTCTAATGTACCTTCCTGAACTGCCTGACTCCTCTGCAGCTGGGGTTCTAGACAGAACTTATGTTCAGCCAATATGATGTTCTTGCATGAGTTTAAGAAGGTGTCGTGGTTAATTTTATGTGTCAACTTGACTGGGCTATAGGATGCCCAGATATTTGGTTAAATATTATATTGGATGTTCTGCGAAGGTGTTTTGGATGAGATTAACATTTGAATCAGTAGATTACTTTCCCTGAGGTAGGTGGGCCTCATCCAATCAGGAGAGAATCCCTCCTACCTGGCTGCCTTCGAGCTGGGACATAGGTTTCTTTCTGCCTTCAGACTCAGACTGAAGCATCAGCTCTATCTGGGATTCTTGCCTTCGGGCCTTCAGACTAGATCTGCACCATTAGCTCTTCTGGGTCTGCAGCTTGACAGCTCACTTTGCAGGTCTTGGAACTTGTCAGCCTCTCCAATCATGTGAGCCAATTCCTTATAATATATCTTTTTCTATATGGATATACACCTGTTTCTCTGGAGAATCTTAACCAATTCAGAAGGTAAAAGGTGTATCTATTGGTTATACTGCTTTTTCTGGCAAGCACAATTCGATAGACAGAATTCTAAAAATAGCCCCCAAGGTTACATATTCTAATCCTGGGAACCTGGGAATAAGATGAGGTACCATTCCCCTGATTATGTTATATGGTTCAGTTGATCTTAAAATAGAGTTGATCTGGATGGGCCTAATCTCATCCAGAGTCCTTAAGTCCACCTAAAAGCAGAGTTTTCTCTGGCTGGAGGCAGTAATGGAGGTCAAAGGGAATAGTGTGAAGGGGGTTCCACATGAGGGATCTTGTACCGCTATGATGCTGTGAGAGGACCTGCAAGAAGGCCAGTGAAAACTGTAAATAGCCTCCTGAAACTGCGAGTGACTCCTAGCCCAAAGTCAGGTAACTAAGCACTTAGTCCTACAACTGCAAGAAGTTGAATTCTGCCAAACCTGAATGCACTGGAAGTAACTTCTTCCCCAGAGCCTCCAGGTAAGAACCCAGCCTGCTGACATCTTGACTTCCACCTGGTGAGACCCTAAGCAGAGACCCAGTAGAGCCTACCTGGACTTTGGGCCTACAGAATTGGGATAATCAGTGGGTGTTGTTTTAAGGGTTTGTGGTAATTTGTTACACAGCAAAGAAAACTCACACACATGATTATGGAGCTATGTTTTCATGTGGCAGCATTAGCAGAGATTCAGGGAGTAGTAATTAGTGTCAAAAGGCAGGTTGTATGGAATGTGTTTGGGCTGGTGCAGACCTAGCAAGTAGAGTGGCTGTGGAGCCAACATTTCTAGTGGTGGCCTTCTTGTTTCCAGCTTTCCCACTGTGGCGAAGGCTGGGGTTACTCTGCAGGACAATTCGGAAGTGTTTTCTTAGGGTTCCAGGAGTGCAGCCTATACCCCACTTCTTCAGCCCATTCTAATGATTCTTTGAGCACCAGTTCCTCATATTAGCTCACTATTTAAATAGAAGATAATTTCTATTTATGCTACCAAACCTTGACCATTTTATCTCCAAATCTCTCCTACTCATTAAATACAATGACATCTATCAACTTACTTAAATCCCTAAATTACCAACCACTTTTTACTTCATGAAAATTCCTCCTTTTTTTGGTTTTGATGACATCTCACTTGCTTGGTTTCTCTTATACATTTCCTCTACTAATTTTAATTCTATTTTTCTGTTTCCTTTTCAGTCAACAAACATGTGTTGAGTATCTGTGCTGAAGACATTGTATGTGCAAAGTATAGGGCCCTCATCAAGAAATGATTATGGGTCCTGTCCTCTTAGGACTTTCCAATATATCAATAAATATCTACAGTGATGTGATAATATCTATAATAGAGGTAGGTAAAAATTTAGAGCTAGGTAAAATTTACTCTGGAAGCCCAAAGAAGAAAACACTTAACGCTCTGAGGCAGTCAGGGAGTGCCTCACAAAGATAATGGCACTTGAGGTGAGTCAGGAAGGATGAGTAGACATGTTTCAGACAGACAAAGTAAGGATGGGCATTCCAGGCAGAACAGAGAGGACAAAGGCATGGAAGTTTAGAAATGTGAAATATTAAGGGAGCAGCAAGGAGTTTGCTGTGGCTGGATTTCTGGATCAAGATGGGGAATTGGTAGATAAATCAGGTTAGGATTTGTATAGAAGGTCACATATGGGTTGAATGCTAGAAATAGAAATTACTGAAAATAGCTATCTTATTAAGATTCTTAACCTTTGATGACCACCCATTATATTAAAATAAAGTCTGAACTCCTTAGCTTGGTTAAAAAGGTTGTTCAGCCCTAACTGGTTTGGCTCAGTGGATAGAGCGTCAGCAGCAGACCGAAGGGTCCTGGGTTCAATTCCAGTCAAGGGCAAATGCCTGGATTGCGGGCTTAGTCCCCAGTAGGGAGCATGTAGGAGGCAGTCAATCAATGATTCTGTCTCATCATTGATGTTTCTATCTCTCTCTCCCTCTCCCTGAAATCAATAAAAATATCTTTTTAAAAAAAAGGTTGTTCATCACCTAACTCTTCACACATCCCAGTTTCACCTCCCCTTCAATTCACTCACTCATTATCTCATTAGTTTATTTAGTCAGAGAGGTGTGAAGGGATGTATCATGTATTATGTAGCATAACTTTGACTTTTATTTTGTTGAGGTAGAAAGTTATTTGAGTGGCATTATATAACTTACATTTTAAAGGCACCATCCCACCTACTGTCTGAAGGGTAGAATGGGAAAGGAAACAAGAGTATAAGCAAAGAAACAAATAATGAAGTTATTTTTAATAGTCCAGAAATGACTGTGGCTTGGACCAGGATGGAAATGGTGAAGATGGTAAGGATTATGATTATGTATATATTTTTTAATAATAATAGGATTTGCTGGTCCGTTGAATGTGAGGTATGAGAAAAAAGAAGAATCAATAATAACATCAAGGTTTTTTACCTGAGCTACAGGACAGAGGTAGTTTCAATTTGTGTGTTAGAGATCATGGAAAGGATGGGTTTCCGGGGGAAATATTTGGAGTCCCTCCCCCCCACACACCAGTTTTTTTGTGTGTTTTTTAACACAGTGATTTTGAGGTGCCTATCAGATATTCACACTGCATTTTGAGTATGCAGTTAGATACAGACATTTGGAGTGAGAGGAGAGATTCATGTGGGACTCAGGTATGGTTTATTCATATTCAAAGCTATAAAATTGGATGAGATCACCTAGAGAGTGAGAATAAATGAGGAAGAGAAGTGTAAGCACTAAGCCCTAATGGCACCAGATCTTAAAGTTCTGGCAAATATAGAGGAAGCAGCAAAGGAAACTGGAGGGAGTGGCCACTGAAGGAAGAGGAGAGATATTAGGAGGCATCAAGTACTGGAAGCCAAGTGGAAAACATGTTTTGCAAAGGGAGAGATCAAAGGGATCAAGTGTTGATGGCAGGTTAAGTAGAATGAGGTAAATGAAATGATCACTGGATTTTGAAATGTGGAGGTCATTGACACATGATGAGAGCAGTTTCAGTAGCATTGGGGGGAAGCCTGTTGGAGTGGGTTCAACAGGTAATCAGAGGAGAAGAACTGTAGACAGTGGGTAAGGTAATTTTTCAAGTTTTGTTACAAAATGAAGAAGAAAAATGAGGCAGTGGTGGGGAGGGAAGGAAGTGGGATCAAGAAAAGGCTTTCGTAAGATTTCAGAAATAATATCAGTTTTGTATTTTCCATTTTGCCAACAGAAATGATGTTATGGGAGACTCAGAGAAAATTATTTGCAGCAATGTCCTTGAGAAGGCAAGATTGCCTCAAGTCTAGTGTCCAATGAAGAGTTGGCTCAGGGAGGGATTAACAAATCATCTAACATTGGTGAGAGCAGAGGACATGGGAGTAGATGTAGGTGTGATGGTAGATATGGTGGCAGGTGGTTTTGCAAGTTCTCTTCTCACTGATTAAGTTTGCTCAGTGGAATAATAAAGCAGGTTATAAGATAAGAGTGAAGAAGGAGTTGGCAACATTTGGAGGTTTGCAGAGAAAGAAGTTGTGAAGTACTAATCTAGGGGTATGTGTGAGTAGCCTTTGAACTCACTTGAGGGCAGTGGCTCTGAAGAATCTGTGTGTGTTTTTCCCTAGTCAAATTGGATATTGATATGGATGAGAGGTGAATTAAATTGACCTTGCAGTTCTCCATTCCTTTACCTTTGCACGGGCTGTGCCATCTTGGGTGCCCTCTCTATCCTGTCTACCTATCTTTTTAACTTTTGGCTTAACTGGCACTTAGTTAATTAAGGCTATCAGGCAGAGTTAATTACTCCCTTCTTGGAACTATCATGGTACCATGTGCATCTTTCTATTGTTATAGTTGCCATATTATAATTTGCTTCCCTGTTTTCATAGTTAGCTTAGCCACTCTGTGAAGGTGCCAATTTAGTCATTTCAGTTTCTAGTATGGTGTTTTTGGCCCATGGTTGGTTTTCAGTAATTGCCTATTGAATTGTACAGAGAGAGTTGGTGGGTGGGAGAGGTAGGATCTAGAGAAAGAAAAATGTTGGCATTTAGAACCAGGCGTGGCTGCTCTACATGGGGTGGCGGGGGGGGGGGGGGGGCTCCTGCCCATGAAGGTGGGCAAAATCACTGCTTACTCAGCTCTAGTGGTGGAGTGAGATGGGGCCTGAAGCTGAAATGAAGCCCATGTACATTGGGTCAATAAGACTCACTTCTATAGAGTTTGCTTTGAGGATCAAAAAAGTTCATATATGTGAAAGAATTTTATAAATGAAAATGTCTTACAAGTGTAAGATATTATTATTTCTTACACTATTGTATGGCAAGACCATAGACAGGTGGATGTGTATATTTTACTAGAGTATAGGCTATATAACAAAGGAATAGAAGGATGGGTTAAAGATAAAAATTATTATAACTATAATCTTCTTGTTGGTCTTTCTATTCTTAAAAGTCTCTGTGGAAGGTATCATCATGATCTCTTTCAGTTACAATATGTTCCAGCGCCTCTCATTGTCTCTGAGCCAAGAGCCCTGATGTGACCTACTTTGCTTAGCCGGGTGGTGTTGTAGACAGACAGTAGAGCCAGCACATTCTGCAGGAAGCAGAGACTGAGGAGCCTGCTGATCTGACTGGCCAGTGTCACAGTGCACAGAAAAGGCCAACCTTTCACAGAACTCCAACATTCAAGGGAACTTTTTAACATTGGCAATGTTAACAATTCCAAAGCAATAAAGTGTTTGATCCTCGATGCTGACAGGAAGTAGTATTACTTTAACACAGGTTCTGACGTTGTCCCTTAATTGTTCTTGTCTACTTGTCTTAGCTTTCCTTTAAGTTTTAAGTTTCTTAAGGGCAGGGATCATGTTTTATACTAGTACTTCATATCCTCTGCCCACACATGCCGGCCACAGTATTTTATAGGTACTTAATTACCATCTGTTACTGATTGGGTTGTTTTAGTAGGTGTCAGGCAGCTTTCATAGTGACCAGGTACAGAGAGAGCATAAAGGAGAAAGTTAAGGATGGAGCCTTTTCTACTACATAAATCACGCGTTGCTTAACCTAAAATCCTGGGAACATAGGATGTCCTGCATAAATGACCTAAACAGTGGGTTTAGGGCACTGTTATTCTACCCTTCTTCCCAACAATTTAAAGTATCATTCTGGCAGTTTATCTTCCTTTCATGTTCTAACTTCAAATAATTTAAAGCATTGCCTTTGTGCTACTTGGTCATGTGAGATTAAAATTCATAAAAGAAGACACTCTAGAAAACACATAGCTCTTCTGTTTTGAGGTACACCAAGAAGGCTGCTTATCTGCTGATTTTGTAGCCTGGGTTGGGTTATGACATTATATTTCTGGGAGGGTCTTCCCCAATGCAAATATATTTCTTGGATAGAGTAGTATGTTAGTCCATTATCATCTAAAGGGAAGCTCAGCTTACTTCTAGTGGATCATATTAGTCACACTAAGGAATTAAAAACAGGACAGATTAGTTTTGATGAGAAAAGCCATCAGAACATTCTGGGAACATGGAGTGATGCCCACGGAAAAACAAAATAAGATCACAAAACTGGAAACTGAAATTAAGAGTCATCTCAGAAAGCAGAATCAAACGTAGAATAAAGATAAAGGCTGTCTTATCTGTAGAGGTTGGAGAGTTTGTTCCAGTAGGGAGAAAACTCTTAGAGTTAAGGGAGAGACTGGTCAGTATTCCACAGGCCCCTCATCATCACCACCAGACCATTACCTTCCAACTCTCATGCGGAAATCCTCTTCATCCTCCCTTGAAATTGCTGCTTCCACCCTCTTCACTCCATCTATTCGATCCTGAGCACCACTCATTTTTCATTGAACTCTCTGGAACCCTATTCCTACTCTTCTTCTCACCTTGTTCCTGCTGCTATTATGAACAATTTCAGAGTCTTGGTACAATTGGTCCAACAACATAGTGTTGAGGAGGAAGAAATTTTTGTCTACCCTTCTAGGTTCTTTTGGCTGGTGTAAGAATTAAATTACCATATCACAGATAAACAGAAGAAAATCTAATTTAATTTCATACAAATGCACGTTTCACAAGAATATGGGGGACCCAAGGACAAATTGGGCAGGTGAGGCTTACATGACATCTTGTGCTAAGGAGAAAGGGTAGTGGTTTGGGACTTTAAATGTGAGGAAGGCAAGTCACATGGAGATGGAAAAGCAAATGTTTGGTAAACAAATGTTTGCTTGGCCATTCAGAGACAAGAGGACACCCAGCAAACTGATCTCTAGGCCCCGCGGAGTCTCCCCCACTACATCTAGCCCATATTCTTTGTGGATCTCTCTGGCGATAGCTATATTCTGGGATCAGACCCTTTCAAATTTTTTAGACAGATAAGGGTATGGTCAGAAGTTTTCCCTTAGTGTTTAGTCTCTTAAAAATAATCAACCCAATATAAATGACTCTATTTATATTTAAGCTGTTTTTCTTTATAAATGTCTCTCATAAAAGTTTTAAAGTTTTCTGAAAGACTTACTTACATAGTTCCTGCATATTTCTGGTTAAGTTTATTTCTATTTTCTTTCCTACCTTTCTTCTTCCCTTCTTCCTTCTTACATCAAAGAGACACACTTTGGTGTAGCAAATTATTGTTCCCCAATGGTAGCGTCCATGTTCTCGAACGTTATGGCTCCCAAACATTAACTATAGGCAACTAACTCCCAGGTGGCTTGTTAGTTATTACCATAATTGTTGAGAACACAAGCTCTAGACTAAAACTATTTGACTGTGTATTTCCACTCTACCACCTTGAGCTGTGGGTCAAAGGCCAAATTTAGTTCACCTTTTTGTGTTTTCATTTTTCTTCTGTCAAATGGGGATTATAACATAGTATTCGGGTTAAATAAATAAATATATTAGGTAAAGAGCTTACAAAATTCTTGCAATGGGTACTCAGTAAATATTAAAAAGGCCTTAAAATATAAAAAGGCCTTAAAATATAAAAATAACTCCGTTTTCTCCTAGGACTTTAAAATTTCATTTATATAAAAAAAAATGTATAACATTCATAACAAATGTTATAACATATAAAAAGTATATAACATTATAACAATAATTAAAACATTTATGAGAAAAAGATGTTATAACTTCTTAAATAGTATCATTATTACTATTATTTGAACAATGCATTTGCTTGAAAATGCCACCTTTGTCATATACTAACTTTGCATATGCATTTGAGTCTAGCTCTGGATTTTTTATCATGATTTACTCACTGAGCTTAATCACATTTGCTTTATAATATATTGTACTTTATTATCTGGTAGAACTTGCTTAATTCATATGCTTCCTTTTCAGACATTTTTTTCTGGTTAAGTTTGACTTTGATATTTATACAAAAATCTTAGAACCAGCTGCTCTGATTTTTGAAAATCAGTTGTTATTTTACTGGGGTTGCAACAAATTTACATATTAACTTAGAGAGAATTAACATTTTTTACAATATTAGCTTTTCCTATCCCAATATAAGAAATAACTATTTATATTTAAGCTGTTTTTCTTTATAAATGTCTCTCATAAGAGTTTTCTGAAAGTCTTACTTATATAGTTCCTGCATATTTCTTAAGTTTATTTCTATTTTCCTTCCTACCTTTCTTCTTCCCTTCTTCATTCTTTTCCTCTTCCTCCTTCTGCTAGGCCTCCTCCTTCTTTTCTTTCTTCTGTTATGATAAATGGCCAATTCTTTTATCATATTTTCTAATTACTTCTTGTTTTTATAGCAAAACTATCGATGGACCCTTTGTGAGCTTGAATCATGTAACTGGATCAGAAAAACAATGATAATATCTTAATCTCCCCTCATTGCAACGATGTATAATCACCATATGTTGGGAAAAGATAAGCTGAGTCAGGAGAATACCTGTTTTAGAAGAGAGGCGCCAAAAGAGAGTAGCCTGAGAGAGCAAGTGGAGGGAAAATAAATGTGACTGAGAAAAGAGCTGACTGTGAGCAGAGATTAAAGTAATACCCCAAAGCAGGTTAATTTTAAACAGCACAACTAAAAAATAGTTGGATATATCAAAGCTGTGCACAGGCAAATTTATAATTTTTTAAAAAGTAATTACATTAAAACTAGATAAATGATGCCTTTTACTCAAGAGACAGACATAAAAATCAGAAGTTAATTATTTATAAAGCAGAAAATTAATAGCATTAAGAGATAAATAACAAGGACTGGCTTCTTAAAAAATAAGCAAAACAAAATTATTAAAATCAAAACTAACTTTTTAAAAAAAACAAGATTCAAGCAAAGAAAATTAGAAAAGTAAAAGGTGGTAACAGTATAAAGCTTTTTAGTATTAAAAAATTCTATATACCTATGCCAATAAAATAGAAAATGAATGATTTGGGAAAAAATATAAATGACTAAAATTGATTTTTAGAAAAAGTATTAAAAGAATGAAAACTAAAGTTGTCATTTTTTAAAACTAGCTTTTACCCTGATACCAAAGAGGTGATAGGGAAGCCCCAGGAACCAACTTGCCTGGCTAGGATCTATTTAACCAACTCTTCTTTAGTTCTTACTCAGTTCAAATATGGTTCTGAGCATTTCACAGGTAGTAATTCATGTAACTTTATGAAGAAGAGTTAACTATTATCTCCATTTCACAGAGGAGCAAACTGAAGAAGTCAGAAGTTAAGGAACTGATCTGCTACCCAAGGTCACATAGATGGCACTTGATGGCAGTGAGAGGTGACATGAAAAAGTGCCCCAAAGCATGTCCTCTAGTGCCAACCTACTCAAGTTCAAATCCTGACTCTCCCATGTCCTAGCTCTATTAGGAATAGCACAAATAAAAAACAGTTGGGCATGATTTCTAATCCTTTTGTGCTGCAGTCTCTATATGAGTAAAAGTGAGAAATAAATAAAATAATGCTAGAAAGAATTTAGAATATATAAATAAAAGAATCAAATGAAATAATCATATAAGTAATTCAGAGCTCCTTTTCCAACACACTATGCCACTTCTTAGGATGTAGGAAATAGTAATGGCACTTGAAATAAGTTAATGATTGTGTAGATGTTCATGACTCATTAAAATACGGATGGGAATGTTGATGTTGGGGGGTATGGAAAAGGAAATGAAAGGAACATGGCAAACATCCTTAAAAATAGGGTCATTATTATGATTACCATTATTATTATTACTAAAACAGGACAGAGTATACATAAGAAGACATCAATCACAAAATCTAATTTCCTTATACCCCAAATTAAAAAAAAATCCATGAATTTAAGTATACTAAAAACTTTGGTTTCTCTTCTAATGTTCTAAACAGTGTTTGAAATCTGAAATATAAATGTAAACTGAACTCAAGGCAATAAAGAAATTATGCCACATGGCCGAGTTGAGTTTAACTTAGGAATACAAGGAAGTTTTGTTCCTCACTTTAATATATCCAATAAGAATATAGGTGTAATGCAATCATCTCAATCGATAGCTGCATTATTTCTAAACTTAAAAACAAACCAACCAACCTCGTTCACCTAAAAATAGCAAATCTGCCCTCGCCGGGTAGCGCAGTTGGTTGGAGCATCATTCTGTCCACCAAAAAGGTTGCAGGTTTCACTCCGGGTCAGGGCACAGACCCAGGTTGCAGGTTTGATTCCTGGTTCAGGGTGCACACTGGAGGCAGCCAGTTGAGGTTTCTCTATCATATTGATGTTTCTTTCTCTCTCCCTTTTTCTGTCTCTCAAATTAATTAAAACACATCCTCGGATGAGGATTTTTTAAAAAAAGAATAGCAAATCTTTCCTAACCAAGATAAGGAATATCTGTATTAAAATAAGCAGCTAATATCATACTCCATGGTAAATTACCTGGAGCTGAAGACCTCCATTCTCTGAGCATAAGAATCACTTATGGGGAGTTTGTAAGATCTACTGTTGCCTGGCCAATTAAATCAGAATCTCAATGGGTTGGGACTGTGGCAACAAAACAGAATAGCCAGTCTAGAAAAAAGCTAATTAAAATCAAGGACTAGATTAGGATGCATACCATTTTTATATGACATTATTTTGGAGGTTCTGGTGCATACACTAAAACATCCTATCTAATAAAAGGGTATATGCAAATTAACCATCATTCCGCAACAAAGATGGCGGCGCCCATAGTGGCCGGGGCGGGATGCTGGCGGCGTTGCAGGCTGGGCTGAGGGCACCACCCCCCGTGCACGAATTTTGTGCATCAGGCCTCTAGTGAAACAAATAATAAATGAAAATATTGGCCAGAAGCAGATAAAATAATAATTTGCAACCAATGTGATTATGCAGTACTTGGAAAACCACAGGAGAATAAAGTGAAATACTTAAAGAATTATTAAGAGACTGTACTTATCTACAAAGGCAGATTCCTATGTATCAACAACACAAGTTAGAGGATATGATAAATATTTCATTTAGATTATAAACACAGAGAAAATAGAACTAACAAAAAATATGTGGAACTTAGCCTTGGTCAGTGTGGCTCAGTTTGTTGGGCATCATCTTGTGCACCAAAAGGTTGTTGGTTCGATTCCCCATCAGGGTACATGCTGGGGTTGTGGGCTTGATCCCCAGTAGGGAGTGTGCAGGAGGCAGCTGATCAATGTTCCCCTCTCAGATTGATGTTTCTCACTCTTTCTCTTGCTCTAAAAAGCCAATAAAAATTTTAAAAATGTGTAACCTAGATAAAGGATATAATAAAATTTGATTTTGAATATATAGCCTGGATCTGTGGTTTTCAAACTATAGTTTTTAGAGTCTCAGGTCAAAAGTGACAAAAAAGGAAATATGGGTCTGAGTAAGAGGACCACAGGACCCTGCTCCTGCTCTAACTGAAGCAGCTCCATTTTTCTTGTTTTCAGTGTTGGCCTTCTGCATAAGATTTTACTTGAAGAAACGTTTCTTGGTGTGTGTGTGTGTGTGTGTGTGTGTGTGTGTGTGTGTGTGTGTGTTTGCCACTAGCAACTACCTCTAGGGTAAATAAAATGTTCCTTAAGAACATTCAGTTCCTTTTGCTCTCCAAGGAAAAATTGCTCGTTTATTTACTCATTCAGTCGCTTGTTCTGTGTTTATTGAATACCCACAATACTAGTATACAAAAATTACCAACAATTGTTGAGCACCTACTAGGTTATATGCCTTATGTAATTCCATTTAATCTCTACAAATATCATGTGAGGAAGGTATTATCCCCATTATTTACAGATGAGGAAAAACATTCGAGTTAAGGAACTTGCCCAGGCTCTCACAGTGGTGAGAGCTACAGTTGTAATTTGAAGTGTTTCAGATCGACTTCAGAGCTCCTTTTCCCCCCTGGACATACCATACTATGTTGTGGCATGTAGGAAAGAGTGATGACATTTGGAATAATGATAATGATTGTGAAGATGTTCCTGACCCATTGAAATACTGGTGGGGATATTGATGTTGCAGGGTACAGACAAGGAAATGAAGGAGATGTTGATATTGGAGAGGGTGATGTGTATGGGATGCATGTGATTTGGGTGGGAGCTGTTCTCTAGGGTAACTCAGTCTTCTGTCAGTTATGATGGAATGACAGGCACCAGAATTTGCCTGAGTCAAATACCTTCTGTCAGGAAGAGAAAAAGACCTGGCTATTGGGTCTGGAGAGTAGAGAACATATTTGAAGTAACCTAGGGAGTGCTGTTAAATGACAGGAGATGTGAAGGATTCAGGTTGAAATGGAGTCACCAGCAAAGATGGCCTGGGCAGAGCAGGGAGCTTGCCTAGAAACACGCTCTCGCCTATGGCAGTGCTCACAATTACTTTACTTTTATATCTACTGCATGTGTGCCAATAGACCCTGTCCCTGGGCATAAATGGAAGGAATGGGGATGGTATAAAAGGCCATTCTGACCACTGATTGTATTAGTCTGAAATATTGAAATTAGGTAAGACATGCTTTGCATTGTAAACACAAAGGCTCTTGCCACTTGAATAATGTCTTTTATTGTAAATAGTTACTGGCATGCACTTTGTGCCAGGGTCTGATCATTTTAAAATAAGCTGCCCACTTAAATTCTATATTCATAGAACTCAGCAATTAAACTCCAGTTCGTAGTTGCTCTACCAACGCAGACCACCCCCACGTATCCTAAGATCCTGCTTAAAGCAACAAGACCTTTCTGTCTTTACTACAATACAACACAGGGAAATTATGGAACACATTTTCTGATGAAGCAACAATAAGAAACAGAAAACAGCCCTAACCGGTTTGGCTCAGTGGATAGAGCGTCAGCCTGCGGACTAAAGGGTCCCAGGTTCGATTCCGGTCAAGGGCATGTACCTGGGTTGCAGGCACATCCCCAGTAGGAGGTGTGCAGGAGGCAGCTGATCAGTGTTTCTCTCTCATTGATGTTTCTAACTCTCTATCCCTCTCCCTTTCTCTCTGTAAAAAATCAATAAAATATATTAAAAAAAAGAAACAGAAAACATGATGTCAAAAGTTCTTATTGCTAATGAGATCTATTACCATTTCAACTTGTTCGAAGTTGAAATAAACACTATGAATAACTATAAGTAAGAATTAACACTCAGGGTAGAAGCAATCAGAGGTGATTAGATGATTTAGTTGGGTCCTAAGCAAGATGTCCTAATTTCAAAATTACTCATGTATTCCAAGCAACAGAATACATGCTCATTCTATTTAAGAGGTAGTGGTTCTTTCTACCCAAGTAATAAAGCACATACACCCAAATTCTGGGCTGAAAATAGATGATTATTAGCATTATAATTTATGTAAATGGCTGCTCCAGTCATGTGAACATAATTGGTATCTCTGTCATATGCTAATTATAACATAAATGGATTATAAATAATCATGTGAGAGGACTTCATTTTTTTAGCTGAAATCTTGTTTAAACGGTCTACTATTTTATAATATAAAATGTGAAAGGAATGACTCAAATATGTTTAAACACTTAAAATAAAAATTGTTTGGTGTTCTAAAAATTATATTTGTTAGGATTTGGTAGACATAAGTTATATTTAAGACCTAGAGCAATAACTCCCAATCTTATTGGCATTTATTGAGTATGTTTGTCTTAGGGCAGTCCTTGGGAGGGAGAATGGGAATAAAGTTCTCAAACTGAGTGCATCAAATCACCTGGACTACCTGGTGCAGTATACAGATCTTGTAACATCGAAACCCACCCCTAAAACCTATATGTTCATGTTGACCACTGTCACCCCAATACATTTAATAAAATAAATTTAATAAAATAGAAAGCTTTAAAAAATCATCTGGAGGGACTGGCTAGTGTGGCTCAGTGGTTGAGTATCAACCTATGAACTGGGAAGTCGATTCCCTGTCAGGGCATATGCCGGTGTTGCCTGCTCGGTCCCCAGTAGGGGGGCATGCAGGAGGCAGCCAATTCTATCTCTCTCTCCTCCCTTCCTCTCTGAAATCAATAAAAAATGAAATAAATCATGCGGAGGGCTTGTTAAACACAGAGTAGAGTGCTGGACGCCGAGAAGTCCTGATCTGCTGGCCTGAGCTGGGTCCAATGATTTGCATTTCTAACAAGGGCCAGGTGATGCTGATGCAATTAGCTCCAGCACCACACTTTTTAAAAAGGATGGATGCCGTCTCAGACGCTGGTGCCTGGAGGAATGACGGGACTCGGCAGCTTTCAGGCCTCTTCGGATGGTGAGTGGATGCAGCCCGTGTGGCGGTTATGTCCTGTGTCAGGGCCCTTGCCAAGCCAGGACTCCTTTTGTGCTTGTTTATTTGCTTGTTGTTTCCCTATTTCAGCCTGAGCCAGCACAGGCCCATGTTTGTACATTCTAAGAGCTTTTTGCTTTTCAATCCAGAACCAGGCCAACATGGGCAAGTTTCTTTGCAGTTTCCTTTACCAGTGGACAGAAGTTTTTCTAGACCCTTCTTTCCACTGAAGTTGTATCCTCAGGGCCTCTATCTTTAGGTGGCTCACATGTGTTTTGTGTGCATTCTGCTCTTTATTACTACTTTCATTGGATTTCATTTGCAGTTCTTTCCCTAATTTTCAACATGGATGCTTCCATAATTGATTTTTAGCTTTGTTTTTTCCTAATACAAGCATTCAAGGCCCAACTTTCTACCTGGAGAGAGCTCAAAGCTTAGTCTTCCTTTCCAAAGTGGCTATTAAAGTCCAAATTCCTTGTTTAGGAAGGTCAAGCAACACCCTAGGACAGTCAAGGCCATTAAGGCTCGCTGACACACGGCCTTTGGCTCTTATCCATTGTTGTTTTCCCACTAGGGAATTCCTTCTTTCTCACCAACTCAGATTTGCATTTACAAGTCTGCTTGTCATATTTTATGAATCATTTACCGGTGTTTTGCAGTAAGTGGCTTTTCAGGATCTCGATTCCGTCATATCACTAAAATGACAATACCTATAAAGTCTTCAGCTCAGTGCCTGCCAGATAAGTTCTTTGTAAATATTTGCTGTTCTTGTTGTTAGCATATCTAGATCCTAGAGTGGCAGCGGTGAGAAATGGAGTGCTATAGGAAGAAAATCCTGCCAGAAATCGTGATAGAAACAGAAGAGATATAGCAAATTCTAACTTTAACAAGATTGTGATAACCGATATACTGTAGATTGCGTGCTTTCTGAATAGACCAAGAAAACTAATCGTATCAAGAGAAAATTCTTGAACAGAAGTCCCAGAATCAAATTCAGAACTACCCTATAGAGCTGCTAGGGCCCAGTGGGCACAACACTAGGGACACCATTGGTGGACCAAGATGTCACGGTGACGGTGACCAGACTGAAGATACACTCCTCCAAGGTTTGCATTTTGGCAAAGTGAAAAACGAAGCAAGAATGTATAAAGGAGCTAGACACTTTTTAAGGCAGTAATTAGGAGTGGCCTTGCTGCCTCACAGGTGCACACCCTGTGTTAAAAACAAATGAATAGCTGAGAAGGAATGCTTGAGTGTAGCTGTTTGTTTCCTACTGGCGTTGTTCTCAGAGGCCTGGGGCCCAGGCAAAGGGCGAGGGAGGAGGGGGGAGGGAAGAGGGGTCCCCGATGAATCAGGTGAGTAAAATCAAGTTATATTCAGTCTCAAACTGTTTGAGAAGAAAAGTTAAGTACTAGATTCCCAACAGCTGTGCCATTTGGTTCCTTGCTGGCTCTTCCCTCTTTTTCCCCCTGGATGTTCTTTTCCACTCTTTCCTCTTCTGTGTCTTTCCTCTTCTGTGTCTTTCCTCTGTTGTCCCTTCTCTGTTCCCTGCCACCCACCAGCCATGAGCCAGCAGCTCCCCGTACTGTACCACATCATGTAGCAGAGAGTTCTCTTCAGTTCTGGCTGGGTTTTAAGATGGAGGCCATGGTGTTCAGAAGGGCTGGTGGGAGGTAGGCAGGCCCTCACCTCTAGAAATGCAGTGTCATGTCACGTGAATGCTAGTGGGGACTGTTCACCTCCTGGGAAAGCTAGTTATCAGGATGAGAGCCCAAACCAGGTTGGAGCAGCAAGAATGAGGCAGCTAATTGCTCCAGCTGCTGCGCACAGGCTGCCGGGGTTTACCTTCCCAGGCACAGAATTGTCCGGGGTGGAGAGCAGTGATGGCCAGGAAGGAGGGCTGCAGAGCCGGGGGCTGGCAGGCCATTCCCAGAGCTCAGTGCCCGCCTGTGGGCCCTGTGATGTGACGCAAGGGCGCAGAGGCCTCGGTTCCTTCCCCCTGGAGCACCACCTCTAACCCAGAGTCAGAGGAAGCTCTGGAGGGGAGGGCGAGTTCAGTGAGGCTGGCTGGCACTGTGGTTCACCTCACTTTGACTTTGGATCCCCTTGGGAAATAGGTGTCTTTCTTTCCAGGGAACATTAATGTAAAGTCTTTCAGAAAGACACAGCTTTTCCTCAAAATCAGAGAAGAGTTGGCAATCACAGGGCCGTTTCTGAAGTAGGTAAGAGGAGAGAGGCACGTGTTCCAAAGCCAATGGGCATTTGCTGAAGGGCCAGCAAAGGGGGAACAGGAAAAAACGGTACCTTGTTTATTGCACTTCACAGATGTTGCATTTTTTACAGATTGAAGGCAAGACTCTCCACCAGCAGAAAGATTACAACTTGCTTTATTGCGATACTCGCTTATCGTGGTGGTCTGGAACCAAACTGCAGTATCTCTGAGGTATGCCTGCAAAATGTGCATAAAATGAGTGGGCCTGACGATGCTGGGCCTGGCCTGAGCCGGCCAGATTGCTCCGTGGTGTCTTTCTTTGTGGAGTTGATACCTTGCTCTGTGGAGTACTGAGCAGAGCCAGTGAGTGAGGCAATTAGGAAACCCAGGCTTGGGGCTTCTTGTGACCTTATAACAGAGGCCAACCCCGGAGACATCCCCAGAGGAGCATGGTCATCTTACATCTCACATCTTGGGATAAGGGGTGGTTTCACAGTTGCCTTGCAAGTAAAATAGCCTCTTCATATGCCTGTCCAAGCACTGCTTCTTTTTTTTTTAATATGTTTTATTAATTTCAGAGAGGAAGGGAGAGAGAGAGATAGAAACATCAATGATGACAGGGAATCATTGATTGGCTGTCTCCTGCATGCCCCCCCCCCCCGCATTGGTGATTGGCCCCACAACCTGGGCATGTGCCCTGACCGGAAATCAAACCATGACCTTCTGGTTCATAGGTCGATGCTCAACCACTGAGCCACGTAGGTTGAGCCAAGCACTGTTTCTTGATACTTTCTTGTCTTTTTCAGGAGTTAATGGGAGTCTGAGAAAAGGGCTGGGGCAGGTGCTAGGGTTTCTAGTAATTCTGTTCCAACCTTTTGAAGTCATAATGGTGGCACATGGACTCTACAGACGTGAAGGAGAAAGAGAAGGAAACATGTAGACATGCCCACCAAGGATTCTGATCAATATAAATGGAAATGGAGGCTTTTAAATGATGAGGAAGGTATTCGGGCTCTAAAGATAGTCTCCTCAACAAAGAAATCAGATTACAAATTGGTGGTATTGTTAAGCTATACAAAGAACAATTGAAATTAGAGCATTTTACAGTGAGCCATATATATCATTGTTTTTGCCCACAATAACTGCCATTTAGAGAGTTTACTGTGAACTCAGCCTCTTATGCAAACTGTTTAATTCTCACTTTTCTATGAACAAGGCATTGCTATTATCCCCAATTTTATAAATGAGGAAACTGAGGTCCAAAATGGTGAAATAACTTGTCCAAGGTCATGTACAGTTTGTATTCAGAACTCTAACCTAGTTCTAAATTTGCCACCCAAGTTTTAACCTCAGTGCTAAACCATCTCATAGCAGACTTGGCAGGTGGAGACCAACAGCTACATTTCACAGGGCAGGAGATTTTGGTTTATAGTAAGTTTATATGAAATTGCTGATTTTATTATTTCTTTCTTATAAAAATGACAATGTCATATGCTATAACCTAAAAGACTAAGTGAATTAACCAAGATTATTTTATTTAACGTGTCCTCCTAAGACCCTAAAGCCACACTCTTTCAACTACTTCACTCAATCTGGGAGTAAATGTCTATATATATAAAAGCCTAAGTGACCATTCGACTAGTAGCTATGATGTGCACTGACACCAGGGGACAGATGCTCAATGCACAGGCATGGAAACATGGGACAGACTGATGAATCTCAGAGGGAAGGGGGGAGGATTCGTGCACTGGTGGGGTCCCTCAGCCTGGCCTGTGCCCTCTCACAATCCGGGACCCCCCTCAGGGATGTTGGACTGCTGGTTTTGGCCCAATCCCCACAGGCCAGGCCGAGAGACTCCAACAGTGCACAAATCTGGGCCTCTAGTTTACTCATAAATGACTAAAGGTTACCACCCTTTGGGGTCTCACCACTTTGTGGAAATGTTGTGTTGGGACAAAAATACAGGGTGCAACTTATAAAAAGTACCTCAATAAAAGTGTTTAGGTGAGTTCTATGAGATTGTAGAGAACAAAGTCCTGGAGAGATCAGAAAAGGCTTCCAGCCCACATTCCTGATTGAGAGAGAGCAGCTCATGCAGTTTGTGAAGTGAGGAATAACTGTGCCTTCAGGGAGCAAGTAGTTGGGCTTGGCTAGAGCTTTGGCCTTTGATTGGGGAGTGAGGGAATATCATAGGGACACATCACAAAGTGTAGGACCCCTGTAGGCCTTCTGGGGTCCAAGGACCTGAGGCTTTGGGGCCCACTGTGGGTTCTTGGCTATGATCAGGAAAGAGTTTAAACTTGAGCCATCATAGAGTTTAAAGTGAAAGTTAGTTTATCAGTGAAGGAGTGAGACAGAGAGTGGCTACTCTACCAGCAGAGCAGCACTTCCTTAGTGGGATTTAATTCTTTTATTAAGGCTCATTTAATTGAGGGGAAGGGCATTCAGTAAGGGAAAGGAATATTCAGGATATTTCCAAGAAAGGGGTGGAGGTTTCTTGAAGAGCTCCAAGGCCATTTTGTGTCCCTGCATGGGCTTTCCATTTCCATGGGTGACTGGTGGCTTGGAGTGTTTGGTTTCATATGCTAATGTATTACAATGAATGTATATTGAGGCTCGGGGTTACCCGAAAGATGAAATTAGTTGCCATGTTGGATTGACTGGTCTCTGCTGGTTCTAAGACATAAATCCTTGGGGGTTGGTCTTACTGTATCCTTGACAGTTCCGGTAGCCCTTATTAGTTACAGCCCTTTTGCCACATACCCTATCTCACTACAGAGCAGCATTTAATTATTTTAAGCACTGAAGTGACACAATCAGATTTGAGCTTAGAAGGCCCTTCCTGTATGTGTGTGCAGGCTCCGTGGGAAGGGCATGCCTAAGGGACTAATTATGTCCGACAAGACATGATGCATGCCTGCCCTCAGTCTCAGAGGGGACAAAAGGCAGGAGTGATCTGGGGACTATGTAGGTGGTAGAATTGACAGGCCTTGGTGACTGATTTGGAAGGAAGGGGCATTCTGCAAATGATGAATGTATTTGGAATCTACAAATAGATTCTTGGCCTTAACCAAGTGTTTAAAAGCTCACTAAACCTCTAGGTCAGTGGTTCTCAACCTTCTGGCCCTTTAAATACAGTTCCTCATGTTGTGACCCAACCAGAAAGTTATTTTCGTTGCTACTTCATAACTGTAATGTTGCTACTGTAATGAATTGTAATGTAAATATCTGATATGCAGGATGGTCTTAGGCGACCCTGTGAAAGGGTCATTTGACCACCAAAGGGGTCTCGACCCACAGGTTGAGAACCGCTGCTCTAGATGAAGGATGAATCTCCTACAAGAAAGAGCCTTGGGCAACAAAAAGCTATCTCCCCTTGTTTAAAAGAGATGGAAATAAGGGATGAGTATTCTAAACTGGAGACTGGTCACCAGGGGAAGTCTCCCCACTCATGATGGGGCTGACATTCTGGGGTCTGTATTGTTCTGACATAGTGCCTAACATTCATTTGGATTGATGACTGCCATGCTTTGTGTTGTCAAATATTATGAGCATCACCCCTGCTTTTTCCAAGGAAACAAACCAACTCACCTATATTATTGGTGTGAGAAATGCTACTCAGAATGTTACTCAACGGAGAACATGTTTTTGAATGAATGTTCCTATATCCTTGGGATAAAAGGAAGATTAGGCACCAGAATCTAAGGGCAGGGCTTTGGGATAGTATTTAATGCCATGGGAAAAAGAGGAAAGTTAAGAAATATCTTATTTGGTTACTGAAGGAGAAGGCAGGTCTAGCTCTGCTGGAAGCAGCCTGGATCTTATACCGTGTGTCTCAGTTGCTATGAGCCCTCTGTGTAGCTTTGTCATCCTGGATCTATGCAAATTGTTCCCATTCTTGAACCTTTTGGTAGCGCCTATAGTATTACAGCCTCCCACAGGAAGTGACAGGAGAGGTAATGAACATATTTGTCCTGCTAACCATGAATTTAGTAATACTCAATAGAAAAAGTAATTTTGTTCATAGCCAAAGGAAAGTTCTGGGACCTTCTTGTGATCAAAGTTGAGTCAAAATTCAACCTCTTAGAAGAAACGTAGTCTGCTTATGATATTAAAAAATAAAAGGCTACCTAGCCTTTGCCTGTTGGAAAGTGAGTAAAAAGGAGGCTGTGTTATCATTAGGCATGCCAATTGACTAAAAAAGAAGTTAAGCCCATTTAAAACTAGTCCTCGAAAACCTTGATTTCTCTTCCCCGTGTGGTCTATATAGCCTAACATGGATTTTCAGAGGGCTGGAAAATATGAAGGAGGCTTATTAATCAACTCTCCCAAGCAGCTGAGTGAAAGGGTTTCTAAGGCTGGGAAGATGGAAGCATTAATCAATAGCTTTCAAAGTAGCAAGGCTCCCAGCAATAATCAGCAAAGACCTCTGTCAGCAGCGGTGAATTGTTTGATGGGAGCAGGAAACAACATAAACTGCCACATTAAATCGTGCTGGAGATCTACGTGTTGGAAATCCTTCATGGTCTGTGTCCTCCACAATTTAGAATGTTTATGATATGACAGAACTCAACTGCTGTGAATTTTCAAATTTTACTCTGTCACTGTCTTTCTCTTGTCCTGTTCTCTACTTCTTGGTCTCTGTGTCTGGAAGTGTGAAGGGTTTTATCACATACACACAGTTGGGGGTTTTTCAGATGAGGCCAGTTATGGACTTGGTGAAACACTGGACTGCATGGGAAGCTGAATGTTTTGGCAGTTCCATTTGGTGAAACCTGGAACCGGGGCAGAGTGAAGGCAAAGGACTGCCTCAGGCTCTGGGATAGCTCAACACTGCACCCATCTTCATGTATCTTGTAAGCATGTCTAGGGCCATGTGGACTCCAAGAACACAGTTTCTTCTCCAAAATAAAGGATGAATAGGTTAAAATGAGACAGAGTAGATCATACCCCATTGGTCCCTGTGTTCCACATCAGAACCTTAGTGTATGCCTACTGCCCTAGACAGGAAGATTGATATTCTCCGAAGCAAATGTAGGGTACCCTCCTGACCCAAGAGGTGATTTACCTTTGACCCTTTCTCTTGACCCTTTGACCCTCTTTCCCTTGACCCTTTGCTGTTTCATGAGGTCTCTTTCTGTTTTTAAGATCTGCAGTCACTAGGAATGTATTTTTCCCCTTGAAATTATAAAATAAGGGATTATTGAGCATAGATTTAAAAACCACATTTCAAAGACATTGTAGGCTAACAAAAGTTTTGTTTATTGGTTAAGGAACATAACCATCAGAAATAACATTCTTTCTGTGAGAAATTGCTTTCTGGTTTACAAACAACTGAGATATAAACGTAATTGGGAACCTAAGTCATCTGAGAGCCCTTAGTAGAGATTTATAATGTGATGATATTAAGCATTCGGTAGCAGAGACTATTAGTTGGCTTCCAATTCCATGGTAATCCAATTTTTAATTAAGTACATGGCCTTTCAAAGTAAAGATTCCTTTCTGAGCCTTCCTGGCAGCTAGGTGTGCCTGGTGACTAATAGGCTAATAAGATGCTGGCCTTCGTGGTCCATGATTGTGTCTGTGTGCTTAATTATGGGACTTGGATGTGAGGCCCTTCCCTTCCTTAATCTTGCTGCTTAGAGTGCACATGCTGCCACATTGGTGCATGGAGTCAAGGCCACCCGTAGCAGTGCAACCAAATAGAAGTCTGAGCCCCTGGCACCTTGAAGCATCAAATCCTAATCTTCCATTCTGGATTTTTATTTAAGATGAATAAACTGCAGTCCTGTTTACACTATAGTCATTTGGGTCTTTCTGTCACGGCTGAACCCAATTCTAACTAATAGACATTTATTACCATAACTCTTAATAGTGACACTTGATTCTGCCATTTTGGTATTAGCTCAGCCCCTAGATTAAGTTGCTTTTGTAAATGAGCCTCACAAGCATGTATATTCTCTCTTCAGTATAAAGCATTTCAGGCTAGTAAGGTCTCTGACTAGCATGCAACTATAACGTCAATATTTCTATTATCAATTGCTTCCAATTGCCAGTAAACCTGGAAAGAATCAGTTTTGCAAGCGGATCAGTTCTTTTGATCTTATCCCCGAGGTCTCTGTCAAGAAAAATATGAGGATTTGATCATTTCCCTCTTGACTCTTCGAAAATAGTAAAATAATTGAAAATCCTGTCTGAGTGAAGGTAGAAAGTAACTGGCAAAGTTATTGGCCAGTTATTGGTCAGAGTGAAAAACAGCTTTTAAACATTCTACATGTATCAGTTGGCTATTTCTTGAGTTGCTGGTCTAGAATGGCCTCACACATCTGGTGGTTGGCTGGCTGTCAGCTGAGTCAGCTGGTGACCAGGCCACATGTCTTTCATTATCTAGCAGGCTCGCCTGAATTTGTTTACATAGCAGTGGCATGATTGCAAGAGAGAGTGGAAATGTGCAAAGTCTCTAGAGACCTAAGCTCAGAACTGGCACACCATTACCTCCATCACGTTCTATGCCAAAGCAAGTCACAAGGCCAGATTCAAGGGGTAGGGGAAACAGACTCCACTTCTTGATGGGAGGAGCCACAGAGTCCACTGCAACAGATACAGGTACAGGGAAGGGTGAAGAATGGAAGCCATTTTTGTAACCAATCTAACACATTATGATTTTTTGCATAAAAACTCTTCAGTTGTGCTGAACACGCAGGACACTCCCAAGAAAGCAGACCACTTCCTTCATGAACAGATGAATAGTTTGGATTTCTATAATAGCATACTCTCTAGGGTGGGGCAAAACTAGGTCCACAGTTGTGGGTGCATGAAACAGAGTTTATTCTTGTATTATTATTTATTAACTATTATATTTTCCATATGAACAACTATAAACCTATTTTTGCCCCACCCTGTAGTTTGGGTGGCTTATTAACAACAGAAATTTATTTCTCTCCATTTTGGAGGCTGAAAGTTCATGATCAAGGCACCAGCAGGTTTGGTGTCCGGTGAGAGCCCACTTTCTGGTTCATAGATGACATCTTTTCACTGTAACCTCACGTGATGGAAAAGGGCAAGAGATCTTTGGGTCTTTTTTGTAAAGACACTAGTCTTATGAAAGATCTAATACCATCACCTTGGGGGTTAGAATTTCAACATATGAACATTGAAGGAATACAAACATTTAGTCCATAGCAGTAATGTGGCTGTGATTTCTAAGTTGAGTATCCGGGAATTATAGCTTTAGTTCTCAGGTTCTCAACCAAATCACCATAACAACTTTGTAACTGAGTTTCTAATTTAGTCTTTTTACCCAGATCTTTCCTTCATTGGTGTTCCACTTACATGATAATTAGATACCTTACCTGAAAACCACATCAGCAAGGTGATGACAGTCAAGGGGTCTGTATACTAGTGGAAGTGATAAAGTGGCCTTTGCCTCTGAACCCCACTGAAATTTCTAATATTCTAGTCTCTTTGATAGGGAGCAGGGATGCAAAATTAGTAAGACTCAATACTCAGTCCAACTCCTCATAGAGTCTTAGTCTGGTCAAAGAAAGAAACATGGAAACAATCTAGAGTAATTCAGTGTGGCAGGTATAGGTAGCAGAGGCACACTCAAGGAACAAAGATGACACAGGAGGTTTCTCTCTGGGGACAGATCAGTGTTGACATTCCCCAGGGACCTTCCTACCCCCTACGCTTGCTTTCCTACTAGTCCCCAGGTCCCTTCACTTCGGCCCCCT
>NW_005871066.1:9086901-9131140 GCF_000147115.1 Myotis lucifugus
CCCCCCGGCCCCCAGTAATTTTCTTAGTCTAGACCACATTCTGCTCCTGAGTTGCTATTGAGACCAAACCATCAGGCGCCTTTTTCTGGGCCACTCTTGGAGCTCCTGTTGCTGTTCACTCTCAGAGGATGGCAGGTCCTCTCTAATTAAAGTTATTTACAAGGCTTTTATCAGAATGGGCTTTTTTTCACGTTTTTTAGACCTTCAGTACTTTCATATCATCCTTCTCTCTAGAAATGTGAGGGGACATAAAGCCCCTCTAAGGAAAACATATGAGAGACACTAAAATTGCCACTCCCCAAAGTAATTCTTAACATGCACTGGTGGCTGTGGATGAAGACGGAGAGCCTGAGGCTGAGATCTCTCCAGAACGGTAGTGTCCTCTGTCATTCGCTTTTCAAGAGCTCTTGTTGGCCTAACAGTCTTCTCCAAATCCCTTATTCCCATCTCTTTCAGAGAGTCCAGACTCTTGTGCAGTGCAACATGTGACTATACCTCCTGGGTGGGAATACTGATTAGGTGGTCCCTTGGGGACCTCACCACACTTCTCACTTATTAGATTCCTAGTTGTTTATGTAATTGCTATTTTTAAAAATGCAGTCTCTTTGAGCCAGAAGCACTCCCATTCCTAATGAATGGCAACAGCTGAATACACTTCGTTATCTGCTTGGAGTCCTGTATCTTCAGATTCTACAGACTGAGGTAAGCCAGTATTGAGATCCCAAGGACTGGTCATTCAATTTTCTCTTATGTACAAAGCTTTTTAGGAGGATATTCAAGAACAGAATTAATTAGACATTTTTTCTTTATAGGTTTGAAAGCATTTATTATGTGGACCACAGTTTCCCACCCATACTATGTTTGATGCTTGGCAGTGAGCCATAGTTTTGCTACAAAAATACAGAGAACTGAACCTGAAAAATAGGCAAGGAAGCCCTAAACCAAATGAAAATCAGACCGCCAACCACTCGGGGATCCTTCCCCCTGGCCGCCCGGCCACACACACCCTGATTAGGAGCAGGGCAGTCCACCAACCTCCCACGTCCTGTCCTTCTGGCCGGCCCAGTCCCACCGGCCCTGATCAGGGTGGGCCAGTAGGACCCCACTCGTGCTCGGATTCATGCGTCACGCCTCTAGTATGTTAATAAGACTATCCTTGCTCATTTGTGTTGAAATCAGAGGAATTCGTGAATTGCCTTTCTCCATTGCTAGTGGGAGTGGAGTTCTTGGGGTGCTGCTGAAATAAGCATTTCTGGAGGCCCCTATGGGAGGATGAGATGTGGTAGAAAGCTTTATTTGTGTGGAATTACATCCCTCGGTTTGTAAAATCCTATTTTCTTAATCCAGTCCTGGAAGATATGCAGCTGGGGATTCAGCAGAGCTAAAAGCAAAGCCAGTGTCTAGAGTTTCTGTTCCATGGTGGAGCTGGGTCTGGTGTCCATCAGTCTATTGCGTGTGGGGTCCACCTGGCTGTTGGCCATGTGGGTGAATGCAGGAGCATGAGAATCCCCCGGGCCAGGAGTCAAGGGTAACATGCCAAGAGGCAAGAGAGAAAACTCCTTTGTGTAGAAGCTTAAGTATCTTAAACCTTCCTGCACTTGCAGTGGCCAAGCCTACTCTAATGAATGACCTGTTCCCAGGTGTGACTGACAGGAAAGTGCCTTTCATATGTCATCCAGTCTTTTCTGGGCATGCATCTGTTCTTCCCCTGTCTAGTCCCTTCCCCCAGTGAGGTGGGTGGCTTCCCTGAGGAGTGTTAATCTGCAACTTCCTGGCAAAACTATACAAGTGAATGCCTACAAAATTTGTCCTTCCCTTTGCTCCTTTCCAGTTATTAATAACAGGTATTTACAATGGTGTCAGTGTCACCTCTGCTCCTTTGACAAAGATCAGTTGACTGTATTTATGTGAGTCTATTTCTGGGTTCTCTATTCTGTTCCATTGATCTATTTGTCAGTTCTTCCATCAACACCATACAGTCTTAATTACTGTAATTTTATAGTAAGTCTTAAAGTCAGATAATATCAGTATTCCAACTTAGTTCTTTTTTAATATTGTGTTGGCTATTCTGGGTTTGTTTGTTTGTTTGTTGTTTGTTTGTTTGCCTCTGCATATAAACTTAAAAATCAGTTTTAAGTTTACTTGCTGGGATTTTGATCAAGATTGGATCAAACCTATAGATCAAATTGGGAAGAACTGACATCCTGACAATATTGAGTCTTTTATCTATGAGCAGGAAATATCTCTCCATTAATTTAATTCTTCTTTGATTTTGTTCTTTAGAGTTTTATAGTTTTCCTCATATAGATCTTATTTATATTTTGTTAGATTTATATTTATGTATTTCTTTTTGGGGGTGATAATGTAATTGGTATTGTGTTTTTAATTTAAAATTCTACTTGTTTACTGCTGGTATATAGGAAAGTGATAAACATTTGTATATTAATCTGTATTCTACAACCTTGCTATAATCACTTATTAGTTCCAGGGTGTTTTGTTGCTGGTATTTGTTTGGTTTTTGTCAATTCTTTTAAATTTTCTACATAGACAATTATGTCATCTACAAACAAAGACAGTTTTATTTCTGCCTTCCTAATCTGTATGCCTTTTACTACCTTTTCTTGTCTTATTGCATTTGCTAGAATTTCCAGTATGGTATTGAAAAGGAGTGGTAAGAAGGTATATTCCTCCCCTGTAGCTAATCTTAGTGGGAAAACTTCTAGTTTCTTACCATTAAGTATGATGTTTGCTCTAGTTTTTTTTTGTAGATAGTCTTTATCAAGTTGAGAAAGTTTTCTTCTATTCCTAGTTTGCTAAGAATTTTTATTATAAATGGATGTTAGATTTTTAAAAATATTTTTGTGTGCATCTTTTGATATGATAGTGTGATTTTTCTTCTTTAGCCTATACTGGAATAGATTACATTAATTGATTTCCAAATGTTTAACCAGGCTTGCATACCTGGAATAAATCCTGCGATACTATTTTTTCAGTTTTTTTTCCTTCTGTGTTTCATTTTGGATAATTTCTATTGTTGCATCTTCAAACTCATTACTCTTTCTAGTGCAATGCCTAAACTGTCATTAATCTCATCAAGTATTTTTTTTCTTACACATTGTAGTTTTCTTCTTCAGAAGTGCAGTTTGAATCTTTTAAAAAATATCATCTATGTATCCACTTAACATATTCAAATTTTCCTCTAGGTTTTTGTACATATGGTACACAGTGATAACTATCTTCATGTTTCTATCTGCTAATTTTAACATCTGTGACAATTCTGGGTTGTTTTTTATTGATATTTCTTCTCATTATGGGTCACATTTTCCTGTGCATTTGCATGCCTGGTAATTTTTATTGGCTAGCACACATTTTGAATCTCACCATGTTGGCTGCTGGATATTTCTTTGTTTCTATAAATACTTTTGATGTTTGTTCTGGGACGCAATGTCATTGGGAAACAGCTTTGTTCTTTCAGATCTTTCTCTTGAGCTCATTTTTTAGCTTTATTGAGGTATAAATGACAAATAAAATCGTAAGATATGCGAAGTGTGCATCCTGGTGATTTGATATACATATACATCATTGTAAAAGAATTTCTACCAACTAGTTAATTAACATATCCGTCACCTTGAAGCCTGACAACCACTGGGTCTGGGTTGCCTGTCACTACTTGAGCCTAAGCAGAGGCAGGGTTGAATCATATATGAGTGTTTGTTCAAATAGTGGCGGCAGTATGGGAGAGAACGTCTGCTCTGCACCCCTCCCTGTAAGCCAGCTGCTTATATGGGGTACAAGAACAAAGATCACATGGGGAAGTAGGCAAAGGGAATAAGAATGGGTATAATGCTTACAAGATTACAGGCAATGTGGGCTGGGGGGTTGCAAAGGGCCAGCGCCTTGGGGGAAGGAGAGAAGGGGACTCCATTGTTTCCACAACCAGGTTGTTAATTTTTCCATGATAATAGGCAGTTCTTGGACTGTATTCCAAGGTTAACTTGGATCTCTGGGTATATAATTCCCAATCAGCTTAGAATGCGCTTTCCTTAATCAGAACAAAACAGTCATGGTTAACAGAGCATGATTAATATTTCTTATAATCATAGCTAGTCTCTACTATTCTATTTCTGCTCCTAACACTTTCTCTGCTTTTTTGTTCTATTTAGGCCCTCAACAGGTTGAATGATTCCTACTCACATTGGGGAGGGCAATCTACTTCATTCAGTTCACTCATCGAATCTCTCCAGAAATACCCTCCACAGACAAACCAAAAAATAATGTTTAATCAGATATCTGGGCATCCTATGGCTTGATCAAGTTGACATGTAAAATTAACCATCACAGACCAGAAGCAAGACTCTTTGCATTCTAGTTCTAAACATTTTTGAGTTCATGAGATCATCATACTCTATAGTCCTTAAAACATAGCCTAACAATCACCCTAACCAGAGCTGCCCCATAGTCAGTATGAAGAATTTTATATGACTCTACATTTCTTTGTTCACCCAGGTACTCTATAGTGAGCATGTGCCAGACACTGTGGCTCTGGGGTTAGAGCAACAAACAGACTGACCATGGGGTTGTGTTCTAGTGGATGCTTACTGCGCACTTATTAGAGGTCTGCCAGACCCTATGCAAAGCACCTTACCTATGACATCTTACTTAATCTGAACAATCATTCTATGAGGTAGGAACAAAGAAACTAAGGTCATAGAACCCCCAAGTGATTAAGCAGGAATATGAACCCAAGCAGTCTGCCTCCAGATCTCTTGCTTTTCATCTCTTTGCCAGAGAGGCTGAAAGGTGGCCAGCAGACAGATCTCAGCTTGCAGATGCATTTGCTTTGGCTCACACTGATGTGTTACCAAAAAAAATTAAATTAGAATTTCCTGAAACTTTCCAGTTTGCAACAGTCCCCACTATTTCCTATTTCTTCATAACCAGCGTGCTTCTCTCATTTACCTTTCTTGCCCCTAAGGGCACTTGGAGTTTGACTTTTGCACGTTTCTATCCTGCATCCTCCTTGGGGTGACTGCACATCTTCCTCATTTCTCAGCTCCATTAACTACATCTCAAGTGACCTCTTCATCACAAGTGCACCTTTCACTTTTAGTCCTTTTCTCTTTCCCATTTCTCTTTAATTTCCTGCCAAGTTACCTTAGTTTATCTCAAACTTTCCTCACTCTCCTTCTGATTTTTAGCCTTACCTCCACTGCATATGATTGTGGCTGATATCCCCTCAGATTATTGGCAAGAATGTAGGATTAAGAATAAAGAAGGAAGTAAAATTGGACATCATAAAAGCTAATTTCCTAGACATCTGAAACCTTTGAAAAGTCCAACATATCATTTCAGCTCTCACAGGAAACTGAACAAACGTGACTGAAGCTACCACTTTCTTAGCTTCTTCTTTATTAAATAAAAGCATTAAGAGAAATAAAAATTTTGATGATTTCCTGTTTCGTTTTAGCCATAGTATCTCTGGACTTGCCTGGGAAGTTTATGATGTTTTTAATAAAAAAATATATATATATATTTCAATTTCCAAACAATTGACTGACCAATGCAGTTTTGAAACAATCCATTTGAAAATCTTTCTGTGCAGAGTACTTCAAAATTCGAACCTTGTCTCTGGCTGAACTATGAATTCCTTCATACTTTCCACTTGATATTCTGAAATCTCTACGTAAAATACAAAGACATCCCTGTTTGAACTTATTTTTACTTATTGTACCCCTCTTTAATCCTAGTATTCCTGTAACAGGAGCCTAGCTGAGGTGGCTGTACCAAGTAACTAATTCTATTTCTGACCATTCTGGTTAAAGCACTATACTTTTTATATTAGACTAGAGACCCTGTGCGTGAAATTTGTGCACAGGTAGGGTCCCCAGGCCTGGCTGGCGATCAGATTCCTCACCTCCTGGCCTCCTTGCCTCCTCCTTCCCTCGCTCCCTCAGTGCCCTGCCACCGCCACCACTGCTGCTGGTTGCCCACCATGTTCCATGCTGCCCCCTGATGGTCAGCACACATCATAGCAACCGATCGAACTCTCAGTCTAGGGTCAAATTTCTGAGGGGACAATTTGCATATTAGCCTTTTATTATATAGGATTAAGCAAGGTAACACAAGATCAATTTCTCAAGTTGTCAGTGCTTAAAAAGCATTTGAAGTAGCCATTGATTATATGTGGCCACTCCAGACTGACATGTGCCATAGAATACACACCAAATTGCAAAGACTTACTACCAAAAAACAAAAAAAGCCAGTAAAATATTTGATTAATATATTTATATTGATTATATGTTGAAATAATAATATTTTTATGCATTGGGTTAATTAAAACATTAAAATAGAAAAAATTGAACATGATGAACAGATATTTGTATTTCAAGAGCAATGAAAGCAAATTCTTGAAACTAGAATTTTGGAGTTTGACAATGGAGATAAGGAGGGTTTCTTTTGGTTTGTTATACAGTAAAACAGTAAGATACAGGAGAGGAAGAATTTAGCTCTTTGAGCAAAAAACCTTAACCATGGGATTGAATTCCCAAAAGAAGATAAGAAGGAACATTTATTGAGTCCCTCTTTTTTATTCTTGATGCTGGGAAAGGGATGAGAAGCACTCAGAAGTTGTGTTCACAGGACAGTCCCTTTTCTAGAGGCAAGAGCAGGCAATCTTCTCCAGGTTACCATTAATAAAGAGTACCTAATGTGGCTAGGTAATATTTTAAGGTATTAATTTTTCCCCTCTGTATATTTTCTCCTACCTTCATTCAAGCTGACTGTCTACTCCATGCTCCTTGCCTCAAGAGGAATAAGGCAGACTAGAAAATAGAAGTGATCTATAATATTTCTAGGTTTTTTTTCCCAGGTGGACTCTTAGGTGTCTGGGAAGTGTTAAGAAGAACAAGATTTACTGATAAACACAGAATATCTTGAAGGAACCAAGGTTAATTTGGAGCTTCACTGGAAAAGTTTCATCCCCTGTAGGGTCAGAAGGGAGAGGAGAGAGAACTGTGGGTCCAGACACAGCAGAGATGAGGCTCTGGGGAACACCTTGGGGGGAAGCAGAACCCCAAAGAAGTGGAATGTGGTGCATCTAGGCAGAGGGACCATGGGAGCCTGGTCAAAGCATTCTGTGGCCCAAGTATGGGACACAAGCAGCAGAGACCCACCAGAACATGGCCCCCTGTGGACCTGGACAGTAGATGTCTCAATGGCTACCTGGACACTCTCACTCTAGACAGGTGGACACTTTGTAGTGTCTCAGAATGGAGGTAAAGGAAGAAACCCTAGCTCATTTCCTCCACATTTTCTCCTTGGAGACTCCCTTTTCAGGATATAAATATGTAGGGTCACAAGATAAGATTAGATTGTCCCTTCTTTAGAAGCTGTGAGTTACATCTCTAGGAACTTACAATTCACATTTCTTCACAATCTCCCCTCAGCAGGAGATCTGGTGACTCTGGTATGGGCTGAAGAGCTACATCCTGAAGGGATGTTGTCCACTGAAGTAGAACCTAACTAACTTTACCACCTGGGAAATTTTTCATGAGAATAAAGGGATTTTTAAAAACTTTTTATAAGATATTTTTATGACTTTACAAATTGGAAAATCAAGGCCATTTTTAAAACTTCTTTATTGGGCAAAGTTCTTATTTAGGAAGACAAGCCTCACCCCAGCACAGCTGGTCAATCCACCGCTCTCTCCCTAAAATAAAATTCCCCTCAGAGTGAGAAAATGTCAAGTTGGTGCCTTGAACTGAGTTTGGGAACATTCTTACCTACCTTTTCCACCACCTATTGCATTCTGTCCTCTGTTTTTCTCTTTCAACCTTCCCTGTTCTAAGTCCGGTGGAGAAAAAAAGGTGAAAAAAATACTCATTTTTAATACATACTGCTATTTCTTTTCTACTACGATGGAGGAAAAGCATAAATAACATTTACAGGATCAATATCCATACCTTGGAATGTGTCAGCAAATAGGGGAGATTGAAAAGCCGAGGGGCAGACAATAAAAGGGTTTTCATTCCTTGTGTATAGAATTTGTTAGAATGATATCCTGGTCAATTATCAGTTGCCTTTTTTGTTGCTGTTGTTAATCCTCACCCAAGGATATTTTTTTCCCATTGATTTTTAGACAGAGTGGAAGGGAGGGGGAGAGAAGAGAAAGAGAAACATCGATGTGAGAGAGACACATCCATTGGTTGCCTCCCATATGCACCCTTGTTGGGGCCGGAGATTGAGCCTATGGCCAAGGTACATGCCCTTGTGGGCTGATGCTCTGTGAGCAAAACTGACTAGGGCTCAGCTGTCTTTAACAAATATTATGTCTCTGGTGCTGCCGAGAATCTAGATCTGTCATTGGTCTTTTCTATTACTGCATCTGAATAGCAACTTCAGGGACCAAAGTCTGAGTCCTCATTCTTCTCAGGTGATGCATATCCAGCCTGAGGCAGGCATTTGGTGAATGTTTGCTGACTGCTGCCACCCAGTGTGACCAGAGAGGATGCTGGGAACTACTCGCATCCCAATCACTGGGCAGTAATAGCCACTGCAGCATAGAAACCCAAATTATATGATAGTGATAAGGTAGCAACCATTACTAATCAGCCACAGGACCATGATACTCTAGAGCAGTGGTTCTCAACCTTCTGGCCCTTTAAATATAGTTTCCTCATGTTGTGACCCAACCATAAAATTATTTTCGTTGCTACTTCATAACTGTAATGTTGCTACTGTTATTAATCGTAATGTAAATATCTGATATGCAGGATGATCTTAGGCGACCCCTGTGAAAGGGTCATTCGACCGCCAAAGGGGTCACGACCCACAGGTTGAGAACCGCTGCTCTAGAGTAAGAGTGCTTAGAGATAGTCTAGTATAGCCCCTTGATTTTACAAACAAGGAAAGGGAGACCAAATGAGATCAACCAACAGGTCCACAGTTCTGTCACTGGTTAAAGGCCACAATCTTCCCCTGATTCTCAGCCCTATGTTCTTAAAATCCAATTAGCAACTTGAGTGATGACAGTGGCTTAACCAGAGGTCACAAATATAGCAAAATCAAGCCTAGTGGTGAGCAATCAGCAGTAGTAGGCCTGACACGGGAGGTGCCTGCACTGACTGAGGCATTCAGATTTACCTCCTATATTAGTTTCCTATTGCTGCTATAACAAATTACTATGAATTTAGTGGCTTAAAACAACACACATTTATTATCTTACACTTCTGAAGTTCGGAAGTCTGACCTGGGCCTCACAGGACCAACATCCAGGTTTTGGCAGGGTTTGTTCCTTCTGGAGGCTCCAGGGCAGAATTTGCTTGCAGCTTCCAGAGGTCACTTGCAATCCTTAGCTCATGGCCCCCTTTCTTCGTCTTCAAAGCCAGCAATGGCCAGTCGAGTCTTTCTCATAATGCCATCCCTCTGGTTCTGACTCTCCTACCTTTCTCTTCTAGTTCCTAAGCATCCTTATTACATTTGGCCTGTCCAAGTAATTCTTGCTATTTAAAAAAAAAATAAACAATCACATTTGCAAAATTCTCTTTGCCTTATAATGTGTCATATGACAGGTTCTGGGGATTAGGATGTGAACATCTTTGGGTGGCCATTAACCTCCCTGCTATCCCTTCCATAAACATAGCCAACCTAAATGTCTTTGCAGCTGGATAGAGTCCATGGGTTACCAGTTTACGATTCCCAATTTATTGTTATGCTAGGCATCATGGAGGCACATAAGAAATGTGATGGTCTTCAACTTTGAGGATGGTCAGGCTGGAGAATGAGATGGGGCAGCATGTGCCAAAAAGTGTATAGGAAAGCGCCATCTGGCACAGGGGCTGTGGTGCTGCCAATGGCTCTCCATGTCCTACTAGATGCCTACAAGTCTTAGGTCACAGTTTTAAATGGGGAAGAAGCCATGTTATGACTTACTCATCTAGGAGGAAACTAAAACCTTTCAAGGGGCAGTGACTCAGAGCATTAGTGCTTGAACTGTGATTAGGGTTCTGGTCTCCTAATGCCTCAGCTCTGTTCTCCTGCCACTGTTGAGGCTGTTCTCTACAATGCTCTTGCCTGACATTTAGGACCCTTCATGATCTGACTCTACCGCCACCTTCTCTGACTCAAGGTGACCTTGCTCTCATCAGATTACTCTCCTTATTGCCCCAAGAATGCGTGACTTGTTTACCTGTTTGTTCGTCGTTCATTCATTACTCATATATTGAGAACCTGCCATTGCCAGGCTCTGAAAACACAAGGGCAAACGAGCCCCTGTCCCCGCTGGACAGGCTTCTAGTCCAGCACAGTGGTCCCTACACCTGTTAGGCCGTAGCACGAATGATGGAGGACTGTTCACTCATTTGTTGTCCTGCTGGCTCCAGTCCTTTATCCTTCTCTTGTGAGAAGAGCAGAAGGCCAGTGGGTGAGAGCAATATTATTCAAGAAAAAACCTTTTATATTTTCTAAGTTACAGAAAATTATTGTAACAGCACACTATTTGCAAACTTATATATAAGTAATAAGTCACTTGTGGCCCTGCTTGCTTGGAATGCCCTTTAAAAAACATTTTTAAGTGAACACTGAGGAGTTTCAACTAGTCTTCATTTTTCTGAAGATAAGGCAACTCGGAGACAAGGAACCCCATGCCCTTTTGAGGAGAGAGCTTGACATCTGATCTTTCACCTTGGTGTTATATGAGTAAATACCATAAAAGTAGAAAGGAACTGGGAGTGTTAGACTGAAGAAGAGAATGCTAGAAAGAGAAACTAACAGAAGTCACCTGTCTGAGGGGAGAGATTTATTTTGTTTTTGTCAAGGGGATAGTCAGTGAGAGGAAGCTGTGTGAGGTGACTCGGTCCCCAGAGCATGTCATCAAAACAGCACCGAATTAGCAAACTCTGAGTTGTAAGGAACAGAACCCAGCGCAAACCAGCTAATTAAGACAATTAAGGAGGCACTTAATAATGACTGAAGAAGCCAGCCGTGATAGAGTGACTCCAGTCACCCCTGCATTTCCATCTGTTGTTAGAAATCTGTCTCTCTATTCCTGCCCCTCCCACCCCCACCCAGGGCCTCACCAGGCTCTGAGGGGTGGGGGTGAGGGGTTGGGAGTGGGCAACCTTTTTGTGAGTGCGTGCCAAAATCAGCAAAATCTCTGACTCAAAATTCTTCTGCGTGCCAACCCTAATTTTTTGAGAACATGTTATGCCTACTTGATATCTCTTAAGGTGTACGTATGTGAAGAACCTTGAAGAAATAATAAAATTCATTCGGCGACAAAAACACAGTATATGATGATGAGCCACCTGCTTAGACACAGTGTCATTTACAGTGGCTCTGGCACACCCCAGGAACTGACTTTCAGTGAACCAAACTCCATGGCTGGGAGAATGGTGCTGACTGGCTGAGCTGGAGTCACATGCTGCCCCTAAACCGGGGTGGGGGAGTAGGGATCAGAAGCTCCCCAACCAAGCCTCCCAGTCTGAGGGTGATGTGACCCCCACAAAGAAGATCAGGCTGCTTCATGGAAGAAGGTGAATGTGGTGATAAACAGGTGAAAAGACAGATGCTGTCTGTAGACCAATGAAGTCCTTGTCTTTCTAGTTCCACATGAGGGCCATGCAGAAATCTCCAGCCGCGTTCTTCAAGTTCCCTGTTATTTATCCAGTTCCTTCTCTCACATGCCTCCGTCGCTCTGGACACCTCGCTGCCCAATTTACAGGCTCCCCTTCCTCCTCTTCTGTCTTTCCACCCCGTGTTCTTACACAAAACCCGAGAACCGGTCTGACCGGTAGGAGTGTGCAGGGAACAGGGTAAGTCTGCTTGTGGGGTGGGGGCGGGGGTGGGGAACTGAGAAAGCTGGCACCGATCCATTGCCTTGCCCCATTCCGCCAGGAATATCCACATTTTCCTGAAGTTGGAAGGTCTACCTTGCAAGACACTGCGTTCCCACTCCTGGAGGACAGGCTGTGACCACAGGACATTAGGGACCCTGAGGCTTACACACTCCCTCAGTTTGGGAAGTTTAACTGGGAGTGTCACATCTGAACTTTGTGTGTTTTGAAGAGGAACTTTGTGTTCTCACCTGCTATCCAGATTGTTGCTAATAATTTAAAGCTAGTTTTATCTGCATTGTGGTCTGGCATATCTGGGACTCAAGCTTCAAGTGCTAAACTTGATAAGGACTCTCTAGTACAGGAGTGGGCAACCTTTTTGTGAGTGCGTGCCAAAACCAGCAAAATCTCTGACTCAAAATCCTTCTGCGTGCCAACCCTAATTTTTTGAGAACATGTCACGCCTACTTGATATCTCTTAAGGTGTACGTATGTGAAGAACCTTGAAGAAATAATAAATTCGGCGAAAACACAGTATATGATGATGAAAAATACATTTATTTTTTAATGTATACATGTACACTGATAGTCCGACAGAAAACTTTATGACTCCGTTTGATATTATCAGTGGGACTTTTGCTGCTGCATCACTGATGACAGAGGTTTTACATCAGGTTTATATTTCGTGACCTTCAGAGATATGCACGAGCTACTACTTTCATCCGTCAGGCTACTCCTATTACGAGACTTAACAAAATTCATCACTGAGAACAAAGATTCACAAGCGTATGTGGATGAAACCAAAACACTGGTCGGATCTAGGAAGGCAGGGAGAGTTAAGGCAGAGGCATAGAAATTGCGCTTCCCCTCTCTCATCAATCCATGTCTATGGTCTTTAAGATAACTTGTTATGTAAAATTATTTATTTATCTAAGATGCACCTACACTGAATTTATCTGAAAAATAAAAAAGTAGATATTAAGAAAAAAACTGTAAATGGAAGATTATAAGAAAGGGTTTCACGTGCCAGCAAAAGTTACTGGCGTGCCATGTTTGGCACGCGTGCCAGGGGTTGCCCACCCCTGCTCTAGTAACAAATAAACAATCATGACAAAGGGTAAAATATAGTAAAAAGCAAAAACCAAACAATAACGAGTGGAAAACTTGGCCGGCCTCTTTCAGTGATTGGAAGTGAAAATCATTCAGAAGCAGCCACCTAGAAATGAACTTAGAGCCCCTTTGGTCTTATCCATTTCCAAGATAAATATTGCATTTGATAAAAATGATTCCAAAACCAAAGTTACAATTTTTGGAAGTCACCTTAATATTTAATGAGGCACTTATCTCCTGGCCAGTTTGTCTAAGTCAAAAGATCTAGGGGGGCTTTATTGAGATTTTTATTGTTTGGTTAATAGCCATGGTGGATATATGTGAATACCACCTTTAAAATGTTCAAAAAAGAAATTATTATGACTATGGTAAAGTAAAACTCTAGAGCCTCAAGATTTGTTTGGTCATAAGAAGACTAAAATTGCTGGGTCCTTAATGTTACCTTCTGCAATCGTGGCTGACTGCCAAACATATAGTGTTGTATTTCACCATTGTCATTGAATAGTCCTATTTCAAAGATGTTTCAGGAGGGTCGATAATTATCAAGGACTCCGTTGTGAGAAATGCTGTTTTAAGGAGGACTGCCTCAAGGAGATGCACTCTCGACCCTAAAATGTACCCTTGGGTTTGCAGACCCTTCGAGAACAGCCTACCTGGATCACTAGGTTCTGCCTTCCCGCCTGGCGTTACTGAGCCTGGCCTTGGCATTCTGCCATGTGCATACACTGCGGGGCGGTGGGAGAAGCCGTGCCAGGAAATGTGGTGCTGCACTTATTACAAGCGAATTTGGAGCAAGAATTCATGACTGTTTTGGGGTTGCTCCTGCTTGAACCCAAATTCCTGTGTGCAAGTTTATTTTCACACTGCCCCACCCACCCCCAGTACCAAGCCTTGCAGAGACCTGTAGAAGGTTCTGGCCCACCCCTCACACTTGGGTTTCCCCTAGGGTCATGTGCCAGGTGGAGTGGGAGCCTGTCTAGGTTATCTTGAGCTATGCAGCTGGAGGTCATGTTTACCGGGAGGGGTCCTCAGCAGCCATCCTTATTTTAGGTATTCCACAGACAGCTGAGACTCGGCACATTTACTGCAGGGGTTCCAGCACCACAGGTCTGTTTTAAGGAGACTTTAGGGCTTTCACTGACCCTTATCACTTAGAAACAGAAGCTGTGCCCCTGGGTTATGGGGATCTGGTCACTTACACCTAATTTGAATGTACTCTCTAAGCACCCATTCAAAGAACCGTTTTAAGTACATGAGCTCCTGCCAGTAATTCAGCTGCTGTTGAAGGCAGGCAATTATTGCATCATTTCACACATTCAGACAGCTCTGGGCCCTAGCAGTTATTGCATCAGCTCAGAGCAAACTGCTCTTCCAATCAATTAAACTCACTGCACTTGAACACGTGATGCCTGCCAATTACACTTGAAATCTCCACCTCACAACCTATTGCATAATGAGGAGCGAATGAACTGACGTCCCCAAACTGAATCAGTCCCCACCTCAGGCAAACTGACCTGAAAGGGGTTTTCCAGGGTCTCCTGGGAGCAACCCTATTACTCGTGTTAATCCCCCGCCCCAGGGAGGAAAGGAGTGCCTCTCCTGGTTGCAGTTTGTGTTTGTCCTATGACACTATGAACGATGAAACTAGTTGTGTTTACTGTTTCCCCCCCTTTGTTTATTTTGTGTATTTTTTAAAAATATATTTCATTGATTTTTTTTACAGAGTGGAAGGGAGAGGGATAGAGAGTTAGAAACATCGATGAGAGAGAGAGACATCGATCAGCTGCCTCCTGCACATTCCCTACTGGGGATGTGCCTGCAACCAACGTACATGCCCTTGACCGGAATCGAACCTGGGACCCTCGAGTCTGCAGGCCGATGCTCCATCCACTGAGCCAAACCGGTTAGGGCTATTTTGTGTATTTTTGTTACTCCAGTAAATAATATGCTCATTATAGGGAAAGTCTGAATATACAGCTATGCAAAATGAAGAATAATGGTTACCTAAATTCTTACCACTGAAAAGCTACCATAGATGTTTCTATTTCTCCCTCTCCCTTCCTCTCTGAAATCAATAAAAATATATTTTTTAAAAAAAGATTATGTCGCCGAACCGGTTTGGCTCAGTGGATAGAGCGTCGGCCTGCGGGCTCAAGGGTCCCAGGTTTGATTCCGGTCAAGGGCATGTGCCTTGGTTGCGGGCACATCCCCAGTGGGGGCGTGCAGGAGGCAGCTGATCGATCTCTCTCATCAATGTTTCTGACTCTCTGTCCCTCTTCTTCTCTGTGGAAGATCAATGGAATATATTTAAAGGAAGAGAAGAAAAAAAAAAAGATTATGTCTGCTCAGTGTCTCCACTGTCAAATTGCTATTTTTCTCTTTATAATTAATAAGTGTCTTGTGCAAAAATACATTGAATCCTATGTAAATTTTTTCTTAGCATACTTTGCCACTAATTTTAGTATTCACAGATAGCTTTTGTCTGCAACAATTATTATTGTGCTTTGTCTATTGGTGATTTCCTATTTCCATCATTCTGGAAGAAAGACTTTATACTTTCTACAGCTTCTTGTTTAAGCACCTCAGGTGATGATTTGAAGTCTGTGTTACTTTATTGATCTGTGTCACTTCAGCAGCTGTACTTAGCACACAAGTCCTGCCTAAAATGAGGGAGTCTGTGCTCATGTCTACCAGGAGGGCTCCAGGTAATAACTGTTGGATTTAAGGTAAGAAATTGTCACATTTTCAGTGGCCTTCTCAGCAGCCCAGTATCTGACTGTGTGTCATTGTGAACTGGAGCGCTCTCAGGGGTCCTAAGTTCAGTTAGGAACTTGGAGGCAATAAAGGATGCGGCAGAGCCTGCAGGGAGGTCAGCAAGTCAGGAGAGAAGCACAGAAAGCTGCAGCAACCTGGCTGGTGTGTCTCTGTGGTTGAGCATTGACCCATGAACCCAGAGGTCACAGTCCGATTCCCAGTCAGGGCACTGGGTTGAGGAGTCGATCCCCAGTAGAGGGCGCGCAGGAGACAGCCGATCGATGATTCTCTGTCATCAATGATGTTTCTATCTCTCCCTCTCCCTTCCTCTCTCTGAAATCAGTAAAAACATATTTTTAAAAAAGACTGCAGACTGCAATAACTGGCTTAGGGTGGGCGGACGCTTGGATTTCCCTCCAGGTGCTCCAGGGTCTGTTCCACAGCAGCCAAAGCAGGGAGGTGGTAAATGGTGGCCTACTCCCGCCAAATCCTGAGACCTGGTTGGAGGTGCGGCCTCAGACTTGGGAAGATTTGAGAGAACCAACCAGTCCCTGCCTGGGGGTGCTTTCCGAGTTTATCTATTCTTACTGTTGTACACTGTGAAAACTATAAATTTCTAGAAGAAACAGCTAAAACAGGATCATCACTCCGATAAGCAATAGGGAAAGGCCAGCCCTAAGCGCAGTCACCTCAGGTGAGCACGCATGAGGTATGATTAAGGCACGGCGCCTCAATTTGAATATGCCTAGGAACTTCCTTATTGTCCGTAAAGTATCTGAAATGCCATCATTTGATACTGTCTTTGCTCTCTAGAACCCCCTGGGCCCACAAGGACACAAAGAATCCTATAATGTCAGAAAGTAACCTTGGGAATCAGACTCAATGCACCTTATGATTTCATCGCAGAACGTAGTAAAACAGGTAGAGACAGCCAGCTAGGGGTCATCTGAGGGTGGAGTCTTTTAGATTTGCCTCGTATTTATCAAGATTGCTCTGAGTGCGGCATTATGATAAGTGTTAGACTCACTAGAAGATTTTTGTACTTGTTTATTTTTTCCTGCAACAAAACAGAGGTGATGGTGTTTACATGGGTGACACACACCCATGTTCATATGCAAGGGTTATACACAATTCCTGCTAGAATGGCCATCAGTACACCCTTTTCTTCCTCACTCAAGACAGAATGACAAAATGCAAGTAAACGAGACAGGTAATCTTGGGATTCCTCTATAAATTGTTGATACTTTGAACTATTGGTAACAAGTATCTAACAGCCTTGAAAAAAATGGCATTATGTAGCCTTTATTGCAACTCAGGGTGAGTTGTCTGAGTTTAGGAAACTGATATTGAAGGAGTCAGCCAAGAAGAATGGGAAGTGGCCTTTATGAGGGGATGTGTCTGGGGCACTGGGCAAGTACGTAACACACCCATCCCTGGGCAATTCCCACTAAGACCTTACACAAAAGAAATGATTCCAAGAAGAAATAAATTCTATCTTTCTTCAAAATGCCTTATCTAATTTCCATCTTCTCTTCCCTTTTCTCTCTCCTATTCTGGGCTCTAGAAACTTTCTTCCTTTATACCTCTCTTTTCTGCCTATAAATGCACTTCCTGGGATATTTTCATCTCTCTTCCTCTAATTGCAGAAGCTGGCTCAATTGCTTTTTACAAATCACCATGACCACATTACATTTTTTTTTAGGTTTACTTATTCTCCCACTTGATTCCAGGTCTAGATCTTGAAACCACTTGACCATTCAGCTTTTGCTTACGTTCTTTTCTCTCTCTCTGACCAACTCTCTACCCCTTTACCTCTGGTTAATCGTATTAACTTGTTTTCCTATATGAGTCCTCTTTTAGATTATTTGGTTTGTTCCTGAATGGGCTTAAGAGCATTTATGATTTTATTGCCATCATTCTTAACTCTGCTTACCTCCACCAATGTCTGGCTCACGGGAAGAGGGCTCTGCACAAGTGGGTGGAGACCACACAAGGAGGTGGTCTTATGATGTCTGCAGTTCTTGGTGTTTTGGGTTAGCAATGAACTAGCCAGGAGGGACAAAATCTTCGATAGTCTTTCAGATAGAAGAAAACCCCATAGTGGCTCTAGAATGTACTTAAGTCAGGGTTTGAAACTGGATATGTTTTGATCAAGTCAGGGTTTGAAACTGGATATGTCTTGATCTAAAACTCATGCTCTACCCACTACACCTAATGATATTGAAACACCAGGTGACTCTGCTTTAGCAGTCTTGGCATGAGAGGAACTGGCTGCTTTCTCCACTTGTGGTTCTAGTGTTGAGGAAGTTTAGCCAATAATAATGATAATCGTCATCATCATCATCATCATCATCATCAATATGTTGTGCTCTACCATATTGAATGAACTCCATGACAGTTGATTATCAACAAAAGAATGCCATATTGGACAATCTCATGATAGGCTATCTAAAACATAGATATAGATCTCCTTTGATAAGGGAATGGTGGGAATTCTGGGCCACAGTACCTTGCAAAGCCCAGTATTTGTGGCTAAAAAAACAAGTGTGATGCTCAGATATACTGTACATATATCAGCATCTAAAATGATTTCTTGTTTGTCTTGTAAGTCATCAGTTCATCTCATGGGATAGAAAAGGCAAAATCTCAGTATGTCAACACTTAAATAATTCAGCAGAGTAACTGGCTGAGAGGTGAGAGGCCTACCCAAGACTTGTTTGCCCCAACAATCCTCCCCGGGATATATGTAGTTTTATTTTCATTGATCTTTTGCCCACAAGTGATGAGGGTCCGTCTCTAGATTCCTTCCTAGCCGTAAGCATCTTATACAGAACAAATAAATATGCAGTCCCACTCTAAGAAACAATAGTATCTAACAATCATGAGTGACAATTCTTTAATTTATTTGACAACTATTTTATGAGTATGCCTGATACTATGCTAGGTATTAGGGATACAGTGGAGACTGAAAAAAAGATAGTTCTTACCTGGATGAACTATAGTCTATGGCCGTACCACCCTGAACGTGCCCGATCTCTTCTGAAATATGCATTGTCATGGCAAATTAAGAAAAGTCAAAGTTCTAGGAGTGATGTAGAAATCCAGATGTCTTCACCTAAAACACTGGTCAGTTGTCACACTGTCATTTATTAAATGAACCACATTTCCTCCACGGACTTGAGGTGGCATCTTTATTATATACTAATTCACGTATAATCATGGGACTATTTCAGTACTTCATTCTGGTCCACTGGTCTGTCTCCATATTTTTGGCTCGTGCTGATTTTTAATTTCTGTAACTTTATAGTATGTTTTACTAGTTGGCAGGCAAGTCTTCCTTTTTATCTATTTCCTTCCCCCTTTGCTCAACCCTCTATCTTTCCAGGTCATTCTATATATGTATTTCAAAATGGCATCTAAATTAATTTTTTTCAAGTTCTCCATCCTTCTCATATTTATTTAAAAAACAAAACAAACCTGGAGTTGGCTGCACAAGCTACTTTAATCCTATTGACAAAGCACCTTCTGCAGATTTTTTTTTCTAAAATAATTCTATAGATTCAACAATTCTATAAATTCAATATATATATGTTAAACTAAGATTCCTGGTTATTCCTCATGGAGAAAAAAATTCCTTTGGTGAATTATGTTAAGTAGTAAAGCCTATAAAAGACATTCCTTTAGAGTATTTTAAAGTATAAAAATCAAATCCAGGTGCAACTTCTAGTCAATGCCTTCATGCGAACAATTTCCCACTCTGCTTTATATAATGTGGCTAAGGTAAATGATCAACTGCCTGCTGAAATTAAAAAAAAATCCCTTATAATATGTGTTCTTTATAGGAAGATCATTCATGTTGATAGCTGGAGAACAATCTTATTTGAGCATTTTTCTTGCTGATCATCCCTTTCATACACATTCAATAAATATAGATCTATTATGAAATCTTAGAATATTTTTGATCGACCGAGAGCAGTAAATCAATGAAATATAATATATCAAAATTTCTGATGAAAACAATACAGTTCAGGTATCTGTAGTAGCAGCTGGTTCAAGCATCACAGGAGGTCTTTCTCTTCCAAGTGTGTAGTCAAACATGTAATCACAATCATGAGGCAGAATACAGCAGGGCAACATTCCTGGTGACGTAATTAAGGTTATAGGCTTATCTTTATATAGAGTCCCAAAGGAGGTTTAAGATCATTAAAGGCACAGAGAAATCATAGAGCTTCTTCACTCACAGAGTAATGAAATAACAAGGATTTCTTTATTATTATGAACTAGGAAGAATAGTGAGTATAGTAAATATTTATTTCTTTGATTTGAACCCAGCATACACCATTTAATATGACCATGACCATGACCTTAGGAAATTTACATAACCTCTCCGGACATTAGTGCAGTAACTCCTTTGCCTAAATTCTGGGGTTCTTTATACTGTATCAATAGAGACAAAAGTCAACATCTTCTTGATGCTCTAGAGAGCACTTTTGTACTGAAATTCTAATACCAGTAAAAAAAAGATGATAAAAGAACTTATTGATTATGCCTTTTATGAAAGAAAAATATCAAGAAATCGAATAGCCCCCAAGCAAATATTTGATTGCTATTTAAAATCCATTTTAGTTCAATCAAATTAAAAGCTTAAAACTCCTTTTCAAAAGTACTTTCAGTTTAAATTGCATTATTCTGCCTTGACTGGAGTAAATACTAGTATTAGGCCATGTGGTAGATTGTGCTATTTTCCAGGTATTTACCCCCCCCCCCCGCCCGCCACCCCACGTTGACATTAAGATACTCCTGTCCCCACATCAGGCCATCTGATTTGCTTTGGCCAATGCAAGTGAAACGGACACATGGCATTTTTGAGCAAAATATTAAGAGCCTTCCTGAAGTTCTGCCACTTCTCATTCCTGTTTTCCTCTGCCACGGGAGTTTCACATTCCAAGATGTGCAGACTGCTGTCCCAGCTTGGTCCTGGCTTGAAGATGTAGAGCAGCATTACAACTAAACTGAAGCTAACATGTAATATGATAAAAAATAATTTCTTGTTGTAAGCTTTTGAGATTTGGGGGCTGCTTGTTCTCCATCTAGGAGCCGACTTATGCAGAGCATTATTCTAAAATGGTAGGAATGAAAGTTCTAATTGTCCACTCTTACGTCTTCACTGGCAGTGTTGTTATTTCCATGGATTCATTCTCTTTTACTATTTTCATGGATTTATTCTCTGCTATTTCAATTATTAGGATACTAGAGGCTCAGTGCATGAAATTCATGCATGGGTAGGGTCCCTAGTGGCTGCCAGCTCCCAGCTGCCGGCCAGGGCCTTCCTTCATTCCGCGCCGCCCCCTTGTGGTCAATGCACATCATAGCAAGTGATTGAACTCCAGGTGAGTCAAAATCCCAAGGGGACACTTTGCATATTAGGCTTTTATATAGAGAGATAATTGAAATATGATGCCTTGGAATTCTAGACAGCTGTTTATTGAAAAATCCCAAAGGTAACACAAATTCATTTGGGAAAGTATTTATCTTTGATAATTAATGATGTTTGAGCATTTACTGTGACTTTATAAACACTAACCAGTTGGTAAGACATTACAACAACAAATTTGACAAAGTCAAATTTGACAGACTGCTTCTATACAAAGTCAACCAGTTTCTCCCTTGGCCAAAGCATGTGTCTAGGACCCAAGGGTGGAAGTGGGAATAGCACCTTTCATTATTGCTCCTAATGATAGGCTCACAAAATATTTGCTTCCTGGCCAATGACACTGGCCTCTGCTAGTTTAGAGGCCTGAGTGAGTACCCAAGGAAGGAATGCTTCCACTGGGCCATCCAACAGTTCCACTGAATTGGAGCTGACACAGCTGCCCAGACGTTTTGGATAAGCAGGCAAATACCATTGGATAATCAGGCAAAAAATAAAAATGGATTGGCTGGGGAGATTGCTCTTGATTTCTATGGAAAAATAGTGTACTTAATATGTAACAGGAGCAGGAGTTGGATCTCTTTAGTGCAGTATATCTTGTAATAAAAGTTATTGGAAGACTGAAGCAATCTCACATAGGCAGGATTATCTGGGACTTAATCATTTAGGAAAGATGATATAAGTCAACCAAATAGGAGATTTCCAAATACCTGAGGTACTTACTGAGGACAAAAGGGACACGGGATGAATAATGGGGGGTAGAAGTCATCAATATCAACCAGGAATGAGGATTATGGAGCCTACCCATTTTTTCTTAAATATCATTTAAATATACACCTTTTAGATAACTTTCACTCTCCTATTTTTTCACATGAAGTGTATTGATTAAATTTATATTTTAGTTTATTAGATTCAGAATACACAGCTACACTCACGACAGGATTAGAGGAGAGTATATCACCTGGAGGTCCTGGCCCTTAGCTGGCTGCAGTAATTGTTAAGGCTTTCGCTTCTCTGCTTTTGAGGGGAGGATAAGTGTGCTTTTGTTCGTACAATGGAGAGTTGGGTTATGTTGACATGGTCACTTTGTTGTTAGCGGTGGCAGCATAGTTATAATATGGAAGAACGACAGGACTGTGTGGACATGTGTGATGCTTCGTCTACCCAGCTTATTTGCCCATCATTCCTATTTGGGTAGTTTTCCACATTATGAGTCCAGCCTTGAGATCTACACATGACCTCAGTCCTAACACCCAAATACTAGTAAGACTAAGACTTGGTTTTTGAGGAATGTGGTATAAAACAAAGCAGTCACCACCCAGAGTCATGCTTTGAAGGTGGTGGCCGTGCCTGTGTCCTGTTTTGGGGGTCCAGCCTCAGCTGAGTGTAGAGCATCCTGTGCACAGTGTCATTGGTGCAAACTGCTTTCCTTGTGTGCAGCCACAGGGAAACTGGATTTTAGGGAGCTGTCCTTTGCTATGTTCTGGGTGTTGTTTCTAGCTGGGCAGCTGTCAGCCTGATTCTCCAGCTCTACTGCAGATTCTGTGAGCTTACTAGTATCTATTAATAAATTCGTTTTTCACTAAACTAACTAGAATGGATCCTGCTATGTGCAACAAATAAAAAGACTTTCCAACATTTTACAGAAGCATACTGCCCCTACCTCTTAAAAAAGATTTTGTTCAGTGTGTCAGATAGGAGCTGTTTATGTTTTTTGTTGTTGTTTTTTGTTTGTTTTGTTTTTTTTCACAAGGATCTGTTTAGTAGACCTCAATAAGGCAAATGTTTACTGTATAAAATAAGAGGTATTGCTCACTTGATAAAATAAGTGCCTTTATACCCTTTCTATGCTCATTAGTTAATCCTTTTTTTTTTCAGTAAATATTTTGAGATCCTGCTACAACAATGCGTAATACAAAGTCTTTGTCCCTTTTTAAAACATATATTTTTATTGATTTCAGAGATGAAAGGAGAGAGAATCTTTGAAATGTCAATGATGAGAGAGAATCATTGATCGGCTGCCTCCTGCATGCCCCACACTGGGGACAGAGCCCGCAACCAGGGCATGTACCCTGACTCGGAATCGAACCATGACCTCCTGGTTCATAGGTTGATGCTCAACTCCTGAGCCATGACAGCTGGGCTTTGTCCATTATTTTTACAATCAAATAGAGGAGGCAGGCAATTAAATCTTTAAATAATGAAGCGAATTAAAAATGTGCTAAGTGTTTCAAAGAAAAACACTGAGTTGTGCAGTGAAGTAAAACTGCATATGGAGGAGACATCAACTTTGGAAGGATGGCTATAGAAGGCAACTAGTGGATATTTCAAGTTAAACTTGAATTTTACGTTAAGAAATAAATCTGTTCTCATTCCTACCAAATGAGGCATTTTATAATGGGAATGCTAATTCACAAACAAATCTTGGCCTGATTTTCTTTAAAAATAAAGTGTCTCTGCTATCGTACATAATCTCTCAGAAGGCAATCTTTAGTACCAATAAATATAGCCCACCAGGTATGCAGTACTAGTTAGTTAGAGAGCCCGCCCTGTGTTACGAAGTGACAGTTTAAAAAAAATTTTTTTTTTAGCTACAGCTTTCAAGTAAATTGATGTAATAGCTAGATTCAGATGAAATAAGCTCTGGGCTTGTTGGCGTCTGGATTAGAGTTCTTTCTTTCTCTATTCCTTCTTTTTTTATTTGTTTCATTCCCACTGTGAACCATACACCCTCATCCTTCAACCCCAGCATGTTTCTGTAGTCTGTGGGGAAAGGTCCACAAATAGCATGATCTACTAGTAATTAAAACAGCGAAGAATGTCAGTGAGGTTTCACAACAGTGAGGTGGCAACCCTGGGACCCGGAATGCTCAGCTTCGTTATCGCCCTTCCGCTCCTTTTTCCCTTTGAAGTTCACCAAGGAGCTAGAGCCTCGAAGAACAAACGTCAGTCTCACATAAGATACAGCGCGGTTGGGGGGTTTTCAAGATGGCAACGGAGTAGGTGGATCTTTCTCGCACCTCCTCCCAGAAACAAACTGGAAATAAAACTAATTTGGGGAACATTCACCCTGAATTGCCAACTGAAGATCTAGCTGAAGAGGAGACTTTTAAATAAGGAAGGGCAAAAATCACCGCGAGACTGGTAGGAAGGGCGGGGTTGCAAGACAGGCTGGCCCTGCTCCCAGAGGCAGCAGGCCGAGGGTGCAGAGGGATGTCTTGGCTGTGAGGGCCTTCACCTTGACAGGAGTGAGACCCTCAACCCCGCATGTGCCCTGACCAGGAATCCAACCATAACCACCTGGTTCACAGGTTGACGCTCAACCACTGAGCCATGCACAATGGGCTTTATTGCCATTTTTTATGCTATGTTCCTCTCTATTTCTTCTTCTTAAAGCAGTCCCTTTAACATATCTTGGTGTAGGGTCTCTTTATGTTTATCTTGTTTGGGACTCTGTGTTTCAAGAATCTGTGTGACTTTTTCCTTCACCAGGCTAAGGAAGTTTTCTGTCACTATTTCTCTGTTCCTGGCTTGCATTCTTCTCTTTCTGGTACCCTACGATGCAGATGCTGTTACATTTCATATTGTCCCAAATTTCCCTTAAGAAAAAAATGTTAAATGTTTTAAATAAAATTAACTTAGAAAGTATAGATATCAGCACAAAATTAAATCCTTTTGCATAAAACTTAGAAAATATAGGGGGGGGGGAGAAATAAACATAAAAAGTACCCAGAACTCAAAGATAAACAATAACATTTCCAGGGTTGTATGTACATATATGTACGTGAGTGTGTGTATATGCAGTTAGGATCACCCTATGTGGACATTTAATGTGATGTCAGAGCATGGTGCCTGTATTAAGTCTGGCAGGCCTGCCATAACTAAGTACCATAGACGGGGTGGCTTAAGAAACAGAATTCCATTTTCTAGCAGTTCTGAAGGCTGGAAGTCCAAGATGAAGGTATCAGCAGGGTTGCTTCCTGCCGAGGGTTGTGAGGGAGAGTCCGTTTCATGCCTTTCTGCTACCTTCTGGTGGTTTGCCAGCAATATTTGGCATTCCTTACTCCAATCTTCCCATAGTTTTATCCCTGTGTGCAAATGCCCCTTCTTACAAGGACACCGTTCATATTGGATTAGGGGCTCACCCTGCTCCAGTATGACCACATCTTAACTAACTGCAAATGCAATGAACCTATTTCCAAATAAGATCACATCCTAAGGTACTGGGGTTAGGACTTTAACATGTGGATTTGGGGGAATACAGTTCATCCATAGCATTAAAGCATCTTTAAAACTTTTATCTTTATTGGAAATAAAAATTGTTTCATTGTATAAACATAACACTTATTTAAACAGTCCTCTATTATTTAACATCTGAGTTGCTGCTCTTATTTTCCCATTATAATTCATGCTTTTGTGAAGCTTTTGATGATTCATAAGGAGATCCTTCCCCCACCAACATGAATGGAAGTTTCTAAGGGCCAAAACTTCTTAGAAATCAAAGTCATAAAAGCCCCCCTCCGCCTACTTCCTTAGCACATGTACAGAAGCAACTCTGTCTAAACCTGATTTGAGTACAATAAGGCAACATTTTCTAGTAGACTAATTCAATGTCTTTTGTGTATGATTATAATGTTTATAATGTAAAACTAGAGTAGCACATACGTATAATTTATAAATAAGTAAATATTTTTATATTGTGGGCAATTCCTCAAAATTTTTCCCTGACAAGGATTATAAATTGGAGGTCACTACGCTTATATATTTATCCAAGGAAATTTTCCCTACAATTCCTAGTAGCTCAACTGAATCACTAGCCAGGACTTAGTCACACTCGTGAGGTCATTACCTCTGATTCTAGCTGTAAATCATCATTCTGACCACAATAAAAATCCCTTGATTCTTGGTCTCTAGCTTGGGTTCAGAGGTAAACAGCTAAATAAGTAAATAAATAAATGACTGGTGATCCTGGAGAGCACGGAGGGAGGTTCAGAGGTGTGGAATGCCAGGTGGCCACGGCTCTCTAACCACTCGGGTCTCCAACATGAAGGAGGAGAACGAGACCCACTTCAGATCATCCAGGCCAGCCCTAAATGCTCTGCTCCTCCCTATTTTATACTCTCAGGTGTTTGCCACTTAGTTACACGGGCCCACTAGGCTGACAGTCACCCAACTGCTGACAGTAGGGGACAAATACTTTTCTTCCTATTTCTGCTTGTACATTTAGTGTCTGCTACCTGCAATCCATGACAAGGCAGGCAACAGTGTATCAGGCTCTTCTTGAGACGGTGTTTAAATTGTGTCTTTTGTCATAAGGAGCCTGAAAATATACTAGAAACTACACTTACTTATCAGTCTTTTTAAGCTGGTGGAAAAGCAAATTTTGAACACCAAATTGCAAGGGGAAAAAAAGTTGAATTAGCCTGCCTTTTTAATGCAAATTTATATTCAGGAGTTACTTCTGGCCAAATCCTTTGCTCATTGTCTCATTTGTCATGTTGGAATTCCTTTGGCTTATTGTCCCATATGATTTGGGAATCAAGCCTATGGAAAGCCAAAAATATTTTGGGTTTTTGTTCCTACTTATTTATAGAAGCAAAAAATGTGACCTTTTTGTGGAACATAGTCAATTCCTTCTCCCAGTTAGAAGCAGGCTTTATTCTAGAAGTCTGTTAGAAGCTCAGTACATTTTCTCCTTGATTTCTAGGCTAAACTACTACAGCATTTGTTCTCAAACTTTACTAAATAGAAGAATCATATAGTGGTGCTTGTTAAAAAAGAAAGAAGGAAGGAAGGAAGGAAGGAAGGAAGGAAGGAAGGAAGGAAGGAAGGAACCCAAACCCCACCCAGAGATGTGTGGATTCAGTAGCTCTGCAAAGGGTCTGTGGATCTACATTTTCAAATAAAGCCCCCAGGTGATACAGAAACATGATATAAAGGTAATTTAACCCACAATGGACTGAAATACTATTTATGTTGGATGAAAAATATTAAAATTAAAGTTTTGAGTTGAGAGGAAATAATAATTAGAATAGATTTACACAAAGTACCAATAAGGTTTGTGCACATTGAAAAGCAGACTTCATTAAAATAGAATAAAGAGGTACTGATTCATTTATCCTCTTAACAAATATCATTTGAGCTCCTACCTAGAGTGAGGCACTAATTTAGATAGGGGGACACAATGGTAGGACACATTTCTGTCAAAATTTAGTCACGGTGGCAGATGTTAAACAAATAATCATACTAAATGAATAATCACAAACCGAGGTTACATGCATGGAGAAAAATGTATACATACTCTGAACGTGTATAATAAAGGAACCTGAGGCAGACCAGCGTTGGGGGTGGGCCTTGGGGAAAAGCTTTCCTGAGGAGCTGCTACTTGGACTGAGATCTGAAATGAATTGGCTCGGTGATGTGTGACTGGTGAACTGAGCATGTGTCTGGGGCCAAGGGCATTCTAAGAGGATTGCATGCACAAAGGTCTACAATGGAGGAGCAGGCCAGAGTGGGACACTGGGCGTAGATTGGGGTGGCATGGTGAAAAGAGAAGTATGAGGACAGTGCTTACAGCCAAACTGGCAGCTGCTGTTTTATATTGAATCACTTCAAGCTCTTGGTAGCATAATTCCTATACGAATATCAGGAAAGTATTCACACCTTTATCTCCAACATAAATCACCATGAAAGGACAGGAGATAGGGAACCTCAGGTGAACAGCCACCCAGGGACAGCAGAACTTTCTGGCAAGTGAATCAACAATTCATACGAAATAAAACTAAATTTATTAACTCTGATATTTACTGTAGAAGGCTGGCGCTCTCTCTCTCTCTCTCTCTCTCTCTCTCTCTCTCTCTCTCTCTCTCTCTCTTTTAATGAAGAAACAAGGAATCCAAGTGTATACTTGGCATTGGCCATTCCCTCAGCTGAATGCATCTTTCCCCTTTCCCTCCTGGTTGCCTTCTCAAACTATTCAAGGGCCCGATGGCAGTTTATAAGTTCTGATGTTGCTGATTAAAAGTAGTTTTACAAAAGCCTTGTTGATAAAAGGGTGATAGCTACTGAGTAAATCGTCGTCCTGAATTGTCAAAATATGTCAGCACAACTTGCTATAATAATATGTTTCAAATGGCAAAGCTGGTGGGTCAACTCTCACCACATTAAATGAATTCCTTTTTCTTCCCATGAATTTTCTTTGACATTAAATTGTCATGGTGACATAATAACAGCTTTGTAAAATGTATTATTGCGGCTGGAGAAACATATAAACCATATAAAATAAAGCAAATCGTAGAACCGGTTTAACTCCACATATCCAGAGCTGACAGTCAAATGAGATAAATCAATCTACTTGCAGGATATATATTCTTGTGGAGTTAGCTACAAGAAATGTGAAACTATTAGTATCTTTTTTTCCCCAAGATCAAGAGCAAGAAGATAAAGAATTAAGTAAGAAAGTCTTTGTGGTTTATAATTCTAAAACAGAAATAAGAATAGCCCTCCAACCAGCGTGAAGATGAAATTAAATATAAATGATGACAAAGGTCTCCTTTACCAGTCGTAGAATTTGCCCTGGATGCTAAGGTTAATCTCCATGAATCTGAGTCTGAGTGTTCAAGTCTGACCCACACTCCAGAAGCAGGAGTCAGCTGGCAGGCATGCTTTGCCTACTTCTCCTTCATCCCTCATTCCAGCTGCTGCTAGAGTTGTTCCTGGCCACCTACAGTTGCATTATCAGAGAAAAATGATCATAGGTGGTCAGAGCCTTCACATAGCCCAACTTCTTCATTTTACCCAGGAGGAAAAAATGACGCTGATAAAGTTTCTGTGGTTATTCTACCCACACAGGAAGCTGGTGCCATCAACATGGGTAACAGCTAACATGTTGCAAGAGAGTCATATTTTAAGTACTTTAACTACACTTGTTAATTTAATCTTCTCAATAAGAAATATATACTAATATCTTGGTAAATTCACAAGAAAGAAGAGTTTGAGTTACTTGCTGCAGGTAAAAGCCAGGAAGTAGCCAAGCAAAGACGCAAACACAGGCATCTATGATGAAGAAAGTCATGGGCTTTTTGGAGAAGATAAATGTATGTTACAATTCTTGCATCAGCTCTTACCAGCTATGAGATCTTGGACAGTTTACTGAATTTCTCTAAGCCTCAGTCCCTTCATCTGTAAAAGAAGGTAATTTGGGTTATTGTAAAGATTAGATGAGATTATGTATATCTTAGCATAGTCTCTGGCACTGAGTAAACAGTGGCTATTATTATCATTTCATTATTATTATCATTTTGTTCTTTTTATACCTCCTGAAATCTGTCTAGGGCTTTACACAAAACTGCTTATCTTATTGCAGATATCTTTCTAACACTTCTATAAATGTAATGCTTACAAAGCTTTGAACCATATCTTTCAGTATAGAGCTACTTTAGGGTAAAAATGCATAACCTGTCAACAAAAACAATTTTAAAAATTATTTTCAGTCTTTTTTGTCGTTGTCTTCGTTTTTGAACATCATAAGGGGATACATAGTTTCCAGACTTCTTCATTCTTCCCGTATTCTCTACCCATACCTAAAAGCACCTCCTCTCAGTGGCTCTTTCCTTATTGTCCCCTTCCTCCACATTCCCTACACATAAATATATAATTATGTTATGTTACCCAAGGTCACCGTAGGTAAAAATATAAATATGTGATCCTTAAATTTCAGAGTCTAGTTTCCTTGGAAATCATTGGGGAAAGGTGTGAGTTGAGGGGTGTGGGTGAGGGTTTATGATTTTTAAGTTCAACTGCAATAACTAGCATGACATTATGACAGCATGATTTATCCTACATGCAAATTTTTACCTTTCCTGAATAGCCAGTAATTTTGTCCCTGCCAGTCCCACCAAGCCAACAACTGTCTAGATTTAGAAATGTTAGTGCAGTTCTTATTGATCTATGGGAAAAACAGCAGTAAGAGTGTTGGTTCACCTAGACGTAGAGGTCCATATTATAAAAGATTTCCAGGTAAGGTAATGTGGTTTAAAAGCAACAACTGTTTTTTTAGTATTAGTTGTACTAAAATTTAGGTGATGTACTATTCCTATAGATTCTGAATCTCTCTAAGGTTGTAACTGTGTCCAAAGTTATTCCAAAATATGTAAGTTCCATTATGGGAGCTTTTTGCTAAAGTTAGTATGGAAGCTGGTTTAAGAGCTTGGACGTAGAGATAGAAGAGATATATGGGGGTAGCGTGGGGGAATGGTGTTGAGCACTTCCTATATACGACTTAATTTTATAGATCCAGCAATTTATGTGTAGAGGAGTTATAATTAACTCAGCCAAGATTATACAATTTTCCTTATCTGTCTGTTCCACCACTTGGAGATGCTGGGTAGCCTTCTTATCTAGAGCCTCTCTTTACCCACTGGCGTCAATCCTGACATATCATTGAATTGCCAAATGTCAGCAACAACGAACATTACAGTGCTTTTATGCTCTCCATTTTCCCAAAATTAAAGGCTTTATACTAAAGAGAGAGGTTAGTTTAGTATAAATTTAAGTGATATTGCAGATTGAGCACCAGTCAGCCAAGGTCTTTATGTTCTATTTCCCAGTGGCAATAGACTTACAATTAGCCAGCCATTCTTTCTGTCTTCCTCACCCCCTTCTTCTTTTCCCTCCTCTGTTTCTCTAGACCCATGTATTGGTGACATGATTGGAAAAGATTAGACCTGGGAAAGGAAGGTTTTCCTCTTTGTTGGGCTTCACAGGAACAGGACACCATGACCTCATTAGCGAAGCTCCCCTTTTTATAAGAACTAGGTGACTGAACATGAACCTGTTCTGTGGACAGAAATGAAGAGAGTCTTGGGAAGTGGACCAAGTGGCGAGGGGAGCATCACAGCCTAGGTCAACATGAGGCTAAGAGGTTTTCCTAATGAGAGGGAAGCACTGGTTCATGGAGAAAACGTATTGACCTGGGCAAATGGAAGCACAGAACTCACTGGAGGACTAAGAGGGTGAGAAAAGTGTAGATGAATGCAATCCAGTTAAAATAATGCCTTTTGACATTCATACAAGAGAATCCCATACAGGCAGTCCTTGGGTTACGTTGGAGATCCGTTCCTATGGCGCGACATAACTCGATTTTCGCCATAAGTCGGAACCCACCTACATAAGCACCTACGTCACTCACATGGAGCACATACACAGCAGTAATGAAGTGAAACAGTAAAAAAAAATTTAAAAGAAAGATAACAATTCCTGACCTTTACTTGTGGTAAATAAATAATAAAAAACATAAAGCACATATGTACATACATCAAAATGACGAAACTTTTTTTAAAATAAACACTATAAATGGGAGATGGCGACGTAACCACGAAACAATGTAAGTCGATTCCGACATAACCTGAGGACTGCCTGTATAATAAAAGCCTAATATACTAAGTGTCTGGTCATCCAGTTGTCTGTTCAACCAATCAAAGTGTAATATGCTAATGCTATGCTAAGGATGCTCAACCTCTCACTATGACATGCAATGATCACCAGGGGGCAGACACTCCAACTGGTAGGTTAGCTTGCTGCTGGGGTCTGTCTGATCCGGACTGAGCTAGATGGGCCAGACGTGCCCTGGAGCCCTCCCGCAGTCCCTCTCCTGCTGGCCAACCTCCTGCATCCCTCCCCAGCCCCGATCATGCACCAGTGGGGTCCCTCGACCTAGCCTGCACCCTCTCGCAATCTGGGACCCCTCGGGGGATGTCGGAGAGCCGGTTTCAGCCTGATCCCACAGGCCAGGCCGAGGGACCCCATTGGTGCACAAATTTGTTCACTGGGCCTCTAGTGTTATACAATTAACAAAAATAATGTAAAATTATATACATTATCTTATCTTTGTGTAGACACAAAGTATTGGTAAGAAAAAGGCTGCAAAATAGTAGAGTACTATAAAACTGCAAAATATAAGAAAAATATATAAAAGGATGTCATCACATGTTACTAGTGGTTTTCATTGAGTAATGAGATTATAGGTGACTTTTCATTTCTTCTTTGTGCATATTTGTATTTCCTAGAATACATCTGTGGTGTTTATATTTTTAATGTTTTGAAACAGTGGAACCTGAAAAATGAGAATTTTGTTAGTGATTCTATACTGAAAGCAGGAGGCAGTTTATAGCTGTTAAAATTTGGCCACTAAAGACATGGGCTATTTTGGTCTCAGAACAGATGTTTATAGAACAGGGTGTCCCAGCCTCTTGGTAGTCAGTCCTGCTGACTCTGTGCTTTGCGCACTGCAGTCTCTGTGGGCATGAAGGAAACCAAAGCTGGATAGGAATTCAGTTCCTCTGGTTCTTGACATTTTCCCCGGTTCCCCCACTCTTCAGAGTCTCGAATCTCCTGCATAATCCATTTTACAGCTGCAACGTACTTCTTCCCCAACATACTGTGCTGAGCACAATCAACTGTGAGAGCCAATAGGAAGGAGAAGACAGAATGTGTAATTTTTAAAAAAAGACTCAAGACCTCTAGCAGCACAGCAATACCAGGCCAGTTAGCCTAACCAGTGTTACTGAGCCTGCTGTGTACTAGGACTCTCCATACCATAGCAGAAGGCATCATTATAGGACAGAAATAGTTGTCTTCATAGTCATAAGCTGAGTGACTACTTACCAGAGCTTTCAAATATCTTTGGAATTTTCATAGGGATTGCATTAAATGTGTAGATTGCTTTGGGTAGTATGGACCTTTCACAATATTAGTTCTTCTAATCCATGAGTATGCAATACCTTTCTATTTATTTGTGTTGTCTTCAGTTTCTTTCATCAATGTCTTATAGTGTATAGGTCTTTCATATCTTTGGTTAAATGTATTCCTAAGTATTTTATTCTTTTTTAAGTAATTGTAAATGGGATTGTTTCCTCAATTGTTCTGATAGTTTGTTATTAGTGTATAAAAACACAACTGGGTTTTGTATGTTGATTTTGTATCCTGAAACTTTATAGAATTCAGTCATCATTAATTCTAACAGTCTTTTTGTTGGGGTCTTTGGAGATTTTTTAAATATAATACCTGAGCCCTGACCAGTTTGGCTCAGTGGATAGAGCGTCGGCCTGCGGACCGAAGGGTCCCGGGTTTGATTCCAGTCAAGGGCATGTACCTTGGTTGCGGGCATATCCCCAGTGGGGGGTATTCAGGAAGCAGCTGATCGATGTTCCTCTCTCAGCGATGTTTCTAACTCTCTATCCCTTTCCCTTCCTTGCTGTAAAAAATCAATAAAATATATTTAAAATATATATATATAATACCTGAAAATACTGACAATTTTACTTCTTTTTGTTGTTTTTTATTGTTAGCCCTCACCTGAGGATATTGTTTCCACTGATTTCCAGAAGTTTTTTATTATTATTACTTTCTATCCATATTGGGGATGAGCCTGGAGTGGCCTGTGCCCAGAGGGCCCCGTAGAGAGACAAAGCTAGGGCATTCATTTATTTGTTGGCCAGTCTACATCAAAATTTTGGAACAAATAAATGTTTTAAGACAGAGATGCTAATTTAAGCTTCATGTATTTGCTCAGTGAATATATGTGGTTGTTTATTATTATTTTAGCATCCAATAGCATTAAAATAAAGACAGTGAGCCAGAAACCATTTATGTGCAACCTGAGCAATTAGTTTATTTGGAACCAGAGGCAGAGGATCAGATTGGTTTTAAAGTTTTCTCACAGACTTGCGGAGACAATTTTGCCTGGTTTGCAATCACTATCGTGTCTAGTATCCCAAAACAGTAATGCTTGGGACATATTCACTCTCCAGGGTTTAAAAGTGATATATGCCTCTATCACTGAAGAATCTAAATTGTTTCTACCCTGAAAACCTGAATTTCTACCATCACTGCAGATAAATTGTCACAATTGTTGTTCGTGACTATGGGTTCTAAAAGAATTTTCTATCAGAGAGCCTTTCTTGTCAGCTTCACTCCTTTTCATGTGTAGCTGCGTAAATTTAATGATAAATTGCAAAAGGAGTCACTTGGAAGCTGGCCAAACTACAACTTACTTGTTGCTACCTTCAGTTCCACCTGGTTTCATCTCTTAACTGTTGCTATGGTAAGATCAAGAGTGACTTCAGGAAGACACAGGATAATGAAAAAAGAAAAAAACAAAAGCTTTTGTTGCTTTCTAACTTCTGTAGGAGGTTTAGGAGGCAAAAGAATGCCTTTTTTTGTTGTTGTTTACATCTACCTTTTCTTGAGTTCTGTTTAATTTAGTCAATATATTTTATTCCTCAGAAAAAAAGGAAGCAACTTACTTCCCAATACTTAGGTAAGTGGATGTTTAGTCTCTGAGTAATCTGCTAAGGAGGAATGAGAAAACCAAGAATAAGATTGTTAAGGGAGCGACTCAGTTACTGTGATAAACATTAATGCTGTTCTTAAGTATTGCTGATTCTCTCTCCTTCTGGACACTTGGGAGGACTGTCCCACTCTTGGGGTTAGTGAACATGTGATTTGCTTTAGCCAATGACATGAGAAGAAGTCATGTGTATTACTTCTGGGTGGAAGCAATCAATGGGCAATTAAAAAATTTCCATGCTTTCTTTTTCCCTACTGTGACAAACACTTGAAGTATTATGACTAAATAGTGTTGTCATAAGATGATTTGGACTAATTTTCTACCTGAAGCCAAGCTCACCACCAAATATCATTGGACACATAGGAGGAATGGTAAAAATTTATTGTGTTAAGCCATTGAAATTTTTAAAAAAGTCTATTGTGACACCGATCAGCCTCAAAAACAAAGACCTATGTTGCTATTTGGGGATCACATGATAAAAAAAAAGTCCTATGTTGCTATTTGGGGATCACATGATAAAAAAAAGTCTTCTTGCTATCCAGTCAGCACGTCTTATCTTTGAAATGTTCACCAAATAGTTGAGAAAGCCTTCACTTTGAGAGGCCAAGTACAAAGCCAACAACAACAACAACAACAAAGAAAGAAAACTTGAGAATAAAACACAGATAAGTCATGGAGCAGGAGAATATAAAAGTATTTACATCATCAGAAAGATAAGAGATTATTACATCCATGAAACAAAACAAAGTTGTATAAAATAAAAATAATAAAATTTAAAAAGAGCTTTTATAGATGAAAAACATGATAGTAGAAATCGAAGAATAATTCAATAGAAAGATTAGAAGAGAACTCTTCCAGAATGAGAAATGTGTTTTTCATTAAGACAATCTGAGTAAAAAGAAAATCTGACTAGAGGCTCAATCCCTGGCTTGAATGTATAATTAATACAAGTTGCAGGAAGCCTGAACAGAAAAAGAGAAATGAGGAGGCAATTATCAAAGACACACACACACACACACACACACACACACACACACACCAATCTTGGAGTAATGGGTCAATGGAGTAGCCAGCACAATTAATAAAAGAAGAAATATTCCAAGGCACATCATATAAAATTTTGAAACACCAAGAATAAGATATTCTAAAAACTTCCCTAAAAATAACACAAAAGGATGACAATCAGAATGTATCAGACTTAACAAGAGCAATGCTCAAAGCTACAAAGCACAATGACTTTAACATTCTGAGAACACATAATTTTCAACCTAGAATTCTATACCCAATCAGATAACCAAGTGTTAGTAGAATTACCAGCTATGCAAAGTCTCAAAAATTATACTCCTACACATTTCTCCAAAAACTCCACATGCTCCACCAAAACCTGCTCCAGGTTGATAGTAGTTAATATTTATATATTTGCTCATTTGATCTTCAGGACAACTGAATGTATTTTCACCACCATTTTACAGATGGGAATATTGAAGTAAATATAAGCATTGCCTCCAAGGTAGCAAAACTAATATGTAAAGCTGGAATCTGATATCAGGAAGTCTAACTCCAGAGCCATGTTTTAGGTCACTATTTTACATGGCCTCTAAGACAGGGACATTTTACCCAGAAAATAATGTGCCTAACCCAGTCAAAAGAGACAAAGAAAGTTCTCAGAAGAGACAAAGGAAATAATAATAGCTGTACAACAGACCCAAAGAAAAATAGTCAAGATTGGAATAGAAGAATGAAGGACTCTGAGAAGAATATCTTCAGAGGAAAAAAGGTGATAGTCTATCTGGTATGTTTGATTATAGTAAAACTCGGTTGAGATGATGGCCTAGGAAGATTTAATCTAAGCAAATGAAATAACTATTTTTAACTTCAGGAAAAAAACTAAAGTGAACAATGAAATAAGCATAGTTTACTATTTACTTCAGAGATAAAATCATTTATGTATTTATAGTATGTGTATGATGAATATTGAATTAGCCAAAAATTGTAGTAAAAATATTTTTTTGAAGCAGGACTTTCAACTATGGTGGAGTGAAGAAATTAAAAACTTTTCTGTCCAAAAACAAGTATAAAACGGGACAACATTGTCAAAAAATAACAATCACTTAAGGGCTCTGGAAATTAACCAAAGACAAACACCAAATTAAGAAGCTTGTATTCTTGAAACACTACTAGCACTCTGAGCAAGAACAGTGGGAGTTTGCAGCCTTCTTGCCTGGGGCCGCTCCCATGCCCTCCAGCTCAGTTGGTGAGAAATGTAGTTTTCCAGAAGAGAGCTGGCTGTAAAAACCAGCAGCTTCACGGTTGGAGGGGACTGACTTGATTGGGAGCAGAGAGCAAAAGTCCATGCCCAGAGTCATTGTCAATATAAGTAGCAAACTGGGTAGGAAACAAATAGGAAAAATCCATAGCTCTTCAAGACTAAGGTGTGATCTGGTCAGAGTGAGTGGCGAATGAGCCAAAAATGTATAGGGAGATACTGGAAATGAGAGCACCAAAGAAGTATTAGACAAACTCTCTATACATCCAGGCAGACTGAGATGAGGTGAGCCTGTGTGTGTGAAGCTCACAAGAGTCTGTTAGAAAGTAAAAGTTGAAGCAGACTTGGAAATGCCTGAATTTTGTATATATTGTCCAATCCACACCCAGCTCCACTGACAGAGAGTGGAAGCTTTATGGCCAGAAGTATTTGAATACAAAATAGGACCAGTTCTTGGCTAACCACTAAGGATGCACAAAGAGGTGTGATTCCAAGGGAGTCTGAATAAAAAAACAACAAAAGAGTCAAACAAACAAAAACGCACCAAAGAAACAAAAACTGACCAGGAACATTAGCAGCTCCACATTACATGTTCTTAAAACTATACCAAGCTGCTTATCAATATACTAGAGGCCCGGTGCACGAAATTCGTGCATGGGAGGGGGATCCCCTCAGCCCAGCCTGCACCCTCTCCAATCTGGGACCCCTTGGGGGATGTCTGGCTGCAGGTTTAGGGATCATGCCTAAACCAGCAGTTGGACATCCCTCTCACAATCTGGGACCACTGGCTCCTAACTGCTCACCTGCCTGCCTGCCTGATCGCCCCTAACTGCCCCCACCCCCTGCCAGCCTGGTCACCCCCAACTGCCCCCCTGGTCACCCCACACAGCCTGCTGTTGAGTCGTTTGGTCATCCCTCACTAACACCCCTGCCGGCCTGGTTGCCCCACTCAGCCTGCTGTTAGGTCGTTACTGTTACTGTGACGGTGTCCCAGACAATTTGCATATTTCTATTATTAGTATGGATATAAAACCCAAAGCGACTGGTCGACTGTTTGATTGGTTGCTATGATATACACTGACCACCAGGCGGCAGACGCTCAATGCAGGAGCTTTCTCTGGTGGTCAGTGTGCTCCCACAATGGAAGTGCTGCTCAGCTGACCTACGAGTGACAGATGCCAGGTTCAGGGCTGGTGAGTGGAGCTGCAGTTTACTGAGCCTCTCCCACCTCCGTGGCAGCACTACCGAGTTGCAGCGGCAGTGGCAGGTGCAAGGGAGCTGGGATGAGTGGGAACAGCGCAGTGCCCGGCCTGGGCTCAGGCTCTGCCCCAGCCACCTGCCACTTTACACACTACTACATCCCTCGGGGGATATCAGACTGCCAGTTTCGGCCCAGAGATCAGACCAAAACCAGCAGTCCGACATCCCCCTACGGATCCTGGATTGCGAAGAGGGCGCAGGCCAGGCTGTGGGACTCCACTGGTGCACAAATCCGTGCACTGGGCCTCTAGTATCAATATATTAGAATCCAGGCTTGCTACAATATTTTATTTAAAATTCTAATTTCCAACACAAAATTCTGAGACATGGAATGAAACAAACAGGAAATGCGATCATAGGAAGAAAGCCATTATTAGAAACTGACTCTGATGTTGAACTTAGCAAAGACTTCAATGCTGCTCTTATAAATATATTAAAAGAATAAATGAAGCCATGCTTAAATAATTTTAAAAGGAAAATATATGACTCACAAATAGGAAATCTCAATAAAGAAATTGAGACAATAAGAAGAGAACCAAATGATAATTCCAGAATCCAAAATTATAATAACCAAAATAAAATAGTCACTAAATGGTCTCAACAGTAAATTTGAGATAGTGGAAACAAGAAACTAAACTTGAAGATGCATCAATAGAAATTATTTAACCTGAAGAATGGAGAGGAAAAAAGATTGAAGAAAAAAAGAACAGTGCTTCAGACATCTATGGGACAACATATATACTTGGAATCCCAGAAGGAGGGGAAAGAGAGAGACAGAAAAAATACCTTTTCAGATATTTCATTGTTAGTATATAGAAGTGCAATTGATTTCTGTATGATGATTATGTATCTTGCAACTTTGCTGAACTTGTTGATTAGTTCTAACTAGGATTTTCTATATAAAATAAATATTATATCATCAGCAAAGACAACTTTACATTTTTTCTTTTCAATTTGGATACCTTTTATTTTGTTTTCTACCCATTGCTCTGACTAGGACCTCCAGTATTAGCTAGAATTGAGAGTGGGGAGAGTGGGTACCTTTGTCTTGTTTCTAATCTGAGATAAAAAGCTTTCAACCTTTCATCATTGCATATGATGTTAACTGTAGGCTTTTCATATATGGCCTTTATTATGATGAGATATATTCCTTTTATATCCATTTGTTGAATGTTTTTTTATCATTGAAGGATGTTGTATTTTTGTGAAATGCTTTTTTTGCATGTATCTCAATAAGATTTTTATCTTTTATTCTATAAATGTGATGTATCATTTATTTGCATATGTTGAAAATCCTTGCATCTCTGGAATTCTGCTCGATCATGGTGTATGATCCTTTCAGTGTATTGTTGAATTTGTTTTGCTAATATATTGTTAAAAATTTGTATATCTATATCATGGATATTAGAATTTAGTGTTCTTGTACTGTTCTGATGTGACTTTGGTATCAGGGTAGTGCTGGCCTCATAAAGTAAATGTGGGAGTATTTTCTCTTCAATTTTTTGGAAGAGTTTGAGAAGAAATTTTCAACTCCACAATTTCTTAGTCCTCTTTTATGATTTCTGTCTCTTTGTTAAACTTCTCCTATGTTCCTGTATTCTTTCCTGATTTCCTGTTGAATTGTTTCTCTGTGTTTTCTTATAGCTCATTGAGTTTTTTTAAAAACAGCTATTTTGAAATTTTTATCAGGTAAATTATAGATCTCCTTGTCTTTGGGTTCGGTTATCAGGAGATTACTGTGATATTTTTATTGATGCCATGTTGCTTTAATTTTTCACGTTCCTTGAAGTGTTGCATCTATGTCTTCTTAGTCACCTCCTGCAATCTTTTCTAACTGCATTTGGGAGAGAGATACCTTCCATCAGCCTGCTAGCGATTCTGAGGCTTTCTCAGACCTTCTCTGACTGTACTTGCTCCCTCTTGTGGCAGAATTTTAAACTTGTATGCCTTCTCCGGATCCTGCAATGTACCAGGCCCAGTGCTCACAGCTTTTCTTTTGTTTTCTCACACAAGGCCCTATCACTCAAGTGTGAGGTCTCTCCCTGGCCTGCAGATTCAGGCACTTTATTCTAAGTGATATGGGGATCTAGTGGTGAGTTTGGGTAAATGGGAATAAAATAACTTAGATTTTAAAAGAACCATTTTGGCTGCTGATGTTGAAAATAGATGGAAGGGAGTCAGGGGTGAACTCAGTGAGATCAGTTAGAAGCTATTGTGATAATCTAGGTGAGAGATAATGTGACTTAGACCAAGTGATAACAGTTGAAGATGGTAAGATATGGTTGGCTTCTAGATATATTTTGGAAGCAGAACTGACAGAATTCGCTGCCAGATTGGCTATAATATGTAACAGAAAGTAACATAAAGGAGGACATCAAGGTTTAGGGAAAAGCATTAGAACAGAAGTATCACTACTGACATGAAGAAGACTGGGAGGGAGTAGATTTTTTTTCATTTTTGACATGTTAAGTTTGAGATTCTCATTAAATATCTGGTTAGTGATGATAAATAAGTAATTAAATGTTTAAGTCCTTTTAATAAATGAGAAATTTAGGTTAGAGATATAAATTTACAAGTTATTACCAAACATATATGTGGCACCTAAGCTGCAAGACTCAGTGAAATCACCAAGGAAACGAGTGTAGATATAAAAGAGAAGAGGACCAACGTCTGATTCCTAGAGCACTGTGATATTACGGAGTCAGGACCAAACCAGAAAGGAAATGAGACTGATCTCATAAGATCATGTCAATAGATAAAGGGATCAATCCAACTAGAGGATTTATGTAAACATTTATGCACCCCATGTAGGAACACCTAAATATATACAGCAAATATTGACCACCATAAAAAGAGAGATTGACAATAATATAGTTATGGTAGGGTTCTTTAGCACTCCATTGATAGCAATGGATAGATCTTCCAGACAAATATCAATAAGGAAACAATGGTTTAAATGGCACATTAAATCAGATGGATTTAATTGATATTTTTAGAGCAGTTGACGCCAAAGCATAAGAATATACATTCTTTTCAAGGGCACATGTAACATTCTCCAGGATAGAACACATGTGAGGCACAAGACAACTCTCAATAAATTTAAGAAAATTGAAATCATATTAAGCATTTTATCTAACCACAATAGTATGAAATAAGAAATTAATTACAATAAAAAAAATTACTGAGAGCCCTAACCGGTTTGGCTCAGTGGATAGAGCGTCGGCCTGCGGACTCAAGGGTCCCAGGTTCGATTCCGGTCAAGGGCATGTACCTTGGTTGAGGGCACATCCTCAGTAGGGAGTGTGCAGGAGGCGGCTGATTAATGTTTCTCTCTCATTGATGTTTCTAACTCTCTATCCCTCTCCCTTCCTCTTTGTAAAAAATCAATAAAAATATTTTTTTAAAAAAATACTGAGAAACAAACAAACAAGGAGGCTAAATAACAAGCTACTAAACAGTGAATGGGTTAATAGTGAGAACAAGGAAGAAATTAAAAGATACTTGAAACAAATGAAAATGAAAACACAATGACACAAAATCTATGAGACATAGCAAAAGCAGCACTAAGAGGGAAATGCATAGGAATATAGGCCTACCTCTAGAAGGAAGAAAAATCTCAAATAAACAATCTAACTTAAAGAAACTAGAAAAAGAACAAAAAAAAGCCCAAAATGAGTAAAGGAAAGGAAATAATATCAGAGTGAAAATAAATGAAATAGATTCTTAAAAGATGCAAAAAGATTAATTAAACAAAGAACTGGTTCTTTGAAAAGATAAACAAAATTGATAAACTTTTAACTAGACTCATCAAAAAAAGAGAGGACCCAAATAAATCAGAAATGAACAAGGAAAAGTGACAACTGACACCACAGAAATACAATGGGTTATAAGAAAATTCTACAAACAACTATGTGCCAACTAACTGGACAATCTGGAAGAAACCTATAAATTCTCAGACAATACAATCTTCCAAGACTGAATCAAGAAGGAACAGAAAATATGAACAGATTGATTACTACTAACAAAATCAAATCAGTAATTAAAAAAAAAAAAAACTCCAAGTAAACCAGTGGTTCTCAACCTTCTGGCCCTTTAAATACAGTTCCTCATGTTGTGACCCAACCATAAAATTATTTTCGTTGCTACTTCATAACTGTAATGTTGCTACTGTTATGAATCGTAATGTAAATGTCTGATATGCAGGATGGTCTTAGGCGACCCCTGTGAAAGGGTCGTTCGACCGCCAAAGGGGTCGCAACACACAGGTTGAGAACCGCTGCGTAAACTAAAGTCCTGGACCAATGGTTTCACAGGTGAATTTTATCTAACATTCAAAGAAGTAAGATCTATCCTTCTCAAACTATTCCAAAAAATTCAAGAGGAGGGAATTTTACAAGGTCAGAATTACCCTAATTCTAATACCAAAGACATTACAAAAACAGAAAATTATAGGCCAATATCCCTGATAAACATAAGATGCAAAAATCGTCAAACAAAATATTAGCAAACTGAATTCGGCAATACATTAAAAAGATCATACACCATGGTCAAGTGGGATTTATTCCTAGGATACAAGTTGGTTCAATATCTATAAATTGATTAATGTGATACACCACATAAACAAATGAAGGATAAAAATCATAAGATCATATCAATAGATGTAGAAAAAGCATTTAATAAAATCCAGCATCTATTTATGATAAAAATTCTCAGCAAACTGTTAATAGAGGGGAAAATACCTCAACATAATAAAGGCCATATATGACAAACCCACAGCTAACATCATACTCACTGGTGAAAAGCTAAAACCCTTTTCCTTTTCCTGAAGAATTGGAACAAAACAAGAATGTCCATTTTTATCATTTTTATTCAGCATAGTATTACAGCAGTCAGACAAGAAAAAGTAATAAAAGGTATCCAAATTGGAATGGAAAAAGTATATTATTATTTGCAGATGATATGATACTACAAACAGAGAACTCTAGAGGTTTCACACAAAAAAGCTATTAGAACTGACCAATGAATTCAGTTAAGTAGCAAGATACAAATTAATATTCAGAAATCGGTTGCATTTTACACATCAGTAACAAACTATCAGAATGAGAAATTAAGAAAACAATCCTGTTATAATTGCATCAAAAAGTAAAATTAATATGAATAAATTTAACCAAGGAGGTTAAAAGCTTATACTCAGAAAACTATAAGGCATTGAAGAAAACAATTGAAAAAGAGAAAAATGAGTGGAAGCATAAACCATGCTCGTGGATAGGAAGAATTAAAATATCAATACTACCCAGGGGAATGTATTGATTAAGTCAATCCTTATAAAAATACCAATGGCATTTTCACAGAATTAGAACAAATACTCCTAAAATTTATATGGAACTGCAAAAGACCTTGAATCACCACAGCAATCTTGAGAAAGAACAAAGTTGGAGATATTACACTAACTAATATGAAACTACTAGTATACTTCAGGTTATAGTAATCAAAACAGCATGGTATCGGCATAAAACTGATACACAGAATATAGAGCCCAGCAATAAGCACACATCTGCATGGTCAATTAATCTATGACAAAGGAGGCAAGAATATACAATGAAGTAAAGAGTATTTCTTCCTAGGGGAGGCCAGGGGATTGTCAAGGGCAGGGGGAAAAAGGACACATATGTAATACCCTTTGTAATACTTTAAGCAATAAAAAAACAAAAACAAAAAAAAAGAGTATTTCTTCCATAAATGGTGCTGGGAAAACTGAACAGATACATGGGTAGAAAGAGAGAGAGAGACAGAGAGAGAGAGAGAGAGACAGAGAGAGAGAGAGAGAGAGAGAAAGAGAGAGAAAGGAAGGGAAAGAAGGAAGGGAAGGGAAGGAAAGAAACTAGAGCACTTTCTTATACCATATATATGAATAAACTCAAAATGGATTCAAGACTTAAATGTAAGACCTGAAACCATGAAACTCCTAGAAGAAAATATAGGCAGCAAACTCTTTGGTATTTATCTTAGTTACATATTTTTGGGTATATTTCGTCAGGTTGGTAGAGATAATAAAATTAAAAAATGAGAGTACATAAAGGTGTGGAGTGTCCGCACATAAAAAGAAATCCTTTATTGTGTAAAATTGTTTCTACTAGATGGGGGAGGGAATTCAGGCTGGGTGGGTTTTGTAGGGGTTAGTTTCTATCATTTTTTGGGAGACTCATACGATTGATTGGGGAATTATGAAAGCGTGTTAT
>NW_005871066.1:9131240-9245607 GCF_000147115.1 Myotis lucifugus
GATACATTTGATAAGGAGTTAATATCCAAAATCTATAAAGAACTCATACAACTCAATACGAAAAACAAACAATACAATTAGAAAATGGGCTGAGGACTAGAATAGACATTTCTCCAAAGAAGATAAACAGATAGCCAGTAGACATATGAAAAGATGCTCAGTCACTAATCATCAGAGAAATGCAAATTAAAACACAATATGGTATCACCCCACACCTGTCAAAATGGCTATCATCAACAAAACAAGTGTTGGTGAGGATGTGGAGAAAAGGAAACCCTCATTCACTGTCGATGGGACTGAAAATTGTTGCAGTTATAAAAAACTGTATGGAGGTTTCTAAAAAAAAAATTAGAAATAGAACTACCTTATGACCACCAATTCCATTTCTGAGTATTTATCTGAAGAAATTCAAAACACTGATTTGAAAAGATATATGCACCCCTATGTTCATTGCAGCATTACTTTGCAATAGCCAAGATAGGAAATAGACAATTGGATGAAGATGATGTGGTACATATATACCATGGAATATTACTGAGCCATAAAAAAATTAAATCTTACCATTTGTGACAACATGGCTGGATGTAGAGAGTGTCGTGCTAAGTGAAATAAGTCAGAGAAAGACAAATGCCATATGATTTCACTTATATGTGAAATCTTAAAAACAAAATAAATGAACAAAGAGATTCATAGATAGAGAGCAAACTAATGGTTGCAAGATGGGAGGTGGGTTAGGGGACTGGGTAAAAAGGTGAAGGGATTAGGATGTACAAATTGGCAGTTACAGAATAGTCATGAGGGTGTAAAGTTCAGTGTAGGGAATATAGTTAATAACTAGAGGCCCGATGCACGAAAATTCGTGCAAGAGTAGGTCTTCCTTCCCCTGGCTGCCAGCACCAGCTTCCCTCTGGCACCCGGGACCCAGGCTTCCTTCCTCCGGCCACCCAAAGGCACCCGGGGCCCAGGCTGACTTCCCTTGGGCCCCAGTTTTGTCAGGAAGGACGCCCGGTCTAATTAGCATATTACCCTTTTATTATTATAGGTACTGTAATAAGTATGTATGATGCCAGGTGAGTACTAGATTTATCGGGGGGATCACTTTGTAAGCTATATAAATGTCTGAACACTATGCTATGCTATACACTTGAAACTAATATAATATTGAATGTCAAATGTAATTGGAAAAAATAAATTAAAAAAGAAAATACAAAAAAATTAATTGTACAATTTGATAAGCTTCGGCATATGTGTCTACTATCACTACTGTAAAAATAATGAACATATCCATCACCCCCAAAAGTTTCCTCATTTCCTTTTTTAATTCCTTTCAACTTCTAGCCCCTGCTTCCCCAGGCAAGAACTGATTTACTTGCTGTGAGTACACATTTGTTTGAGGGTTTTTTTTAGAAGTTTATGTAAATGGAACCATGCAGTATAGATTCATTTGTATTTGGAGTCTTTCACTTAGCATAGTTATTTGAGTTTCACTCATGTTGTCACATGTACTGATAGTTCATATGCCACAATTTGCTTAGCCATTTCCTGCTAATGGACATACAGGTTGTTGTCAGGTTTCAGCTGTTCCAAATAAAACTGCTGTGAACCTCTGTGTGTATGTCATTGCTCTTGGGTTTTGCCTTAATTTGGCCAATGCAGAATTTTAGGTTGACAGCTTTTGTCCGTTAGTACCTTACAGATACCATCTGGCTTACAAATCTGAGGCAAGTCTGCTGTAGTTCTTATCTTTGTTCCTTTATGGGTAATGTGTCTTTTTTTTCCTTTGGTTGATTTAAAATTTTTTCTCTTTCTCATTGGGTTTTTGCAATTTAATTATAATGTGCCTTGTGTGATTTTTCTTCATGTTTGGGATTTATTAAGCTTCTTGGAACTGTGGGTTTTTAGCTTGCATCAAGTTTGGAAAATTTGGGGCTATTAATTTTTCAAATATTTTTTCTGTTTCTCTCTATCTCTGGGACTCCAATTACATGTGTATATTAGGCTGCTCAGCATTGCCCCACAGGCCACTGATGCTGTCTTTTTTTCTTTCTGTATTTAATTTGGGTAGTTTCTAATGTTATGTATTCAAATTTACTTATTATAGTGTGTAATATGCTATTACTGCTATCCAGTGTATTTTTCATTTCAAATATTTTTTTTCTAGAATTTCAAAATGGATCTTTTGAAATATCTTTGTTTTGCTTTTGTTCTTGAGCATATGGAGTATATTTATAATAGCTGTTTTAATTTTGTTGTTAGCTAATTCTATTATATGTGTCATTTCCAAGTCTGTTTCTCTTGAAAGCTTTTTTTCCTCCTGGCTATATAGGTCACATTTTCCTCCTTCTTTGTATTCCTATTTTTTTTTTAAATTGGATGCCAGACATTGTGACTTTTATATTACTGGGTGCAAGATTTAATGTATCACTTTTAATATCTTTGAGCTTTGTCTGGGGCATTGTGAATTACTTGGAGTTAGTTTGATCTTTTCAAGGCTTTATTTCAGGGCTAATTCAACCCCACTCCTGGGGACATTACCAGATGTCCTACATATTAGGAGATCTTTCTACTCTAGTTTGGTGCAAACAAATTATAATCAGTTCTGTGTGACCCCTATCGATTTTTTCTACCTACTCTATTCCTGTGGGGGTTTTTTCAGCTTTGGATGGTTTTCCCACACAAATATCTAGACCAGGACTTTGTCCAAGACTCAGGAGGACTTCTGTCTCCCATTATTTTTATAGATATGTTGATCTGCCCGAACTCCAGTATATGTCTCCTCAGCTCAGTAAGACTGCTAGTTTTAGTTGGCTTCCCCTCCTGGCACTATAGTCTGAAACTCCTCTGGACAGTAAGCTGGGGCAATAGCAGGCCTCATCTCATTTGTTTCCCTTCTCTTGAAGTTCACTATCCTGTGCTGCCTGTTGTCAGATACCTGAATTCTGCTCTTTCATATATTTTGTCTCATGTTCATGTTCTTTAAGGTAAAAGGTTAAATCTAGGTCTCTTGCCCGATGAAGGCCAGACTCCTAAATTTGAGTCCTTGACCTTTTCTGGAATAGGGACAGTGCAGCCAGTAATACAAGAGAATGTAAAATATATGGTTACAGATGCACACAAGAAGATACACGTGGTGAAGACAGTTTAGGATTTTTATTTTTTATTGCTTCTATTTTGTCAGTAAAATAGTTGCAAAATCATTGGCTTAGGGTAGCAATTGTCAACTTTTTCATCTCATGGCACACATAAACTAATTACTAAAATTCTGCCCCACACCAAAAATATGTTTTTACTGATCTGTCCAAAAAATGTATAATTTTGATCCATTCACGCCAGGTAGCTATTGTTGTGTTGGCTGCGGACATTTTTAAATTTAACAACCTAAGGGAAAAGAGGTCAGTGCCCCTGACTAACAGTCAGGCAGGTATTGCATGTTTTAAAAAGTTTTGCAGCACACCAGTTGAAAATTGCCAAATTAGAATGAGGATAGAAGCAGAGGTGTTTGAGGTTTGAGCGGGGTAGGGAGGAGGGTAGAAAATGTGACATAATTATCTAGAAGAGTGAGAGACCATGGGCCATGTACATAGAGCATGATCGTCGTGTAATAGAACATGTTCTCCATGAGTTTCAAGCCAGATCATTGGTTTTATTTTTTCCAGACATCTTTAACTGTGTAGTATGAGTGCAGAATAGTTGAGTTTAACCACATTTGGGATTTTACCACTTCTCAGAAAAATTTCCTGATACTTGAAAGTAAGGCAGAATTGTGAGTTCAATCCCTTCTTTGTCACATGGTAATGAGGCCACCCATGGATTATCTAGTGGAATGAACTTAGTTAAACTAACTGTTAACTATGAATTAAAGGTCCAAGGTAATATGTGAAGTTGCATATTAAGTCGTTTTCTTGTCTAGTAGAAATGCAAATAATCTCTGCCTAGTGGAACTCATAGTTAATGACCCTTATTGAATGTTACCCAGGTTTGTATCTCATTAGAAATCTTATACTTAACTTCTTAAATGCTTTTTGAACTAATCATAACTTATTCCTAATTCCCTCATTAATTAATTAGTTGAATAAGATATTTGATCTCTATTCATTTAATATTTACAACAGAGTCCAGTTTTTAAATTTTTAAATGTTATTTTTTAAAACAAGGGAGTACAACAGATTTAAAGAGAGGCACGAGAACTCAGGCTGCATGCAAGGGAGTAAATATAATTATTGATCATAGAACTTACTCTGGGAAAATAGGTAAATGAGGATATGAAGGGAGCAAGGGTTAGTGAAAAGGTGGAGAAAACAATACGTTGTATGTTTTGATGTGGTTGAAGATTCTTGGGAACCAGGCACTAGAGGAAGTAACTAAAGACAGTGATGATTGGAAATTTATAATATGGAAGATTATAGTTATTGGTAGATCTAAAATCTATAATATGACTTTTGGAGGAGATGAGATCAAGGAACTGAGGAGTCAGTTTATTGGGAGGATCAATTATATTGACATCATCAATAATCATAACAGGAGTATATTGGAGGGTGACAATAGGTCAGGAGTTGAAATCTTTATGGAATAATGGAATATAACCAGTGAATTGATAGGTAACTGTCACAAAGAAGAGCAGTAGGCAATATAATATAATGGCGTCATGTAAAAGCTGGATGATTTTAGAGAGGAAGGAGAATGATCTAGAAGTAACAAATAGCAACAAGGAAAACACCAACCGCCGCCCATCCTGTCCCTCCCCTAGACCCCCTGGCCTGAGAGATGTGGAACAGAAAGCAGCCCCTATTTGAGAAAGCTGTAGGAGCAGCTTTATCTAAGCTGTGTCTTTAGGAGAGAGTCGACTTTCAGTGAAAGAGGAAGGAGATTCATCTTCTCCATTCAGAGGAGAAGTTGAGCATATAGGAAGGTTTGCTGCTGACGAACAGTAAGTTCCAAAAGGCATATTGAAATTCTTTCAGGAGGTAAGGAACAGTGGGAGGTGGGGTGAGAAAAGGGAGTCCCAGAGATGGAGATGAACAGGGAAACCTGAGATTTTTCAAAGAGACAAACACAATGCTAAAAGGCAGAATAAAATTAGCCTTGAAGGTAGTGGTGAGGTGGGGTGGGGAGGTCTTGCTAGGAACACAGTGATGCTAAAAGGCAAGTGGGCCAAGACCGGTTTGGCTCAGTGTATAGAGCGTCGGCCTGCGGACTGAAAGGTCCCAGGTTCGATTCCGGTCAGGGGCATGTACCTGGGTTGCGGGCACATCCCCAGTGGGAAATGTGCAGGAGGCAGCTGATCGATGTTTCTCTCTCATCGATGTTTCTGGCTCTCTGTCTCTCTCCCTTCCTCTCTGTAAAAAATCAATAAAATATATTTTAAAAAAAGGCAAGTGGAAGGCTACTTGTACAAAAGCAAGGGGCTTACTGTGTGTGTGAAAACATGATTTTTGAAGCACACGTGCAGCCATGAGGAGATAATTAGAAATTATGTAGATAAGAAATATGGTGACCGATTACATAGTACCCTCCTTATATGCCATTTCACTTTCCATGGTTTCAGTTACCTATGATAAACCTTGGTCTGAAATGAAAAATTACAGAAATATGTAACTCATAAGTTTTTCAATTGCACATCATTCTGAGTAGCGTGATGAAATCTTGCACTGTCCTGCTCCACAGGGATGTGAATCATCCCTTTGTCCACCGTGTCCAGCTGTATACACTCCCTGCCCGTTAATCACTTAGTAGCCATCTCCGTTATCTGACTGACTATGGAGATATCCCAGTGCTTGTGACCAAGTAACCCTTATTTTACCTAACAATAGCCCCAGTGTCTTTTACATAACTTTTATTAAAGTATATTGTTATAATTGTTCTATTTTGTTATTACTTGTTATTGTTCATCTCTTCCTGAGTTATAAATTAGAGTTTATCGCAAGTATATAAGTAGATAAAAATCATAGTATATGCAGATTTTGGTATTAACCACAGTTTCAGGCACCCATTGGGGAGTCTTAGAATGTACCCCCGAAATATAAGGGGAGACTATTGCATTGAGGATTTTCAGCGCAGCCGGAGAGTTTTAGGATTTGAATGTCAGCATGGGACTCCGTTGGAGATTGTTGAGGAGGGTGGTAGAAAGATGGAATTCGAGTTTGGAAATATTGATCTGGTAGTAAAGGGGGTTGAAGCTGGAGGGCAGGTGAGACCAATCGGCTGCAGTAATTCAAGGAAGAAGCCATGAGGACAAGGACAGGTGGCGGTCACAAGTAGAGAAAGGAGTGTATCTACATACATTCTCAGAGGAGAATCTGATGCCGTTAGATGCTAGAGATTAAAAAGAAAGGAGTATCAGTGATGACTCTGAGGTTTCAGTTTGGGGGGACTAGGATAATGATGATAACATTCATAGTTGACAGTGGGACATCCAAGAGGATACATTTTGCCAACAGTTGGAAATATGAAAACAGCTTTAATCAGGAACGGCTGCCAGACTGTGGTTGGTAGGTTCTAAAGGAATGGTAACAGCCTTAAATTTCAACTAGCCCTCCACCCTCACCCCCACCCCAAACCACACTGAAAGCAATCTTTCAGCTTCTGTGTTTGTTCTCTCCCTTCCACTGGACTGCATGTTCTTTTCTTGTATGTTTGTTTGACTTTGAGAGAAAGGACATGCTCAGGGAACATTGGCAGGGGTTGGAAAAGGATCACAAGTTAGATTCCAATAGGAATGAATGGCCACTCAGCATGGAGAGGCCCTTCTGGATCTCATGACTGCTCCTGCGTTCCTTTCTGTGCACAGCCTCACACTGGCAGCCTGCCTGAGGGTCAGGAGGGATTTCGAGGCAGCCATGTTCCTTTTTCAGTTCCACACCGATTTAGAGAGAAAAAAAGAGGGGGATGGGATTATGGGAGAAACTGTGCTGAGAGGAAATGGCATTGGGTGTAAAAAGGAAATTAGAAAAAAAGGATTGTGTACATTGGCCATGATTACACAGAGAAACTATTAAGTTCTAATACTACAAGACCTTTAAAAACTAGTTTGCTTCACCATAGCGCTGGCTCCCACTCTGGTATCCTAATTGTTGTTGTTTTTTTAATTCTCACCCAAGGAGTGAGGATATTTTTTCCATTGATTTTTAGAGAGAGTGGAAAGGAGGGGGGAGATGGGGAGAGAGAGGAAAACATCAACATGAGAGAGCTGGGGATGGGGATGGAACTTGCAACCAAGGTACATGCCCTTGACCTGGAATCACACCTCTGACCCTTCAGTTTGCAGGCTAATGCTCTAACCAGTGAGCAACCGGTCAGGGCTGGTTTTCTGTTTTGACTTCCCCTCATCCATGCGGATCTACCTTATGTTGGTGGCTTAGAAAGAAGAAAGGTTAGATGATGGTTTTCAACTTTCATAAGAGCTCATTCACAGTGAATGCCCAGAATGCTATATCAAGGTCAATTTTAAGTCCAAGTCTGGGTGCAGGAGGCAGGAATGTTGAAATGAGTGGGGTCTGCTTGGATACGGGAAGGTCCATCGGTGCCTTGATTGCACCCTTTGGCTTTAGACAACTTTCTAAGCAGGGCGCCCCTTACCTTTCCAATTCTGTTACCTTCATTACTCATATCTCATTTGCCCCATCCCTTTCTTTCCTTCAGAAGCCTTTATGGTGACTCTGGATGATGAATACATGGAGGAATACTGAGTGTGTTCTTTAAGCACCTTCCCACAGACTTCACCGTCACCAAAACATTGGAACTGCCTGAGGAGTGCTCAGTCTTTATTTACCCTCCCACCATCTGGGTGGCATGATGTTGAGTTCTAACCATTTGGCACAATATCAAGGCAGCAGTGGGCCAGTGGAAAAGGGAGGCAACTGAGAACCGGGATGTTCAGTCTCCAGAAAATTACCCAGACATGGCATGGCCTCCACGGAGGAGCTGGCAGTACAGATCCCATGTCCCAGAGGATTCTAGAACCTCAGCTCTTTCCATGCTAGAACTGACACCAGAGATGTCCAACCTGGTGAGCCAATGGTAAGATCCATCAGCCTTCAGTTAGCAGCTGTTGACAAAGGATCACAATCTAGCTCTAGGGAGAAGGGAATCCCAGTAAAGTTGGCTGGTGTGTGGAGCATGATTCTAGTGCTAATAGGCACAGGAATGAAACCCAGAAACATCAGTCAGGAGGACACTGGGAGAGAAGGACACTCTGAGAATGGGGTGCCTGGGAATGAATTAGATCTGGGTTGCAAAATTAAATCCAGCTCCCCCACCCTCATGACAACTGAGCTAATATGATCCAAGCCCTGGTCAGAACAAAATCAAGTGCTCCTTACAGCTGAGGTTACAGTTAGAGTACCTCTTTTCAGGGGTCTGGGAAAGGCAGGCCAATAGCTATGTGGCCTCTAATTTTCTGAGACTTCATAGCCTTTTTTACCTGCTGGGAGGTAGAAATCTCCTAAGAATGTTTTATATACTGGTGCTTCTCAACCTTGGCCTCACACTGGAATCACCTGAAGAGCTTTAAGTAAGATGATATCTGGGTCTCACTCCCAAAGTGGGGTGGGGGACCTGGGCAATAGGATTTTTCAAAGCTCTGCAGGTAACTCTCATGTGCAACCAGGGTGAGAACTACTGATCTACCCCACTCTCCAGGTCACCACCCAGTTTTCTTCTTCACTGCACTCTGCTGAGAGTAGAATCTGTGCAACTTCCTCTCTTTCCTGTGCACTCCTTCCAACAGGCTACAACCTCGAAGAGAAGTGATTGATCCATGTACTTACTTCATGTCTTCCCCAACTCTAAACTGTGTGACCCTTAGCTCTCTCTCCTGGGGGTACACTGTTCTGACCCGGTTATTCACAACTCCCTCTGTCCCAGACTCTGAGACCCAACTCCAGCCATGCCTGCTGCCTGCCTCGGCTTCTCTCTATGGGAGGGTCCAAGCATCATCACTTTGGTTTCCATATCATTTGCATAATATTCTCCATGATTCTATACACAGTAGCCTTTTCCTCTCCATCAATTGCATGACAGAACAGATCAAAACCAAAGGAGTAACTTAAATAGTAGTTAAGTGGACTCAATTACCTTTCAATTTTCTGCCAGTTCTCACATTCTTTGATACATCACAAATAAAATAAATCATCATTGTCATCATCATCATCTGAACTGAGGGGGAAGTCAGTATTCTAAATTAGTAAAAAAAGAAAAATCAGAAGCACACATTGTCCCAAAACTGCATTATTTCATGTATTAAAGAGTAATTAAGACTCATTGATAACAAACTATTATCAAATTCACAAAGTAGTTTATGCAGTTTGTGTGCCAATTCCTTAAGATATATAACAATTCAAAGTATAACTATTAGGAAGGAAGACACTAATTATCACCATTTGTGAACAATGTGCTTCGATCTAGAAAGCAAGAGTATTGACTGAAATAGTTCTTAGAATTAATGGCAGTTGTGTTGTCAGATTAAAATAAAGATACAGATATGGAAATTTAGGGAAATCACTAGCACTAGATGGTTTAAACATCCTTTAAAAAATTATTTATGTAGCATAACCAATGGACACAGACACTGGGCGGTGGGGGCTTGCCCAGGGTTGGGAATGGCTTGCGGGGGCGGGGGGGGGGGTGAAGGGGGGAAAAAGGAGACATATGTAAAACTTTAGCCAATAAATAAATTTAAAATTTATTTATGCTTTTTAATTGGCTTTGCATACCCCTGCTTCACAATAGGGCAAAAAGAAATTTTGGCCACATCTATGTTAACAATTTTATATTGTAAATATTGTATAAGAAGAACATAACTATTAAAAGATATCTTTCATCATTTTGCAATATATACAAATATCTAATCATTATGTTGCATACCTGAAAGTAATATAACATTACATGTCAATTATATTTCAATTAAAATCATTAAGGCAGCATTTCTGAGGTTGAGAATGGGTTGAAGTAAAGGCAAGGATGACATTCAGCCAGTCTGCAGAGTCTGGCTCTTCAGTTCTCTCCACTCCCACCCGACCCCCAAATCCCTTCTCTGGGACTCCTTTCTTGGCCTCACTATTTTCCAGCAACTAAAAGGTTAAAAGTCTACACAGCAGGGGCCAGCAGACTCTGGGCCGGCCCCTTTTACCCCCCTACTGCACTGCACTGCACTGCACTGCACTGCACTACACTGCACTGCACTACACTACACTGCACTCCTGCCTAGTGAGCATATTTCTGGTCATGTTTTATTTGTTTTGTGTAGAATCAAGGACCACCCATCTCTCACAGAAGCAGCCCTTTCAGTTCCTCAGGAAGATCAATTATTACTTACTCTCATGATGCTACCAGAGAAGAGATGCCACTCATCAGTTTGTGTTCACGCTTTTTATTTCAATTTAATGGGTGTGAGCTCAGAATCCAGGTTTCATCTATGTTTGTAAATTCAATTTATTTAAGAAAATTTTTTAAGTTGAAATTATTCTTATGAGGCTCTCTAGCTTTTAGGGCAATTTCTCTTTCCATTAGAATACAAAGACCAAACTCTAGTTTTCATTTTATGGGGTCAAGAGCATACAGTTGTAAAAAGCACTTCCTTATTATCCCTTGTGTTCTTGGGAAATTACAGAATGCCCTGTGGATTGCAGGTAAGAGGAGCATTGTATAGTTAGAGGAAGGCATCTTGCATTGACATATTCTTGGCAGTCAATAGTGTGTCAATGCTATATTAGCCAAAAGAATATTGATTCCTACTTCATCGATCCTCCCTCTCCAATCTATGAAAATTGAAATTTCTCCTTAGGCCACACGGTGGCAGGTTAATTGCAGGAGAAACAAATTAGTGCAGAAGCAATAGAGAAATTCCTTCAGCCAAAATGAAATAAAAAAATATCCTGCCCCCCTATCAAATTCTGTGTGAGAGACCTCTCTGATCAGAAGTTAAACTTGATTTAAAAAAAAATAAAAGACAGTGGTTTTAAAAACCTTTCTAAGTGTTTTCATTATTCCTTTGAAGTAAAAAATCAATAAATTTATAAAATAACTTAAGCCCCTCTGCCCATTTCATTAGTCTTCCTGAATGCACAGCTTGCTTGAGTTCCATTTGGGAAAAGCCCCCGATTTGACTCCTGGCATTCAGGAATTTTCAGTTCTTTTACTAATCAATTGGACTATTTACAATGGTATCTTCCTTTTTAGTGCCCATAGTACTGTCATTATGGAGCCACTGCCCACTTTGTCTGGGCCTGCTGTCCTCTGTAATATCTGAGAGTCCCACAACTGGTCCTACCTGGCCTCCTGGCCTCCAGTCTCTTCCCCTTCTAACCCACAGAACCAGGGTCTCCTTTCTAAATCTCCCAACTGACCATGTCCCTCTCCTGCTTAACAGCCCACCTCACTGGTGTGGAATCAAATGCAAACTCCAAGGCAAAGCACATGAGGTCTTTCCAACTTGACCTGGTCCTCAACCACACACACACACACACACACACACACACACACACACACACACAAACACACACACACACACATTCAACAACACAGACATTTTTGCTGTCTGCCAAACATGCCTTTTTCCCACATCTCTGAGTTCGCATACACTGTTCCCTCTACCCATAATGCTCTTCCTTGCCTGTGTCTGGTGAATACCAGTCCTGTGTGCCTTGCTTGATGTTCTCAGATGGACCTATGGTGTTCCTGCCTGTCTAACCTTAGTACTCTGTGCTGAGCCTCCTCCAATTGAACTTATCCCACTGATAAACAAATGATAGGGTTTACATCTGTTTTTCCCACTAAATGTAATCCCTTTGTGCAGGAAATGGAATGAGTGGTGAGTAGGAGGTTTTTTCCAAATAAGTTTCAAGGGAAGAGCTGCAGTGTCTTATCTGGTTCACAGGCCAGTCCCCACAGGCTTCAGGGGGATGGATGGGAAACAATGGTTTGGGTGTGTAAAGTCATCAGTTGGACAAATATTACTGATTCCTTCTGCTGTCAGTGGAAATGGTGTTTTTTCACGGGATCACCAGGAAAGCAACCCATGGGTTGTGGCATGGTAAGATTTATTCAGGTGGAAATGGAAAGCTGGCCCTGGGTTTCCAATGGCCCATCTCTGTCCATCCCACCATGGAAAGAGTTCAATCTTGTCTTCATCAAGGCCCAAACAAGGACCAGGGTCCAGAGTTTCTGTCATAGTAAAGCTTAGTCCTTCGGAGGCCACACAGTCTGCGGCAGGCCCAGGTGGCTACTAGACCCACATGGTTGGTACCGAGAGAACACACCAACATGAATGAACTGGCAAGCACGCTTTTCTGAGAGAGGGAGAGGGAGAGGGAGAGGGAGAGGGAGAGGGAGAAAGAAAGGGAGAGAGAGAGGCTTTGTTAGCTGGGATTATATTATCTCAGGCTTGGGAAGGACCAGGAGTTCTTTCCAAACTAACCAATCAACTTTCCAAGCTTTCACAGGCTTCCGATGGGCCAACCCCCTAAGCAGTTACCAATGTGCTTACCTACCCCTGCTCCCCAGGTACCCATGGGTAGCCTGCTCCTCACATGGGGGAAGAGAGGGGGTGTTAATCCCCTTGGTGGGACAATGCTACTGTCCCTGGAGTTTGTGAAGCTGTAGCTTCCTGGTTAAACAGGCTTATGTTCCTATTTGATTATGCTTAAAAATGTCTAATTCCCTTTGCTCCCTTCCTTTATTAGTATCTAGCTACCTACTCTAACACTTCCTCCCCAGGGAATCTGGGAGAGCAGAAAGGCTACTAGACAGCCAGAGAGAACACCAGGATCCAGGAGTGGGGAGAGCCATGGAAGCTAGTTTCTTGTTTTCTGCTCAACAAGGAGATATGAAGACTGAATCTGTTCCTCAGCAATGGTGCCTCTCCCCGCATTTTCCAAACCCTCCTGCTTCCCCTCCCTCTGCCCTACCTCGTCTTCTCCAAGATTCAGTGGATACACGCCTGCATCTTTCATCTTAATTAGATAAGCTTTTCCTGAGGGCTTTAATCACTGGGAGTTTTTAACAGTTATCATTCATTGTCACTTGAGCTAATTGCAGAATATTTTGGAATGCCTGAGGGCAAAACCTGGACAAATATACTGAGTTAAGCTGAGTAGTCATTAAAAAATCAAAACATATCCTTCCCTGGTCACTTGAGCTAATTGCAGAATATTTTGGAATGCCTAATGCCATGTAATCATTTTAGTATACTGAGTTAAGCTGAGTAGTCATTAAAAAATCAAAACATATCCTTCCCTGGGCCCTTTCAACGCTGTCATGTAGTATTTTCAGGAGTTTCCGTAATGCCATGTAATCATTTTAGTACAGTAATCCTACACCAGTGTGATCATCAGTGGGAAATTTGGTGAGCTGTATGCCCCTCACAATTTTAATAGAAGGGAACATCAGTAACTAAAAATTTAACAAACCATTAACTCATTTAGTGGACTGGTTATCCTACTGTGAATTATCCAGGTCTTTAGTTTTTCCTTTTTTTTTTTTTTTTTTTGCTCATTTTAACAAAACAAATCTTAAACATGGAGTACAAAAAGAAAAAATATTTCAGATCTGACTCTGCCACTTTCCACTGGTGCAACTTGGGCTAAGTCATACTAAATCTCGGAGCCCCTGTTTCCTCATCTGAAAGATGAGGATAAAACCTACCTGTCTTTCTCACCACAAAGAGAAGCTGTGAGCCTCATAATGAGAAGTGTGTGTGTGTTTTTCAATGCTTTACAAAGTATCCTTTTTTAAAAAAATAATAATTTCCTTGCTTGTTAGTATTACCACCAGGAGAAATTTTAAAAAGTGAAAGGAGATAGAATCAATATATGTACGTGGTCGTTCACCTTGATAAGAGAAGTTTAAAATTACTGTCTCCAATGAGATTTTGGGATTAGCAGTGGCTTGTTTCAAATGTGTTTAATGTAAAGCAAAACAAAAGGCAAATTTCTAAAACTGAAGGAAGAACAAAGCCTTTGTGTTAAGATCATAAGATCACCACAGAGGAAGAAACTATTTGTAAAACTAGACCACTCCACTCATTCCTCTGGCTGGCTTTCCCCTCTAAATACTTCTAAAAATTCATTTCATTCATCAGAAAATGTAAACTAGTATTATTTATTTGGTGTTGAGAGGTTGCACATTCTCCTGCCTGTAATTTTGTGAGTAGGTCTGCATGGTCATGTTGGGGACACAGAACACATTCTGGGGATTTAGAATTTGCCCCACCCTCATCTTGAGTGATGCCTGCTGCTGGGACCTTGAGAGCCAGCCAAGCGGAGGGATGAGTCTGCAGCTCCCCAGTCATGTTGCAGAGGTGACAGGGCCCATCCCTCCCACCCCCAGCTTTGGCAAAATTCTGCCAACTCATCCTCACATAGCAGAATTCTTACTGGGGGCCTGGGAACACCCTAAGCTGTGTGACGCTGAGTAGGAGCGTGGTAGAAGGCCAAGCAGAGCTCCAGAACTGTGGCCGGATGCAGGCTTTGTTCAGGCCCCCCTCATCCACCTTAGCAAAAGGAGAGGAGCTTGGAGCCATTTGGAAACAGATAAAGAATTGAAGGTGACTCTACTGGTCTTGTTACATTTTGCTGTGTTCATTCCTGTTGAGAAATCTGTTTCTTCAAATAGGCTATTACTTAACCTCAAGGAGAAAAGGATTGCTATGGGTTGACTGTCCATGTAGTTTGGGATTCTTAGCAGGTTCCAGGGGAAAATAACATCCAACTGTTCAATGGAAAATACGAATATCCTGCTCCCCAAACTAGTGTGTTCTCTGGAGATTTCCACCACCAGAAGCTGCTTCCTGGGAGACACTAGCCTGGAGAGGGGGGTGCCCTCACTGTGCAACATGGCATATATGCAATCTGTGTAATTTATTTCTTGGTTTTATTTTCTCCAGGAAGAAAGCCTGGTTTAGAGATATGTGGAGGGAAGGGAGAGCTGAGGATTCCCAGTAGCTTCTAGCATAGCTCAGCACCGACCAATTGGTGATTATCAATCTCAGTTCCAACTACCCATCCTTTAGTACTCAACCTCCCTCTCACCTTCTCAATGTTGACCCACCTTTAGCTCTCCTATCATGGACTTCCTCTTTCCTGGACTATCCTATCTAATAAAGAGGGAATATGCTAATTGATCCTCACGTGTCACAAAGATGATGGCACCCATAGCCAATAAGGAGGGAATATGCTAATTGACTGTCATGCCCTCAAAGATGGCAGCGCCCACAACCACAAGATGGTGGCGCCCAGTCCCCTTAGCCCCCCATCCACCCAAGGCTGGCCTGAGGCGCAGGCGAACCTCAGATGGTGGCTGCCCAGCCGCCCAGGGCCACCCGAGGCTCAGGTACCAGGGCCCGCCAAGGCTTGCGCTGCTGGCAGTGGCAGCAGCAGAGGTGTGATGGGGCGTCAACTTCCCCTGATTGCCAGGTCGCCTCCCGCCCCTGAGGGCTCCCAGACTGTGAGAGGGGGCAGGCCAGGCTGAGGGACCCCCTCCTCCAGTGCATGAATTTTCATGCACCGGGCTTCTAGTGAGTTTATAAGGACAGGCTACATTTTGAGCACTTATCTCCCTCAGTAGCTAAGTGAATGAATAAATGAATGGGTGAACTGCTAGCCCTTATAATGGTCTATTGTAATTGTCCACTTTCTAGTCTGTCTCCTCCACTAAACTGGTAAGAGCTGTCTGCCTTGTTTACCAGGACTATGTGTATCTTGGTGCCATGGGTACAGCCAGACCATAAGTATTTAAAATAGGAAAGGATGGAAGAGAGGGACAGGGGGATTCTGATCCTCTAAGGCAGCGGTTCTCAACCTGTGGGTCACGAGCAATGAAAAAGCATCCTGCATATCAGATATTTACATGACGATTCATAACAGTAGCAAAATTACAGTTATGAAGTAGCAATGAAAATAATTTTATGGTTGGGGGTCACCACAGCATGAGGAACTGTATTAAAGGGTCGCGGCATTAGGAAGGTTGAGAACCTCTGCGGGCTTGTCTTCTGGTTGGGGAGATCAGATTAACACATACGGAATAATCTGAGAACAATAAGCAGCTACACTGGTAGCTGTGACATTCAGAGGATGTGAGATGCCCAGAGAGGGAAAGATAGTATAAAGTGGAGATGGATTGCCTGGGGCCTGAGAAAACCAGAAAGCTCTGCCCCAGGAAAGACTGGCCAGAGGACCGACTGTGTGAGCAAAGATTGAAGGGAACAGTATTGGGAGTGCAGAGTTTTTGGAGACACTAGCCTGGAGAGGAAGGAATAGTGTTGCTCACTGATCTAAAGCAATTGGACTTAGGTTAAGACATTGAATAGAATGATTAGAGGTGAGTGAAAACTCTGTGTCTTTTCCTCAATGTCACTGCCTAGAGCTGGGCTACCATGAAAGCAGGTGGAATTTGGCCTCCCAGATAAGCCTGTCCCAGCAGGCAAAGCAACAATAGTGACCTCTTTTCCAGTAAACTCACTTCCAGCTCTCTGATCTTTGGGCACTTGAAAAGTGCTTTGCAGAAAAGATTTATTCACCTGGCCAGGTGGCTCCATTGGTTGGAGCATCATCCTGTACACCAAAAGGTTGCGGGTTAAATTCCTGGTCAGGGCACATGCCTGGGTTGTGGGTTCTATCCCTGGCTGGTCAGGGCACATACAGTGGCAACCAATTAATGTTTCTCTCTCTTTCTTTCTCTCTCTCTCTCTCTCTCTCTCTCTCTCTCTCTCTTGCTTTCTCTCTCTCCCCCTTCCTTTCTCTCTAAAATCAATTTCTAAAAAGTATCCTTTGGTAAAGGTTTAAAAAACCACACAGATTGTGAGCAGCATTTTAGTGTCAGGCAAATGCACTAGACATCTAGTTGGATAAGAAGACAATTTTCTAACTGATGGCATACAAACCGAAAGGGAAACTGTAAGATAATAGAAAATATTTATTGATCTCTGTCCCCTATTTCTGGCACTGAAACCCTTATATTTTTCTAAGTCATAAGAGCACTAGGAACACCTTTTGTTCTACTGGGGTGACTCTGGGTGGGATCCTTGATGGGAGCTGGTCACCAGAAAGACAAAGTCATGATTAGTAGAAGCTTGGAATTTTCAGGTCCCCACCCCCATCTCCAGAGAGGGGAAGAGAGGTTGGAAACGGAGTTAATCATTGATCTTGCCTATGTGACGAAGCCTCCATAAAATCCAAATAGTACAGGGTTCAGAGAGCTTCCAGGTTGGCAAACACATCCAATCCCGGAGGGTGACATACCCTAACTTCACAGGAACAGGAGCTCCTATGCTCAGGACCCTCTCAGACTTCCCCGATCTCACCTTATGTATTTCTTCACCTGACTGTTTGCATACTTTTTCATATCCTTTAATAAACTGGGGAACATAAGTAAATGTTTCCTTGAGTTCTGTGAGTCATCCTATCAAATGGATCAAACCCAAAGCGAAAGGATGTCATGGGAATCACTGATTTGTACCCAAGTCGGACAGAAGTTGTGGGTAATATCTGGACTTACTACTTTCGATTGGCACTTGAAATGTGACGGGGGCAGTCTTGTGGGATATGACACTGTCTCCAGGTAGGCAGTGTCACAAATGAGTTAAGTTGCAGGGCACTCCATGGTGTTGTGGCGAATTGCTCGATGTGGGGAAAACCTCCACCCACTCGGTGACTAGTGGTATCAGAAGTGAAATGTGTGGTGTGAGTAATAAAGGAGACACGCAGGAGGAGGAAAGAACTGGGCTTTCCCTGCATAGCTGTATGTTGGGGTTTTTTTTGTTTGTTTGTTTGTTTTTTAGAAACCTAAGCCTGGAATGCCCTCCAAAGAGAGCTGGGCTTCTGCCCTCATTCGCTTTTTCTCCTATTCACACAAGTGCAAGGATGTCTGGTCAATCCACAGGGACTGAAGTGTCACCAATGAAACAGGTTTTTTAATTCCCTTTTTTGTTAGTCACCCCTCCGCCTAGTGCCTAATCACATGGGGAGTATTAAAGGAACCATCTCCTTTGGAGAGCTGACCATAAGTGCTAACTAATCCCTCTGAAGTGTTTCGTTCTGATTAGGACTCTTCAAATGATAATTAACTATCCCTTGAATTTGAATTAAAATTGATGCACTCCACCTATATGTTATACCGTGCCTATGATACTATATTTAAAAGTAAATTAGAGGGGTTCCAAGATAGCTGCAGAGTAGGTAAAAGTTACACTCAGCTCCTACTGGCAGCCAACCAGATTTACAGCTAAATGATAGAGCATTCAACCTGAATAACCAACTGAAGTCTAGCTGAAAAGAAATATTATAACTAAGGATTTACAGAAGAAGCCACATAGAGAAGGGTGGAGACATGGAAAGGGATGGTCCTGGTACTTAGTGTAGCAGCTGAGAAGCTGGAGTGATATCTTGGCTGCAAAAGTGCCCCAGTCTCAAACTCACACTGGGACTCCCTAACCAAGAGCATCAGAGCTGGAAAGAGGAGATATATAACATCTGGAGGTGAAAATCAAAGGGGATTCAGTCTGCCTGGGAGTGAAGGGAGTCTGCTAGAGACCCAGATGCCATCTTCTCTGGGTCAAGTATTCCCTGGGTCAAGTATTCCTATTGTTATAGTACCCGCCTGGGGAGTGCAACTACTGGAAATACCACCCTGCTGAGCTTGAATCCTGCAGAAAGGTCTGCTTGTTGTACCCAACAAGGCCCTTGGGGCACTCTTTTTCTAAAGAAGCTCTTGGCAGAGACTCAGACAGTAATTGAGCTGTGTAGCTTTGGAATGGAGGCCATTCTTCCCCATCTCTCATACCACAACTGGCACCCTTCCCCCAACGCCCTGTCCCACCATTGGATCATTTGGCCTGTCCTTCCATTCCCAGTGGCCTTGCCCGGTTATAAGGATGCTCAAGGACATTAGGAGAAGAATGGATCTCAGTGAGAAATTAAAGAGATAGCAAGCATGAAAAAGGACATAGAAACCATAAAAAAAGAATCAGCCAGAAATCAAGAATATAATATGTGAAATAAAGAATACACTAAAGGAATCAACAGCAGGTTAGGAGACACAGAGGACTGAATCGGTGATATAGAGAACAAGATAACAGAAAATACTCAAACAGAGCAGCACAAAAGAACAAAGAATTTTTTAAAAATGAGGACAGTCTAAAGGACCTCTGGGACAACATCAAGCATAACAACATTCTCATCATAGAGGTACCAAAATGAGAAGAGGAAGAGCAAGAGATCAAGAACCTATTTGAAGTGATAATGGCTGAAAACTTCCCAGACAAGATGAATCCAAAGAGGCCCACACCAAGACACATCATAATTAAAATGGCAAAGGGTAAAGACAAAGGATGAATCTTAAAAGCAGCAAGAGGAAGACAGTTAGAAACCTGCAAGGGAGCTTCCCTAAGGCTGTCAGCTGACTTCACAACAGAAACATTTCAGGCCAGAGGGGATTGGCATGAAATACTCAAAGTGATAAAAAGCAAGAACCTATAACCAATACTACTTTACCCAGCAAGGCTATCATTTAAAATTGAAGGTGAAATAAAGAGCATCCCAGACAAAAAATATATATAAAAAATGTTATTACCACCAAACTAGTTTTGCAAGAAATGTTAAAGGGTGTTCTTTAAGAAGAAGAAAGAAAAACAGAAATAGAAAGAGGAACATAGGTATAAAGAATAAAATGGCAATAAATAAGTACCTATCAATAATAACTTTAAATGTAAATGCATTACATGCTCCAATCAAAAAACATAGGGTATCTGATAAGAAAACATGACCCATACATATGCTGTCTATAAGAAACCCACTTCAGAAAAAAAGGTACACACAAACTGAAAGTGAAGGGATGGGAAAAGATATCCCATGCAAATGGAAATAAAAATTGTTTAAAAACCTGGGGTAGTAATACTTACATTAGAAAAAATAGGCTTCAAAACAAAGACCATAACAAGAGACATTACATAATACTAAAGGGATCAATCCAACAAGAAGATATAACCCTGTCAACATATATGCACCCAACATAGAAGCACCTAACTAAATAAAGAAAATCTTGGTGGACATAAAAGATGAAATTCACAGCAATACAGTCACAGTAGGGTATCTCAACACTCTATTGACATCAACGGATAGATCTTCCAGACACAATTGTCAAAATATCCATGAAGCCAATTTGGCCATATCAATAAAAATTAAAATCTTAATACCTTTTGAACCAGAGATTCCACTTCTAGAAGTTTATACTACAAGTACTATTATATAGGAAGTGAAACATTTATTGCAGTATTGTTTCTAATACTCAAATATTAGAAATATCATAAATGACCATCAGTAATTAAAGTAATATATAATATATATTACCTATGTAATATTATGCAGTCATTAAAAGAATAATTGTTGGGGAGGATCTCTAATATATAAATATGCATAAACACATATGATGCATAAACATGTACTTATTCGTATATAAAATTTCTGGAAGGATATACGAGCAGCTGTCAATAGTAGCTGTTGGGAAGAAATTGATTCATAGAGAATAGGTTAATGGAAACATTGTATACCCTTTTCTTCCTTTTAAATTTTTATTCATGTGTACTTTTCAATTTTTCATTTTGAAAAATGTTCAGACTTAGAAAAGCATTGCAAGGAATTTTTGTAATATACTTTTCGAGTGTTAACACCTTATAAAATCACCATATAGAAAATTAATCTTAATATAATACTATTAACTATTTACAGACCTTCAGATTTCATCAATTATGCTACTGATGTCCTTTTTCTGTTCCAGATTCAAGTTTTCATGTTGTCTCCAACTTAAAAATAGTTCCTAACTTTATTTGACTTTCATGACCTTGCCCAATACTGTCAAGTTACTGTGTAAAAGGTACTAATTTCAATTTGTCTCATGTTTCCTCCTGTTGAAATTCAGGTAATGCATTTTTTGGCAAGAATAGCACAGAATCAGTGTTGTGTTATTCTCAGCTGATCATATCAGGAGGCATGTGATGTCAGTATGTCTTGTTACTGGTGACCTTAACTTTGACACATAGTTAAGTCAGGTTTCTCCTCTAAAACGTTATAACCAAAGACCTTATATGCATGTATGCATTACCCATGGACACAGACAATAGTGAGGTGAAGGCCTGGAGTGAGGTGGGAGCCAGGTGGAGGGGGGCAAAAAGGGGGGACATCTATAATACTCTCAACAATAAAGATAATTTTTTAAAAACTTATTGTTTCCCCCTACTTTGTGGGGATATACTTTGAGGATACACAAATATTTTTCTCAACATATTTACCCTAATAACTTCAGCATCTATTGGTGATTCTTGTCTACAATAATTAATGGTATTTACCAATTAGTAATTTCTATTTTCATCATTCCTTCTACACATTTTTTCCTCCTACACTTATAAACTGGGTGTCTGTTGTGAGAGCTTTCCCTTTCCCACTTTAATTACTTATTTTTGTAAGTATTTATGTGCAGTCTCATGGATATTTATTTTATTGTGTGTGTTATAATCTACTGACATTTAGGAAGAGCTCCTTGAATTTGGCCCATGTGTCCTGTCGACATGTCCCTATCATTGTTCATGTCTTCTCATTTTTCTATCAATTTTTTGGACTGTTGTCCCTTAATGTCTAAGAAGTATTTTTAGTATTAAAGATAGTAACCCTTTTCTGATATATATGTTACAGTCTTCCTTTTGAATTGTACACTATGTGAGTATAATACTTTTTAGAACTTTAAAAAACACACTGGGATATGTTTTGTAGAAACTGAAAAGGAAAGAAGTAAAAATATGGCAAGTTGCAGGTTGGGAGTGATGTTACTTCAGTGTGTAGTGAGCACCTCTCCTGATCCTCAGATTTTGACTTGCCTTTTCTTTCAGGAACCCGCCCAGTAAAGCAGCAGACCTGTGCCAGCTGAGAGGCTTGGTGAATGGCCGGGTCTGAGCAACGGAAGGTGAGCCCTGACTCCCACTCTCTCCTCATCTGTTTTGGTACATGTGTCTGTGCAGTGTCACTGGTTCCAGAAAATAAATGGAAAGTTACACGCATGACTCACTTTCCTTCCTTGTGGCCTCCTCATGCTCCGGCAAAATTGCAGGAATGGAGCTCCTGGAGGTCTTTCAGAGCTTCTCTTCTAAATATAAATGCAGGGAAACTAAAAATAAACAGTGATAAAGGTGAATTTTATTGGTTCCTAAAATATCAGTGCACTAAACGTGTAAATTTAGCTCTCAAGGAGTGAGGAAGACACAGGTGCCTATTCACTTCTAACTAGGATTTTACAAATGAGAAGAGAAACTGTTGGAGGGTTGCTGAATAGCTAGAATATCTTGATTTTTTTTTTTCTTTAGTCATGCTAAAGGCAGGACCACAAGGAAATAGTTCTTCCATCATCTAATCTTTTTGTAGCAAGTTCCTTAGGGACACATAATGCACAGGAACAGAATTGAAGCTTGGTGAGTCCACCATAGCAAACCAGGGCCGAGAGAATGCCGTGATGAATCTCTGAATCGTCAGGCAATGAAGGGGCATCTGAACAGTACGGCGTGCACAGAATCAGGGACCAGCCTGACAGTGTCTGTCCCACAGTGTACCATTAATATGTGTTTGAATAAATGAATAGAAAGGTATCCTATACTGCCTTGTATTATTATTAGGAATCTGAAAGCTGGTGTTAAGTGCTGTAAGAACTCAGATGAGAAAAGCAAGGCAGAGAATGAAGGGCAGCAAGACTCCTGAACAGATGCTCTGAACTAGCCAGAACTGGAAGGACAGCCAGTGGGTGAGAATTAGGACAGGACCTGCCAGGACCCAATTGCACAAAGGGCAACAGGTGACAACAGCAGCAGATAGCCCAAGGCATTCCTGGGATGTGAGAGCCCACCCCTGCAAACAAGGTCAGGCCCTGCCGACCCCTGTCCCAAATGCCTAACAGAGAAGAAAGCACACTTACCTACCGCAGGCAATAGCAGACACTTAGAACCCAAGTTACATAACCCGTTACCAGGCAGAGGCAATATTATCTTCCACTTCAAAGAAGGTGGCTAGAATACTTACACAGCCTCAATATTGTCATAAAAAATATTTTCCCCAGCTACTCCTGGCCTCCCCACTCTTCCAAACAAATACATCCTATATAACCAACCATAGACATTCTCTGAACAGGCTGTATCCTCATACTCTTCCATGCCTTTGTTTATGCTGTTCACATTGCCTGTGATACCATTCATTTATTCATCCATTTGTTCATTCAGGAACAAATTTCTTGATTTGTTTCCCAATTGTGATTGATTTTTTGATTTGCCAATTTACTGATCACCAATTATGTTCCAGGTATTGTGCTAAGCGCTGAGAATATTGTGGTGAACAATATTCTCATCTGTCTCTTAGGAGAGAGAAAAAGAGAAAATAAACAAATTGAAATAAGTATTTATTTACACATTGTGATCAGTTCTAAGAAGAACATGACTGTGCTAGGAGAGAAAATACCAAAATGGACTGACTGTGGAGAGTGCGGTTAGGAGAGGCCTCCTGGTTACCTACTCGGTGCAGCATTTCCTCACATTGATTCAGTCACTTTTCTCTGCTTCATTTGCTTCTACCTTTGATTGACACCTCTCTTTTGTAGTTAATTGTTTCTATACCCAAGTCTCTCAGCACTCAGACTATTAGTTCTCTCCATGGAAGGAGGACAGAGGGGAAAGCACATGAAATTTAGAGTCAGAAGACCTGATGCTGAATTTGTCTTCCAGGTTACCTCTGGATACTTGACAAGTCATTGAATCTCATTATCTTAGTCTCAGTTCCCTGGAAGCAGAGCTGAGGCTAAAAAGGCTGTGTATAAGTATTTTGTTTGGAAAAAGACCCCAAAGAGTAGAAGTAAGGAATGGAAAGTGAAATGAGAAAGGAGGAAGAGCCAACACAAGGATAGGTTATTGAGTTGGCCATCGCTACAGGTTGATGGGCCTCTGGGCCTTGGGAGGAGCCCTATGAAGTGGGTCTCAGATGACTGAGGGGAGCATTTATCTGTTGGCCAATCTCCCACTGATTAAGGGAGCCCACATGAGCACAGACCCCTCTCCATTCTAAATTTCACAATACACGAGTTTCCACCAGATGCAGCAGGTCCTCCATCTGAGTGGTCAGAGACACCCAGGGCAGGAAGCAGGAGTGCAGAGAACTGGCTGATGAGGCAGTGACTGGAGTAAGAAGTGGGATGAAAGGGTTTAAAGTTGAGGCTTCTGATCCCCTCATCTATAAAACAGATGCAGTGATGATAATGCCCGGCTTAGATGTGTGAGTTCTATGAGGTGCTCTAGAGTTCTGTTACTCTCCAGAACTTACAAACACTATGCAGACATCACCACTGTGACCATTATGGTTGTCTTCCGGTTTATACCCCAGGAAAGCATGTGGCAGACAATTAAACAAGACACAAATGTGAGTGGGCTGAGTAAGTAAGGGGAGTAGAGGAGCAAATACAGAAGTATCCCAAGCTCTTTATCCAAGCTTCCTATCAATGAGAGATAAATAAATATATCTTACTCAGTTACTTTCACATTCCATTAGATTTGAATGAAGTAAATGATGGCAGGCAGGTATTTTTAAAATAGCTTATTTGAAAAATTCATTGAGGCCCTATTCTTGAGAGAAGAGAGCTGAGAGACGGTTTCCTGGCCTTGTAATGTAACCCCATTAATGTCCTTAATTTCCTTTGGCTTTTTCCAGTGTCTGACAAAATGCTCAAACAGAATCTGGGTGAGAAATCATTCAGAACTAGGAGAGAGTGTTCTCTCTGTCTTAAAAGCTCATAAAGCATGGGGAAAGCAGGGCCAGGCAAATTACCCTCAGTCAGAAACACGGTAGGCAGAGCATGTTGACACAGTCGTTAGTCACACATGGTAATGGATTCAGTGAATTGAAGTCAAGCAGCAGCAACCTGGGGAGGTTGCGTTTCATTGCCACTTCATTTCCGGTAGCACTTGCAGGATCTGTGGCAGGCAGGGCCTGGCAGTGGGGCTGCAGGGGTGGTGAGAGTAACGAGAAAATTAACAGTGAGAGCAAATGTCACAAATGTTATCCAGACGGGTGCGCAGAGGTGTTAATGGAGCGTGGAGAATGGGTGCAGATGCAGTGCACCTTGCGGCCTGCAGGGGAAGAGAGGAAGGGCCAGTGCAGCATTCCAAAAAGGGGAGATGCTTCACATAAGGCTGGACGGGGAAATGAGTTGGATGTTGTCCTGGGGAGAGGGCATGTCAGGCAGAGAGAAGAGCCTGGGCAAAGGCCTAGAGGTGAGAGGGGGCATGGGGCACTGGAGGAATTGCAAGAGGGTCAGGGTTCGGAGTAGGAGGAGCATGCCTGGACACGGTGAGAGATGAGGCTGCAGCTGCGGGACTAGTGGGGGCAGGATCCTAAGGAGCCTTCTATGTCAGACTAGTGCATTTGAATTTGCCAAAGGAAAAAGGCAAAGCACAGAAGGATTTTAAGCAGTGGGATGGTGTGATCCCATCAATGCTCTTTAGAAGGATAGCTCCAGCCATGGTGCAAGAGAGAGGAAGACAAAGTGGATACATGTGGGAGCAGGGGCTGGGTTTGGAAATGATTGTAGTGGTCAGTCTGAGGAGAGACGACAATGACCTTTGGCAGCAGAGTGGGGATAGAGAAGAGGTGACACATTTCCAAAGGGGAGCCTGCATGCTGGCGATGGTTTGTTTGGATGTGGAAGACAAGGGAGGAGATGGTCAAAGCGAATCCCAGGATGCACCTCAGGTGACCAGGTGGATGGTGGAGCCATTTGGTGAAGGAAGAGGTTCATAGGGAAAGTAGAGCAGAATTAGAAGAGTGGGAGGAGGAGACATCTCCTTGGAATGTCTTCTTTTTTCTCTGTTTACTTTTGGGCACTGGATCCTTTTGTACTATTTTTGCACAGGGAAAGGGGTGTAGTCCTCAAAGTTCTTAGAACTCCCACATATGGCGATGCTGGCTGTGCCTGCAGAAGGGCATCTGGCCAAGGAGAGTCCGTGGTGCTGAAATGCAGTGCACAGCTGGCTCCTTAGGGGTGCCTGGCCAGGGCCGCGGCTGCCTGGAGGAGAGGACACTTCCTGCTCAGATTTTCCATTTGCCTCTCCAGATCCACTCCCCTCCATCCGCCCTCCTCTGTGGCCTGGATGGCTGGCCTATATGGACTGCATCCCTCACTCCCAACTTCTGGCTGGGTTCCCCCAGTGGGAGGTGCTGGCAGGAGATTGAAGGGGAGAGAATTTGTTTCTCTTGGCTCCCCTTCACGCCCCTCCCCCCCCCCAGTTGGCCATTGTCTATTTCTCCCTTTGCTGAGGGTCACAGCTCCCATAGCTACTGTTGGGTTTTGAGTACAGGGTTCTCTCCCTTGGCCCCTCAGACCTGGGTGCTGACTGCCCACTGTTGCCAGCACCAGGGTACTGTGTGCCATGCCTGTGGTTTCCCCTGAAACTTTCCCACGTCTCTATAAATGGTGCCTTCCTTACGCTCCTCTCAATTATCCAGTTTTCAGTTGTCACCTCTTTCCTGCCAGGACCAGGACTGATTCAGAATATTTTTCTAATTAACACAAAGCAACATCCCCATTCATCTCACCAAGCACCTGTGGAGCCGTGCCAGTCAGAGGGACCCCTATTTCTAATTCTTACCAAGGTGCTACATTAGCAAGGGGGCCCTATAGTTTCTGAAACCTGGGCCACCTTAATCCATCTGGAAAGTGGGTGCCAGACTAGCTTTTCAGTCTGACCCAAAGTTTGAGTAAGAGGGAAGAGAATCGTTATCTGAGTCTGTTCAGGCTGCTACAACAAAGTACCGCAGACCCGGAGGCTTATAAACAACAGACATTTCTTTCTCGCAGTTTTACATCCAAGATCCAGGCTCCGACATACACATTCTGGTGAGGGCCCCCTTCCTGGTTCATAGCCAGCACCTTCTCGCTGTGGCCTCACTGCTGGAAGGGGCTCAGGATCTCTGGAGCCTCTTTTATAAAGGCACTCATCCCGTTCATGGGGGCTCCCACGGGCTCCACCTCCTCATACTGTCACCTGGGGGTTAGCATTTCACATGTGAATTTGGGGGGACACGAACATTCAGAGCACAGCAGCGGGAAAGAGGAAGATGCTCAGAGTCAGCAGACCGAGGGGAGAGGTGCTGTGGATTTGTCAGCGTCAGGTGTCAATATCCATCCATCAAGCTTTCCTTGGGAATTGAAAGTTGACACTTGGGAATTGTTTGGGAGGAGTAGAGTGGCAGCTGCTAACCCCCACTCTGCCAAGATGGCTTCTCCCCTTCTTTAAGCCTCTCCTTCTCCTACCCAACCTCCTCTTCCCTCACCATGGCCAAATAAAAAGTAATCCTCATTTTCTATAACTTAACTCTGAAATCAGGTACCAAAGGATATGTTCCTTAAACTCTCTGGTTTACCAAGACATTATAAAAGCCCTTGATCTTCATTCCTTCATGCTATAGAGATAGAGAAATTATTCTTAATGCATATTTTTAAAATGTACATAATACATGAGTATTTAGACCATTATTTGTTCATTTGTTCATTCATTCATTCATTCATTCTTTATTCATTCATCAAAGAGACATTGACTGTCACCTAAGACTGGATCACTGTATCTATTAGGCCCCTCACCTATTCCTAAAGGAAGAGGGGTGAAGCATGCAAGGACTACAGAAAGATGGGCTATACCAGTGGCCGGCAAACTCATTAGTCAACAGAGCCAAATATCAATAGTGCAACGATTGAAATTTCTTTTGAGAGCCAAATTTTTTAAACTTAAACTATGTAGGTAGGTACATTGTTATTAACTTAATTAGGGTACTCCTAAGGCTTAGGAAGAGCCACACTCAAGGGGCCAAAGAGCCACATGTGGCTCGCGAGCCGCAGTTTGCCGACCACGGGCTATACAAAGCCAGAATATGTAAAAGACAGGTGGAGGAAAAGGGGAGGGGGGAGGCTGAAGCCGGCCCTTCCCCTGATGGCCATCAGGCTAAGTCCCCATCTTAAGATGACCCTGGGCAGGCTCACGTTCTCACTCCATGTTCACGTTCATTCCTTCCTCTCGCCAACAGCTCTGCCTGTATGGAGTAGACTGTGCTAAAGGCCTGCAAGTTGCCAGATACTTAACCCAGCTGCATGTATGAAAGCTTTAGATGTTGCAAATGGGAAGCAATGGCCAAAGGAGCTAAGGAGCCTGTGAGCTTGTTCCCCAGTCCTCAGGAACAAGTAGACAGCTCGTTCTCCAAGACTGAGGAAAAAGGAACGCATTACTTCATGGTTTTCCTGTGACCCTTTCTGTCATGGTATGTGGTGCTGTGCTGAGCTACGGGGTAATGTTAAAGAGGCTCCGGCTTCTCAAATTCATTGCCTGAATATCTGGAATCTTTATTCCAGGAAGTTATACAGCTTCCAAGCAGCACAGATGAAATTAAGCTAAAATAAATCATTGCACTTTGATGTCCCGGGGAAATCCCCAGTATCAAGGCTCTCTCACTAGAGCAATAAATTGACAAGAGGTCAAAGCTTGTTCCGGATTGCTGGCCTTCCCCAGAGGTTCCCGATTTCCTGAGAACCAGGAGTGAGCAGAGGACCTCATTCAGCCTCAGCATTAGCCCTCTAGTTTACATGTGTTTCTCTACATCTAGCTATTGCTCTGTGCACTGCAGTGTGGGATCTCCCGCAAACTCTTCCTCTGCACCCCCCACCCAATGAAGGAGACACACACACACACACACACACACACACACACACACAGAGAGAGAGAGAGAGAGAGAGAGAGAGAGAGAGAGAGAGAGAGAGTGTGTGTGTGTGTGTGTTTAGAACTTGAATGAAGATCTGCTTTCCAAAATCTTCTATTTTTTTCTCTTGCCTCCTTTCCTTCCATTTTTCTTTTCCTTCTGTTCCTTTCTCCCCCTTTTATTTATTAAGTTACTCACTTATTCATTTATTACCTATATCTGGGATCTGAGCTTAAGATCTAGCATCCCTCCCCCATTAGGATTTAGACTTAAGTCTGGGAATGCCTGGATGATTTGTGGGGTGGGCCTACCATGGGTCTGTATACCTGAGGGACAGAAGCCTCCGAGGAAGGACTCACTCCACCGGGAGAGGAAGTGGAGGACACCTACTAGGTTCAATTGCAATGGTCCAGGATTGGGGTGGCATTTGGGGTAGTCCTGATGTTATTTTGAAAACAGCACAGTGCTTGTCACTCAGATGTCTTCTGGCCTAGCACCCAGGGACTTGTGCCTGAGTCTTAAGTTGAGGGTGTTGGAATAAAAGGACAAGTAAAAACTAAAATAGATTTTTGCTCAAATGTCTCTAGGTTACAGAAAGCAGCAGCAGCAGCTGCAGCAGCAGCCTCGAGCCAGGCAGATGTCATTGTCCTGGACCCTGGGCAGGCACAGCTTTGGCATGAACAGTGCCAAAGGCAATGCCTCAAAAGGCCACTTTGGTATCAGCAGCAATGGAGACCTCAGCCCGGTAAGCACAAGCAGGTGCATGTGTAACAGCAGAGCCGTGGTGCTCGGTCCCTGTAGACAATCACTGGAGATTCCCAGACTTTGAAGAATAAACTTGATGTGAGGATAGATAGTTAGTTGGAGCATCCACAGTGATTTGGGTAAATCTAGAAAACACTGCTTTGTGTCTCATATTAATTAAGGCCTGTTTCACTCCAGATAGCTGAGTATAGGGGACACAGACTGTTGCCTATTCCTTAATTCCAGCTTAGTTCCAAAAAGGATTTGCAGAAGCTTTGCATGAAAGCCTGTGATATCAAAGAACTGCTATTTTTAAAAAGAAGGTAAAGGAACCATAGTCAAGAAATAAAGACTGGAAGGAAGGAAAGAAAAAAGATGTTGCACTAGAAAGCCTAGTCAAGCCCATGTTTGTGGTGGATTTGAAACTCCTATCTTTTGGGGGTTGAATTCCTGAGGATGCAACTCTATGCCTAATCAAGATCCAAAAACGATGAAGTGCAATTATTCAGATGGAGATGTCATTTCCCTCCAAATGTATTACTGTGCCCAAACAGAAAGGTTCTATACTGTGCTACCTGGAGCATTGAATTTAACCTGAGTAGATTGTTAGAAAGTTCTGATTATTGCTTCTCTGCCCCAGTGCTGCAAATAGCAATAAAGTGCAGCAGACTATAGGTGCAGGGCCGGCATTTGAACATGGGTCTTTGGTTCTATATCCTGGTTGCATAGGCCCCTGACTGGCCATAGGTCTGGAATGGTCATTCACCCGGATTTTTTTATAAGCGCTCCAGAAGATTCTGATGCCCAGCCAGTTTTCAGAAATTTACTCCCCGAAACCATCCGTCTCAGCTGGAAGGCTCAATGGGTGAATCATCTCAGGTTAAATGGGGACAATAATATAGGAATCTAATTGCTAAGTATGATTGGAAGATAAGAAGACAAGTCCCTGAACAAGGAGCACACAGCATGCTGGCAAATTGAGGCAGGTATCAAAGAATTGGCAGTTCTTTTTACTTAACCCCTTTATATGTGTTTATATGCCCCAAGCAAACTCATTCCTACAGACACCATCAAGGGAGGGACCGGCACTAGATGGATCCCATGTGGATCCCATTGACAACTGCAGTCGGAATTCAAATGTCCAGAGTGAGCAGAGCAGACAGGGCCACGTCTGTCTGGGAGGGACACACACATTGGCCTGTGCTCCGCCAACAGGAAAGGCCAAGAAACATGCCAACTGACCTATGGCCCATTAGAAATTCAAAATTACTGTAATTAAACATCTCCAAGATGTTCTAAGGTTCCCAGAGCATTATAGAAAGTTACAACTAGAAGGTTCCCGAGATGACAAAGGAGAGAGCAGTAAGGAAACAAGAGAGCATTAGAGGAGAGACAGTAGCAAAGCTTGGGCAGAAATGATCTTACAACTTTGAGACTACAAGGAGAGCCCTGCTAGGGAAAGGAGAAAAAATCACATTTATTAAGCACCTAATATGTGCTTAATTCTGTGTTTTCATGTATACCTTGTCTCATTTCATTCTCAAGTAGCTCTATCCATAGATATTTTTATTCTGTTTTACAGGTAAGGAAACTGAGGCTTGGACAGGGCAGGTCATTTATCCAACGTGACTTAGACAGTAAGAAAGAACCAGGACTTGTAACCCAGGTCTATAAGCACACAGAGTCCATGCCTAGCTCATTGTATACACCTGCACGTGTACCTATATGTAGTGTAGCAAATGCACGGTAAGTTCCAGGCTCTGTCCTAAGTGACTGACAACTATTAACTCATTTACTTCTCACAATGACCCTAGGAAATAACTGCCCTGTTATTTCCGGTCCACGGATGAGGTCATTGAAGGAAAGAGATAGCTTGTGAAGATCCCATTTCTGGTGGCAGAGCTGGCTGCCTGGCTAAGGGCCCGTTCTTTCACTATGACTCTGTGGTGTCGCTACGTGAATGGAAGCACATTTGCTGAGCACTTACTCTGTTGGTTCTGCTTTGAGTACTTTAAATTTATAGACTTGTTCAGTTCCTGTGGTCGGAGGGGTCCAGACATTGAAGGTCTGTAAGGTCCATAATTATAAGTGTGGGCTCTGGAGTCAGTCCCAGTCATTTACTAGTTAGATAACCTTGGGTAAATCATTTAAACTCTCAATGGCTATTTCCTAAAGTGGAAGTTACAATTGTTTCTATTTTATAGATTTGTGGCAAAGATTAATTATTATGCATAAAGTACTTAGCATAGTAGAAAGTCTGGCAAGTAGAAAGTGCTGGAGGGAGTGTGTGTGTGTGTGTGTGTGTGTGTGTGTGTGTGTGTGTGTGTGTTTTAAGACAACCAAGGAGCTTGCACTTAATACACAGGGTCATGAGGGTCAGCATCTACACGGTACTGTGGCCTTGACTTACGTCTCCTGCAGGGTCACCACCAGCTCCAGGACGGGCTGCTTGTGAGTGCTGTCCTTTGGCAGGCCATGCCTCACCAGGGTGCTGGCTGGCTATTGCTATTTTAAGCTGAAAAGATGAGTTGGCTGTAACCCAAGGAAAAAGCTGAAAGGGGGAAACTAGAAGTGACTAAGAGGCTGCAGGATGCCAAAAGGAAACTTGTCCACCCAAGACCAGAGAGTGTATCCTTGATAAGTAGCTCAGTCTCTGCATCCTTGAAACTGAGACTTGGCTGCCTAGCAATTAATCAACATTTCAAGGATATTTGACATGGCAAGAAATAATAAATGACTCTGTGCTATCGAGATGACTCCTTGGCCTCAAGGCCCAGCAAGGATGATGCATTGAGGGATCCCCCTGGCAACCAGGAGGCAGGAAGCCCAAGGGGAACGAGGCCAATAAGCAGCAGCCTGGTGTACCATGGCTGTTACCGGGCTGGGTGCTCACCCCTCCATCCTCTCTCCAGCTTGGCTCATCACTTTGGTAACCTTGGGGTCCTGGGGATTCACTTGGGGGGGGGGGGATGTGGGGGGATGGGGTCAGGAACTGTGAGCCAGAGTTCTTCCATGTAAGCTGGGTCTTCAGCCCCCGGAGGAATGGCTGCTTAGTTCTGAATAAATGCTGAAGAATGGGGCTGAAGCAGCTCAGTTTTCATGATCGTCTCCATCTTCAGTGTTCCTCTCTGTTTGCCTTGTGCCTCCCACAATACCTGCTGAGCTCTTGCACACATCATCTCCTTTGCTGATAGGTGTTATTCTTTGTATTTTATAGGCAAAGGAACTGTGGCCCAAAGATGTTGAGTAAATTGCCCAGGAAGGCACAGAAAGGAAACAGGTCTGGAAAGGTGGCCAGAAATGTAGGAGGGGCTGGAGCATGTAGGAGCCTCTCTATTTTATCTTTATCACAGAGCAAAGCAGCACCATTGAGAGGTTTTAAGCATGAGCAGGACAAAAACAGACTTGCGTTTTGAACAGGACGCTCTGGCTGCTGAGTGGAGAATGAATGAAATGGAGATGAATTATGAATCTAATGCAGTGGTCCAGGTGAGAGGAGATGGTAAATGCAGGTGGTAGTGATGGAATGAAGTGAATGAATTCCAGAGCTATTTGAAAGACAAGGGCCTGCTTGCATTTCAGGGGACCTTGGAAAATAAGTGCATCTTCTTTTCATCAAGTCTTGCAGAGAAGAAATGGCCAAGACAAAGTAAGAAATCTCAGATTCTGTGCTAGCCAAAGAATATATCTTGAAATTCCCCAAGAATTATTATAAAAGGCTTGGTGCTTTATTTGCAAACGTTTCAGAAATGTAGTCTAGGCAGTGAGCAACTAAAGACTATTGCACAACTTGAAGTCCTTGGAGAGGAATTTGGCTGGAAGATTTGAGAGGCACAAGAGCTTCTAGATGCCTCCCCTGTCCAGCATTCTTAGTGCAGAGCACAAGGCCTCCGCCCCAGAAGCCACATCTCACCTAATTCTGAAGGTCAGTGCTTTTAATCTGTTCTATTTCCAGCATTTTACCATAACCCATGTCAAGGTAAATGGAACTGGCAATGCTAGATTTAGGAGGAAGGAGTGAGAAAACTAAATGGATATCTTGGCTGAGGGTCCAGGGAATGAACCCGACAACCAACTGGCACTAGACATTGAAGTGTGCAAGCAGGAAACTTTTTGGAAAGCAAGGAAAAAGATGCAGAGTAACTGAGCCACGTAATCCCTAATTATATAGAGATCTCCATTGAGAAGCTAGAAGAACCTCAGACGAGAGCATTTTATGACTGAAAGCTGAGAGTTAGAAGAGTGACCTCTACATTTTCAGAGATAAGTTAGTACAGGAGCTGGGACCTCTTTGTTGCTCTCTTTGGCTGAATGAGTGAATGAATGAATGAGACCACTAGACTAGAGCTTGGTTCAGCCCCTTGCATTGGTTCAGCCACTTTATTCAGCCACTGCCTCAGAATATAGCTCCTGGTTTGGAATTCTGCTCCCACAAGGTCTTCACGTGGCTGAATTCCTGATTACTAGGAACTCTCCAGTACATTCCTTACTTTCCCTGGAGCACTTATCACTCTGTGACAATCTGTTTTCTAATTTGCTTGTTTATTTATCTATCATTGATAGGTCTCAAGTCCCTCACAGCAAAGATTGTATGTTTATGCAAAACAAAGTCCCTGGGACTATAACAGTACCTGGCCTAACAGGCACTCAGTATTGTTAAATGGAGGCCATAAGCTGATAAATCAAGAAGCTGAACCTTTGTAAACATGCAAAAGTCACCAGTTGGAAGATGGAAAATTCAGTCAAATAGTTCATTTAATGTTTATGATGTCAACCAACTAGTTAGGACAATTTTATTTTCTTTTTTTTTTTACATTTTGTTGGTTATTATCTTAGAATGTCTCAGGGAGTGAAGCATGTGCATATTTATAGGAAAAAATGTAATGCACAATATATTAACATCAAAAAAGTCATGTGCACTGACAAAATAAGCTGTATTAGAGCACTTTCTCAGTAATATCATACAAAAAAGTGCTTATCCAAAAGTGTGAAATAAAGCAACTACCAATTTGTTACTTCATTTATAGAAAGATATTTCTGCTTCTCCCAGGTTTTTCTAAGTTTACAAACAACCACTTGAAGTTACAATAGCCTGAATATTTTAAATAGAACATTTTTTGAGAGCACAACTATTGCCAGATGTCAGTTATAGTTGAGGTTCAGACCCAGCCTCCTAAAATAACAACAACAACAAAAAACAACAACATGAAAAACACAGCAGGAGGAGAATTCCAATTAGTCACACCCAGGGAATAAACCAAAAAACTATTGCATAAGAATAAGCCCTAGGATATCCAGGTCCTTTTTCCCTTCCCCCTTCGTGGGCCAGAGATAAGACACTCCTGAGATTTCAAGCTGCAGGCTACCAGAGCCAGTGTGAGCGTGCCCTGCTCTACAGCATCCTCAGCAGAGATCGAGATGCTGAGGGAACTGACAGATGCTTTGTGTTGGTCAGGTTGTGATTCAGTCAAGAACTGCCCATCAGGAGAGCCTAGCAAATGTGAATTGCTCAGTAAACCCCCACCTCTCAATCCTTGCAACTGTGTACAAGCTTCTGAGCTATTATGCACAAAGCTCATCTGGTTAAAAGTGTCTGCATAGAATTTCAGGCTGCTAATCTGTCTTCTAAATTTCTCATTAGCAATTTCCTCTTGCCTGGAGGCTAGTCAGGGTAAAACTGAAAATCAAAGAGATACAGGCTTGTGGCTTATGGCTCTCTCAATGGATTGTTGCTTCTCCCTCTTCCTGCCACTCTTTGGGCTGGAAGAAAGAAGGGAGGAGTCAGGAGGGTAAGTTTCCATCTTGCTGTAAATCTCCGTCTGATGGGCTGTAAACTGATAGACTCTTTCTGGAAAGTATGTCATAGTATTTGTGAAGAGCCTCAGGTAGGTTAACTCTTATAACAGAAATACACCCAAAAGCAGAATGAATCAAACAATAGAAGTTTGTTTCTTGCACACATAATAAATACTATCTAGGACAGTGATGGCGAACCTTTTGAGCTCAGCGTGTCAGCATTTTGAAAAACCCTAACTTAACTCTGGTGCCGTGTCACATATAGAAATTTTTTGATATTTGCAACCATAGTAAAACAAAGACTTATATTTTTGATATTTATTTTATGTATTTAAATGCCATTTAACAAAGAAAAATCAACCAAAAAAATGAGTTCGCGTGTCACCTCTGACACGCGTGTCGTAGGTTCGCCATCACTGATCTAGGAGAACATATGCCACCAGCTTCCATCTCTAATATATGGCTTCCAAGTTTGTGTGGAGCACATCTCCATTCTGACCAGCTGGAAAGGTGAGAAACACGGGAGACTTTCTAGGACCAGGCCGGGGAGTGGCATACATCACTCCTGCTCAAATTGCATGAGGCCAAGTTCAGTCAACGACCGTATCTTACTGTAAGGGAGACTGGGAAATAGCGCCCGTGTGTCCAGAAAGAAGAGAAGAATGGCTAGCTGTTTCAGCTAGAAACTTTTAAAATATAGCATATACACTTTAACCCAATCTAGGAATCTGTTTTAAGGAAATGTTCAGAAATTCAGTCTGTGGCAGACCTAGAAGTCTTCCCCCCCAAAAAACTGTTTTCTCCTTTTCCTTCGTAATAGAAACTGTCCATTTTTTGCCAGTGCATGGCCATTTGGTAAAAAGAAAGCTCAACCCCTCTTACAACTAGGCATGGCATATGACTAAGTTCTGGCTTGTGAAATTCCTATGGCAGTTCCTAAACTCAGTTCCTAAAAGATTGTCTTTCCTTTCTGTTTGGACTCTCCTCCATTCTTCTGCCCAGAGAGTGGATGTGAAACCTAGACTCTTGACGCCATTTTGCACCATGAGGATGAAACCTGCTGCCTAGAGATGACAGAGTGCTGAGCTGTATGGAATCAAAGGTCTCTAGAAGCCCAAGAGCAGAGCCCCTAATGCCCACTTCCAGTTCGGAGGTAAGAGAAAAACAAGCTTCCTTCATGTCCAAGCCACTTGTTTGGGTCTCTGTTATCAGAGCCAAATCTAATCCTAACTGATGTAAGCCAGGGGATTTTTCTTCCAATATTTTTATCTTTTTCATGCTTTTCTATATATAGAATGATGCCAGTTTGCTAAAATATATTCATTATAATTCATTGGGTCATGTTATCATATAATTAAATGGGGGATTCTAAATGGGAGCTGTCTTCTGAAAGTTGCAAGCAATGCCCCCTTTTAAAGACTGAGATTTCAACTCACTTTTCTGGAAGACTGTGACTTTGTTTTACAAAAGACCACATAAAAGGGTCCTTAAGGTGCACAAAATAGAACAGTAAGAACCCACCCACTGTTAGTGTGGAAACTGTGTTATTCTAGTTTGAAAATGAAATTTGTAGTATACAATTGGACCAATGTCTTCAGATTTCTGTGTTTGTTTTGGGTTCTCATTGTTGTGGCTTTAGATCAGTGATGGCGAACCTATGACACGCGTGTCAGAGGTGACACGCGAACTCATTTTTTTGGTTGATTTTTCTTTGTTAAATGGCATTTAAATATATAAAATAAATATCAAAAATATAAGTCTTTGTTTTACTATGGTTGCAAAGATCAAAAAATTTCTATATGTGACACGGCACCAGAGTTAAGTTAGGGTTTTCCAAAATGCTGACACGCCGAGCTCAGAAGGTTCGCCATCACTGCTTTAGGTGATAGTGGGGCTATAAAGGGGAGAGAGAAATGCTTCCTGGGTGAAATGAATGGAGACAGGGCTGTGTTTCTATTATGGCTCTTTCCTGTGCAAGGTAGTGTGTGTAGTTGGGTCATTTTAGTGGGCCCGTTGAAAATGAGGAGAAAGGAGAAAATCTGAAAGGGGTGATTTTGTGAGGACTTGGAGAAGAGTATGAGTCCTGGGTGCTTCAGAACTGTTGGAAAGGAAATTAATGGAGTGTGATGATGGAGCATTAGGAGGGGTAGCGGAACATGTCAGGTAGGGTGGGTACCATGATGTGAGTTTGGGGGAAAGGGTTCAGACAAAGGACTTAAATGTGCAGATTTCCATAGGAAAACAGAAGCTCCAGATCCTTGTAGTCAGCTGCCTCCTAGTATCTCCATGTGGATGCCCTAGAGGTGTACCATCTGCATGGATACCCAAACCCCTTACCGGTGTATAGTCACTAACCCCTCGACCCTTTCTCCTCCCACCCAAGCAACCACCAAGTCCTTATCATTATTCCACCTTCATATCGTCAGGTTACCCACTCCTTTCCATCCCACTGACACTTTTTAATATCTGCTTTTTAGACCACCATAATCTCTTGTGGGAATTTAAGCAACAACTTCCTACTTAATTTCCCCTACCTCGGTTTTTCCTGCTCCAACATAGTCTCTACATTTCAGACAGTATCATCTTATTTTCAAATATCTGATCAATAATAGGAGAAAATTCTTGGGGAATGTGCATTTTATTTTTCAGAAAAACCATAAATGAGAAAACATTGCCAAAACATGTTTAAATTCTTAAATTGGTGGATACCCCATTATCCCTAATTACCCTTCTATTGAGTTACCGTTAATGCTCTACTCTCTTCAGTGTACCAAATCAATATTATAATGTGGTTTTTAAGTCTAATTTTTAATCTCCTTGGTTTTTTATTTTTTTGTGCCAGCCCTTCAAGGATACTGCTTTCTCTTTTTTCATCTTCATTTTTTCACTCACATTGAAATGCATTTGCATTACTCAGAGCAGCTCTTGGAAGTCTTTAAATACATGCATAGAGCACACATATTATTCTAAACATATTTCATAGACCTGATTGCACTAGCCAGTCTTCAATAAAACTGTCATTGTAGTTACTGCTATCCAAATGGTGACTATTTGTGTGGAATTAAGCATCACTTTCATCTTTCTAGGCTTCATCAATAACATGAAACCAGCTGGCCTATTCCTGTACCATAAAACTTTCTTTTAAAAAAAAGTCTGTTCATCACCTGAGATTCAATTGTTTTGTTTCATTTCACCTTGCACTCTGTTCTCCTGATTTTCTGGGCTACTAATTACTTGACTCATCTCCTACTCCTATTTATAACTCCTCACACTGGATGCATCCAGCTGTTTTGACTTGGCTTTTCTCCTCACCTACACTTCCCACTCACCCTCTGTGCATTTGTCTGCTTCTGGCCACCCAGGTAAATTAGCTACCTGCTCCAATCCAGTTCCCAGCACAGACCCTCTGAAGACCATCATTCTGTCAAGTCCTTGGCTTCCATAGCTGTGATCCAGGATTAGTTTATATCTAAGATCTTTCTCTGCCATAAAATTCTTTCATATCACTATCTATAAGAAGTTATATGAACACAACTTCATTTTTCAGCCCCTGGCTTCTAAGTTTTTGAAGGAGCTCCTAATTTCTTCAATAAGTATTTACTGGTATCTGACTGTGCCTTGCATCTTGGTCTGATGGCTCTCCCAGCCTTCCCTGGCTTCTTCTCTCTTTCCTTTCATGTAGGCATTTCCCCTAATAAAAACTTCACATGTTTAATTCCAGTGTGGCATCTGTCTTGGAGAACCAGGACTAAAACTGGTGAGTTTTGAAGTGTAGTACTATTCTTCCTTTCATCACTATTCTTCACTCATCACTATTCTTCCTTTCTTTTTAAAAAAATTATCTACCTAAAGCCAGAGGTGATTTTTTTTTCAGTTGTATTGAGCTGTAATAAACATACAATAAAATTTACCCCTTGTAACTATAATGTTTGATGATTTTTGACAAATATATACAGCCATGTAACTACTACCACTCTAAGCAATACAGAGAGCATTTCCATTGACCTAGAAAATTCTCTCTTTGATTCCCATACTCAATCCATAGCTCCAAGCAAACTCTGTTCTGCTTTCTGTCATTATCATTTTGTCTATTCTAGGATTTCATATAAATGGAGCCATACAATATGTAGCTTTGTGAATGACTTATTTCACTTAGCATACTATATTTTAAATTTATCATGTTGTATGTATTAATATTTCATTCTTTTGTATTGCTAAGCAGTATTCCATTGTACCATCATTTTTTTTTTGTAGCCATTCACCAGTTGTTTCCAATTTAGGGCTATTATGAATAATACTACTGTAAACATCTATGTAAAAGTTTTTGTGTCAATATATATTTCCACTCCACTTGGACAAACACCTACAAGTGAGAATGTGAGGTCATATTATAACTATATGAATTTTATAAGATACTGTCATACTTTCTTCCAAAGTGACTGTGCCCACCATTTTATATTCTCATAAACAGAAAATTGCAGTTACTCCACATCCTCATCAATACTTGATAGTTTAATCTTTTAAAATTTAGCTATTCTAGAGTTTTTTTATCTCATAATATCTCATTCTGGTTTTAATTTACAATTCTCTGATCACTAATGATGATGAGATTCTTTTAATTTAATTTTGACCATTTACATATCTTTTTGTGTCTATTGAAATTGTGTAGCCTTTTAAAAAATGGGCTATTTATCTTATTATTATTGAGTCATGAAACTTTTTTATGGATGCCAATTATTTAATTTATATTTCTGAATAAAAATGGCATTTTATTATATATGTACTAGAAGGATGCCAGGTTTCTGGGTTAATAAATTATATCTCTACTGACATAATATGGAATCACAGACTAACTGGAAACTTATTAAATGCCCACCTGTGCTTGGGGATTCACCCTGTGAAAATCCAACTGAAATAAGGTCTATTCAGCAGGGTCTGTCCCTACTCTGTGATCATCTGACACCCACCCTTACCCTCCTCTACTCCTAACTTCGGAAAACAATTCTAAAATCGAATAATCAGTATTCAATTACCAGTGGTTATGAATGGGCATATTGAGTGAATAAGGGAATGAATGATGGATAACTGTGAATAATCCACTCAAATTAAGCATGGCCTGGGCCAATTCTGGTTAGCGGGAAACTTGCCATGATTATTTGACTATAGATTCAAACCAGCTGCTGGTGGGTAATACCTACTGGTTCTGAAGCCCCTACCCTGAGCCAGACTTGCTGCATGTTTTATTTTGAATCCTACAGCCATCCTTCAAGGAAGGGGTTATTCCCTTTTACCACCCTCATTTTAGAGACACAGAGGTTGGCGATCAGTAAGCTGAAATGACCTTGTTCAAGAGCATGTCATCAGAAAGAGGCACACTCAAACCCAGACTTGTTGCAGATAGAAAGATTCATTCTTTTTTATGGCCGAGTCATATTCTATTGTACATATGCACCACTTCTTCTCTATCTTTTCCTCTGTTGATGGAAGGTTTAGGTTGCATCCATATCTTGGCTATTATAACTAACACTGTAATGAACACATGGATGCATATGTCTTTTTGATTTAGTGTTTTGGGTTTTTTCTGATAAATACGCAGATGTGGAATTGCTGGATCCTTTTTGTCTCATTATATACAGCCTTTGTTTTTGAAATTTATTTTGTCTGGCAGAAGTATTGTTACATCAGCTTATTTTGTTTGTTCGTTTTCATTTTCATGAAATATATTTTTCCATTCCTTTACTTTTAGTCTATGTGTGTCTTGATCTAAAGTGAGTCTCTCATAGACAGCATTTGTAAGGGTCTTGTTTTGTTATTCATTTAGCCACTGTATGTCTTTTGATTGGAGCATATAATCCATTTGCATTTAAAGTAATTGTTAATAGATTGTGTATTTATTGCCATCTTATTATTTATATTTTTGATCTTTTTTTTTTTCTTCTTCTTCTTAAAGAAGATCCTTTAACATTTTTTGTAATACTGGTTTGGTAGTGACAAACTCCTTTAGCTTTTTCTTACCTGGGAAACTTTTTATATGTCCTTTGATTCTAAATTATAGCTTTGCTGGGTAGAGTAATCTTGGTTGTAAGTCCTTGCTTTCATCATTTTGAATATTTTGTGCCAATTCCTTCTGACCAGCAAAGTTTCTGTTGAGAAATCAGCTCACAGTCTTATGGGAGCTCTCTGCTGCTTTTAGGATTCTCTCTTTGTCTTTAACCTTTGGCATTTTAATTACGTTGTGACTTGGCATGGGCCTCTTTAGATTCATCTTATTTGGGACTTTCTACACTTTCTGGACTTGTATGTCTATTTCCTTCACCAAGTTACAGAAGTTTTCTGTCATTATTTTTTTCAGATATATATAATTTTAGAGAGGAAGGGAGAAGGAGAAGAGATAGAAATATCAACAATGAGAGAGAATCATGGATCGGCTGCCTCCTGCATGCCCCACACTGGGGATCAAGCCCGCAACCCAGGCATGTGCCCCCAACCAGAATCGAACCCGGGAACCTTCAGTCAGCAGGGCAATGCTCTATCCACTGAGCCAAGCTGGCCAGGGCTTTCAGATAAGTTTTTAATCCTTTGCTCTCTCTCTTCTTGTTCTGGTACCTCTATGATGTGAATGTTGGTATGCTTACAGTTGTTTCAGAGGCTCCTTAAACTAAACTCATTTTCTTTTTGCTGTTCTGATTGGGTGTTTTCTGCTTCCTTATCCTCCAAGTTGCTGATTTTATTCTTTACTTCATCTACTTCACTATTGATTCCCTATTATGTATTCTTCATTTCTGACTGGTTCTTTTTATGTTTTCTATCTCCATTTTAATGTTTTCTATCTCACTAAATTCATATACTCTTCCCCGAAGATCACTGAGTACCCAATATTTTAAATTGTACATCTGGTAGATTGCTTGTCTCCATTTTGTTTAGTTCTTTCTCTGGGATTTTGTTCTTTTCTTTCATTTGGGATACTTTTCTTTGTCTCCTCATTTTGGCTGCCTCCTTGTGTTTGTTTCTATAAAATAGGTAGAGCTGCTATGTCTACTGGTCTTGGTAGAGTGGCCTTATATAATAGGTGTCCTGTACGACCCAGTACTTCAGCCTCCCTGGTCACCTCAGCTGAGAGCTTCAGGTCCATCCCCCCACCCTCCCCCACACCCTCCTGAGGGCTCTGTTCACCCTCCTGTTGTAATTGAGCCTTGATCGCTGTTGGCACACCAATGGGAGGGATTTTCTGCCAGGCCAATAAGCTGCAAGGACTGGCCACAGCCACCATGGAGGACCCACAGAGTAGGACTTGCTTTAGCAGGGCTTTGGTGCCTGCTGAGTCTGCTCCCTGGGTATGTCCCTCTTGGAGGTGCTTCCATTCGGTCTGAATCTGTCCACCAGGTTTGCTGGCTCTGGGGCCTCTCAGGAGGTACAGGACAAGGTCAGCCACTGCCTGTGCCCTGCCCAGGGCCATCTGTCATAAGCTACAGAGTTCTCTAATTTCATTCTAAATAAAGGGTTATTTAGGGGGGGAAATGCACCTATTAAACCCAAATTTCTCCAACTTGACCTTGAATTAATTATCTTTGCCCATGAGAGGAAGGAAGGAAGGAAGGAAGGAAGGAAGGAAGGAAGGAAGGAAGGAAGGAAGGAAGGAAGGAAGGAAGGAAAGAAGGGAAGAAGGAAGGAAGGAAGGAAGGAAAGAAGGGAAGAAGGGAAGAAGGAAGGAAGGAAAGAAAGAAAGAAAGAAAGAAAGAAAGAAAGAAAGAAAGAAAGAAAGAAAGAAAGAAAGAAAGAAAGAGAAGAGAAAAAAGAAAAAAGAAAGAAAGAAAAAAGAGAAGAGAAGAGAAGAAAGAAAGAAAGAAAGAAAGAAAGAAAGAAAGAAAGAAAGAAAGAAAGAAAGAAAGAAAGAAAGAAAGAAAGAAAGAAAGAAAGGAAGAAAGAAAGGAAGGAAGAAAGAAAGATCCTTTTTTAGCCTCGGGATGGATGTTTCCTGAATGACTTTTTTTTTTTAAACTGACATGAGAGAGAAGTGTTTGCTTTGATGGCAGGCTTTTATTCCCAGGTGTATGGGAAAAACTGGTGTTGTGCCTGGATGGCCTGGGGCTGGAAGCAAGCCTATAATTATATCAAGAATGAAACATCGAGAGGCTAAGCAACCTTTCCAGAAGCACTCTCATCTCTACGCCCAAATGAAAAGAGTGAGAGAAACCCACAGGTCTAAGTAGTATGTGTAAACAAGAAGAAATTTACTTCTGAAAAATAAAATAAAACGAAGGAAACAAAACTGACCACAGTTCTGCCCTTTTAAAATTTTTCCTACCCATATCCTGAAAACACACCCACATTTACGGTTCAGCCACATTTGTCTTTGGTCTTCTCTAATAGGCTTTTGAAAGAAATGTGTCCTGTGCCAGTATGAAAAGGTGCTTTACGCTCTGAAGTGTCTGAAAGGGTATACTACAGAGTTCCTCCTGGGTGGAGTATAGCTTGAGAAGCTAATGGTTCAGACTACTATAGGCTTTGGAACTCTGTGCATGTGAGTGCAAATCTTTACTGTGCCTCCTAACAGCTGTGTGACTTGGAGCATGTACCTTGCATCCTCTGCCTTAAGTCTTTCTGAAAGCAGACAGAAAATCATCAACAAATCATTAACCTCTCATTTGTTAGTGTTTGTGGCAAAACTTCTAATGCTCACCAGTACTCAGCTTTCCTCAAGCTGTGGGCACATACATAGTTAATGTGCGTTTCCAACTCACCCTTGAATCTGGACAGATATATGAAGCAGTTCTAGTCAACTGAGTGTGGGTCCAAATGTTATACACCAATCACAGGCTTAGCTGTAATGATGCCACATGATGCTCCTTGCTCCCTCTCCTCGCTGTCCCACCCCCATTGATGGTGCCTCATGATGGGAGCAGCCTGATCCCCGAGGTATAAGTTGGAGGAGTGCCCCGAGGAGAGCCACCCAGCCAGAAACATCCACAATGAATTTTTGCCTGAGCAAGTAATACATCTGTATTTGTATTAAGTTTCTGAGATCTAGGGGTTGCTTTTAAGCATTTAGCCTCCCTGAGTAATAACCTTTCCTAACTATTCAACGGGAAACATCATTATACCTGGTTGGATTATGGTAAGGATTACTTGAAATGTGTAGATAGAGCACCTAACACAAGGCTTGGCACCCAACTGAATAAAATTTTGTTCTTTTCTGGCAGACCACATTCAACTATAGTCTCCTTCCCTTGTGGAAAGGAAAAATACAAAACTGTAGGTTACTATGCAATTTAATCTTCAGCTTTCTATGGCCAGTCTGGTCTCTCTAGGTGACTATATTACCAAAAAATCCAAAGGTTTTCTAATGACTCCAGAACTTTTCTCAATCCTTTTCCCAAATCCACATCTTCTCTGTACTACCCTTCTGGTGTGGTTTTTTCTTTTTAATTATTAAAAGAACTCCAGATTTAATAAATGAAGCAAAAATTAGATCCAAGGAACTTTGAGCCAAATCTATAGCCCTAAGCACACCAGTTTCTGCAGACTAAAAGCTGACAGAATCCATTCTCTGTCTTCAGGGTACATGACAACATGCCATCTAGCTGCATGATTTGGGCATTTTTCTGAATTCCAGGCATAAACTGGGATCATCGTTGTGTCTCTCGTAAAAGGGAGACCCTGAAGCTGCATGCATACCTGTTTCCCAAACCTGTGACCACTTCAGAGCTTCCCTCTGTCAAGCAAATTGTTCTTTTCCTGAACATATCCCATCCCTCCCCCCAAACGATTGTGAAACGTAAGAAAAACAGAACAAATTGCAGAATTGGAAAATGTCTCCAGTTTGTTGACACATAAGAAGCTATCATTTGGGATGGACAACCCCAGGTGTTAACATAAGGTAGAGAGGTTTGGGAAAACATACCCTGTAAGTCCCCATTCTTGACAACCCACAACGTTTTCTTGGTTTCCATGTGTTTTGACTATAAAATAAATAGGAGTGTAAATGCAAATTGTTCTACATCTGTGACATATAGTACGTTCTCTGGAAATCATCTAACTTGATGGCAGATAAGGAGATAGCTTTAAATGTTAAACATAAGGTTGGGGCTAAAAAAAAACCCAACAAAAACATGCAAGGAAAATTCTCTGTGGTACTAAAAGACCATCTATCAAAACAGAAGAGTCCCGAGAAGATGGATAGGGTGTGCCCTTGGGCCAGTGGTTGGCAAACTCATTAGTCAACAGAGCCAAATATCAACAGTGCAACGATTGAAATTTCTTTTGAGAGACATATTTATAACTTAAACTATATAGGTAGGTACATTGTTATTAACTTAATTAGGGTACTCCTAAGGCTTAGGAAGAGCCACACTCAAGGGGCCAAAGAGCCACATGTGGCTCTCGAGCCGCAGTTTGCCGACCACTGCAGGCTTAGGCATATAGAGTCAGTAGGGACCCTCTTCCCACTCACACCTTCCAGCCCAGTTGAGGATGTAAGACAGTGCAGGCTTACAGCTGTCACAGAGTTTCATGCCACAATGAACCCAAGTGATCAGACCAAGGTGTCTAGTAAGATCCCACGATAGCACAGCCTAGTGGATTACTTTCTACGTGAAGATCCCTGAGGAGTGCCCATGTTCCCAAGATCTCTATTGAAAAGTCCTTCCCTGAAACTAAGTGGGCCCTGGAGGGTGAAATCTATGATCAATAGAGCATATCCTACCCCTTTACTTTTGTGTGTGTGTGTGTGAAGGTATTACATATGTGTCCTTATCCCCCCATTGCCCCTCCCCCACCCCACCCCACACCCTACCCCCACACCCTCACCCCCGGGTGTCTATGTCCATTGGTTATGCTTTACTCTTGTTGTCAAGTTTAGAAAGATGGTGTAATAATGGAATGACACTTACGCCACTACTTGGAAAAGCCAAATGCCTTTGCTGTCCTCCTTTGTTTGCTGCTATCCAGCCTTGGGGTAAAGTTATCTGCTACCCAGGCAAGTTCATTAAGATTTGGGATTTCAAATCTGCTGCACAATTCCAGTTGTAGCCAACTTTTAACATCATCCCAGCTCCACTGTTGGAGTTTTTGTTTTTTGTTGTTGTTTTTTTAATTGTTATTGATTTCAGAGGGAGAGGGAGAGGGAGAGAGAGAAACATCAATGATGAGAGAGAATCATTGATTGGAATAAAACCTTGACCTCCTCATTCATAGGTCAATGCTCAAACACTAAGCCACACTGGCCAGGCTGGAGTGTTTTTTAAATTTTTTTTCATTTTATATCTATCTCAGGCCCCCAAGCTTTTTCCAACACATATACTTGCAATTGTCAGAAAAAGGGCCTCTTGGTGTATGAGCCTCCACTATTATGACTTAGGTGCTAACAGCTCTTTTAAGAACTAACAGGTTATTTAAAAAATTAAAAAACACAGAAGCAAAGAGACACAACATTTATTGACATGGATTTTTAAAAAGTCCAATAGAAAAGCCAAATTCATTCTCTCTCTCTCTCTCTCTCTCTCTCTCTCTCTCTCTCTCTCTCTCCCCCTCTCCCTCTCCCTCTCCCTCTCCCTCTCCCTCTTGCCCTCTCCCCCCCCCCTTCTCTCCCTCTATCTGGTTTTATCTTACTCTATAATATTATAATTCTTAACCACACAGCCCCTTGCTGGAAGGTGCCTCTCCTGAGGAGACAAGGGAAATATGAACAAAAATAATGCTTGTTTACCGAAGATTTTCAGAGTCTTGTGACCGGACTCAAATTAGCTCAGGTCAATGGACTGGGAACAAAGAGGTTTCACAGTCTTCCTCAGACCCTAATGGTGTGCTCAGATGTCTGTGGTTGTCAATCACCTCTTGCCCCTCTCATTCCCCTTCCCTTGACATAAAAGAAGCCTGAACTCTGTACTTTCAGAAGATGGATTTGAGGTACCACGAGGGCCCCCATCTTCTCTGTCAGCACCTTCTCCACCAAAAAACCTTTCCTTACTCCTAACTCTGATGTTTTGAGTTTTGACTTTTTGAAACATCGAGCACATGGACTCTGGACCAATAACAACAAGACAAACAAGTAAACTGAATTCTATGGGGTGAAGCTCTCCTAGGAGAGATAGGACGCCAGACTTTCACCTTTGGCAGAGCAAGGCCAGCTTAAAAATAGTAAGAAGAAATCAATTTAAAAGTTACTAAATTCTTAAAGGACCGGTGTGAGCTAGCATAACTGTTTAAAGTACTCCTGGTAGTCCCTGATCCCAGGGGGGTTGTCACTGACAAGCTCTTTTCCAGGGATCTCGATCAGGAAGGCACATTTACTTTACAGAAAATCAAACGGAAAGATCCTGGGTTTATAATGGATTTTTCTGCATTCACAGAGAGCAAAAAACCAGGTGAAGAAGAGCAATTCACATCTTCTCACTCCTCAGGCAAGTGCTATAAAAAATCCTATCTATGGTCACAACCAACTGTTTTCTCACAACTAATTTTAATCTATTAATCCACTCATTCATCTTTTAAAATTGGATATTTGGCTTCAGTATGTATTTTATCTACAGTAAATATCTACAAATACCTACTTATGCCTAACCATAAGCACCTCCACCTTAGTGTTGACTCTGAGTTTATTTTTTAATGTATTTTAAATCTTTCAGGTTTAGAAAGGTTTTATTCACGGTTTGGGACTTGAGCTAGTTAGTAACTTTATGCTCTATTATTAGGTGTAAAGAAAGCATTAAAGCTTCACAGATGAAATGGTAAGTGGGATTATCACATTATTGATAGAAAAATACAATGTCTAAAATACTTTGTTCCCGTTGAAACCGGTTTGGCTCAGTGGATAGAGCATCGGCCTGTGGACTGGAAGGTCCCAGGTTCGATTCCGGTCAAGGGCGTGTACCTGGGTTGTGGGCACATTCCCAGTAGGAGATGTGCAGGAGGCAGCTGATCGATGTTTCTCTCTCATTGATGTTTCTAACTCTCTATCTCTCTCCCTTCCTCTCTGTAAAAAAAAAAAAAAAAATCAATAAAATATATTTTAAAATACTTTGTTCCCTAAGCCTCTACTAGGCCAATTTCAATTCAAGAACTACTGGAAACCAGAAGAGTAGCAAGACCTTAACAGCACTACCTAGGTACTCCAAAAGTTTTCCTTTCCATGTTTAAAAAGTATGGTTTGTTTCTACTTTAAAAATACACTTTTATTATAGAAGTTTTGAGAAAGACAGGAAATGAAATACTAAAGTCCATAATCCCATCAACCAGGTATAACCACTGTTACTTAACCACTCTTGTTAACAATTTAGTATCTTTTCAGACTTTTCTTTCCCATGCATTTATATAAGTATGTTTTCAAAATTGCTTTCAGATATAGAGTCTGTTGCACCTTCTCAAATTTCTGACAAAGTGTTTGAAAGTTAAACAGTAAGCATAAAGAGTGTTCTGCTTCTGAGAGCTCAGAACATTTTTATAAAAATCCATAATTGTAATTAAAGACATTATTTTTGCTTGAACATGCAATGTGCATATATTAGTTAATACTTAAATTCCCATCTGTCATCACCTTTGGTAATGTTATTCAATTGAATTGTCTATTATGGGAATACCTTCAGCTTCCAGTGGGAATCTGGTTCAAAGAGGCATCAAATACTTTCAAACACAACCTAACCTAGGAAATCAAATGGATGCAATTATTAAATATTTATATTTATGTTTTAAATTTCTTCAAAATGCAAATAAGATATAGCATTAGCCCTGACAGAGTGGCTCAGTTGGTTGGAGCATTGTCCCATACACCAAAAGGTTGAGGGTTCAGACCTAGCCAGTTTGGCTCAGTGGTTGGAGTGTCGGCCTGTGGATTGAAAGGTGTGTTCGATTACAGTCAAGGGCACGTACCTCCGTTGCAGGCTCAATCCTCTGCCCAGGTTGGGACGTGAGTTGGAGGCAACCAATCAATGTTTCTCTCTCTCTCTGTCTCTCCCCCTCCTTTCCACTCTCTCTAAAAATCAATGGAAAGGATATCCTCAGGTAGGATTAACAAAACAAACAAAAAAAAGTTACAGGGAGGTGGTGGGGGAGGGGTGGGTATTCAGTTCCCTGTCAGAGCACATACCTGGCTTGTGGGAATCCTCAGATCCCCAGTCAGGGCATGTATAGGAGGCAACAAATTCATGTTTCTCCCTCACATCAATGTTTTTTTTCCTCTCTCTCCCCTCCCTTATCTCTCTCTAAAATCAGTAAAAGACAAAACAGACATATCCTCCAGTGAGAATTTTTTTTAAAAGATAGAGTTTTATACTAGAGAGTTTTATTTTGATATCTCTAAACATTTAGTCATAGACTAGGGATTATAACTTCAAAATGTAAACTAAGAAAACATATTTAGAAAGCTATATTTTTAGAACTGTTTAAAATAGAGGTCACCACAAGTTTCAAACTATTCTGAGCAAGATGCTGTGAGCAACTCCACTATAAAATATTTGGAAAAAAAATAAAAACAGATCTATTGGCAAAGGAATCTATTTTTAATTCACTAAGGTTAATTAAGCATTTTTTTAAGGTTTGATTTTGTTTGAACCCAAGACTCCAGGTAAAGGCAAGCCATGGGAATGGGACCTCCACTTTTTCCAGTGAAGACTATATGGCATCTTCTTGATTCTTAGTTTCTTCAACATAAAATGATTAGTTCTACTTGAATCATAGTAACAGTATTTCTAGCACATGGTCAGGTCTGTAGCTGTCAGTGACTTCAGGGTGTTATTTGCTTGTTACCTTTTAAATGTCTCCAGGCAGCAGTCACCGGCCTGAAAGCCAGTGAGCAAGTGACCTTGATACTGAAAGGAAATGCCGCTTCATTTATTTATGCAAACACACAGAAAATAGATTCAACATTTGCATTGTAAGAGGGAATATCCTTTCTCAAAAGAACTCCACTGTATTCTTAATGAGAGAGATAGATGGTCCCCCAGAAAATCACACATGAAGTCCCTTCCATTTGTATATAATGAATTCCTGAAAATGTATTTGGAAATCGAAAATCAAACACAGTGGGTTCTACTTCTAGAGAGCCAAGACGTTATAAAATCTATAATTGTCATTTAAAAATTATTTTTGCTTGACTGTGCAATGTGTGCATATTATTTAATACATTAAAAATAATAAACTTAAAGTATAGATAAAATACATGTTTTGAACTAATTTCTTACCTACCTCAACGGCCAGTTATCTCAGCCGAGAGAAGAAACGTATTTAAAGCTAGGGCAAGGACTAGCTGATGCTATTTAATGGTGTCAGATAAGTTTTCCTAAGCTGGTTTTCAGGAGCACGTGGGATGCCAGCACCATCTTCTCTGAGAAGGGCAGGCGGGAAGCTGTGTCTCTGAAGCCTTGTGTATTCTCCCCTGCGTTTGGATCACTGCTCATTCTCAGTCAGCACTTACACAGCCCCCAGTTCCTCCACCGACACACGGTGCCTTTGATGATGTTTCAGACTGTCATCTGTGCTCTCTAGTTGGTTCTTTTCCTCCGAGACTAAACTTACAGTCAACCATTTCACGCCCATGGAGCATTTCACTGAAGGTCGCCATGACCTGCCCTCCGCATCCCTAACTGCATCATCACTGGTTTTGGCCCCTTCATTTTGCCACCTTCCAGACATTGTTATAAGATAATAAAATAAAAAGCTATTGATACTCAAATAATTGCATGAACATCCACAAATAATAACTGGAAAAAATAGAATGTTGGCTGGCAGGCAGAACCACCATAACATGGCCTAACGTGCATTTGTCAACTGAGCATAAGTGTCCGATCAGCAGAGATCCAACATGTGACAGTGGGGAGACGATGTAAAAGTTGTGTGAATGTCAAGGACTGCCTAAAACTCTGAGAAATAGCCACTGCTGGTACCAAGTTTAACTAAATGATAAAACATTACAGGCATTGTAGCATTAGTTTGTGGGAATGTACTTACATTTAGAAATTTATTCTTCAGAAACTTTGTGAATATGCTTTCTTTCCCTAAAGGTATACACTTGGACTCTGCCCAGGTACCAAGAACAATCAGAGGGAATAAAGGTGGGAGAAGAGCAAAATAAAAACCGCACATAGACCAAAAATTCTAAACTCGGCAGGGCTCCCAGCAAAGCTGCCCACCAGGAGACCGGGAGGATGGCCAGGGTGTGGGGTGTGGCAGGGTGAAGTGGGGCTTGAGTGCACTCCTTCCTTGTTGCCTGTGGCTTCCAGTACTTACAAGCGCACACAGATGTGGTTTATGTCTCCTAGGTGACCTTGGCCTGAGTACCAGGAGATCTGCATTCTAGCCGATGGGAAAGATCAGTGTAAATAAGCCCTTACTTTGAGAAAGAAAAATATATCAGAAATACACGCCTCTCTTTAAAAGGGAAATCTTTCTTTAATTAAAAGAAAACTGAGAAGTAAGTCCCTTGGGTTTAAAAAGCACTTTGTTTAGCCAGGCACTTTTCTCTGTATACCTTCTTTGTGCTGATAAGGTATGGAAAGATATGGAATATTTATAACCCAGGGACTAAGCAAGGGTCTGACTTGCTGACTAATACGTTTGAGGCAAAAGTCTAAAGTAAAATTAAAATTAATTTTGCGCCCTAGCCAGTTTGGCTCAGTGGATAGAGCGTCAGCCTGCGGACTCAAGGGTCCCAGGTTCGATTCCGGTCAAGGGCATGTACCTTGGTTTCGGACACATCCCCAGTGGGGAGTGTGCAGGAGGCAGCTGATCGATGTTTCTCTCTCATCGATGTTTCCAACTCTCTATCCCTCTCCCTTCCTCTCTGTAATAAATCAATAAAATATTTAAAAAATAAATAAATAAATTTAATTTTGCGAGGTTCTGAGCTGTCGGGCCAGAACGCATAATTCAGTAGCATCCTTAGACCTGGGCGAGCACAGAGGGGTATGAGTCTCCTCCCCTCAACCCCCACACCAAAGTTACTGTCCAAGTGGTGTCCCTGAGCCCTGGTCCAGGTGATATGGGGCTGGTTTTTGTTTCTCCTCTTCAGTAGCTATCTTATTCTCTAAAACCCCTCCTATTTGGAGTCAATCAGATGCCTGGAGTAACTCTAGGACTTGCATCTGTAATGTGATCTGGGGTTCCATTACCTGGGTCTCTCCCAGTGTGTACTAGTAGCCAGGTGTGCTGATCACTTCTATGGCCTAGAAACTATTTCTTTTGAGATGGGGCCAGCAGAGTGTTTTTATGTTTTCTAACATGCTAATTTTGAGTGGTTTTAATTTGTGTTGGGTAGGGGACAAGTTCAGTGCTCTGGGCTACCAGCTATTCACTGCTGACCCCTGGGTTTGAACCACCGGTGTGAGCCCACTAGTTAGATCAGTGATGGCGAACCTATGACACGCGTGTCAGAGGTAACATGCGAACTCATTTTTTTGGTTGATTTTTCTTTGTTAAATGGCATTTAAATATATAAAATAAATATCAAAAATATAAGTCTTTGTTTTACTATGGTTGCAAATATCAAAAAATTTCTATATGTGACACGGCACCAGAGTTAAGTTAGGGTTTTTCAAAGTGCTGACACGCCAAGCTCAAAAGGTTCACCATCACTGGGTTAGATCTTGCCTATTTATGCTCTGATCACCGTCTACAGTACCTGAAGGCAGCAGGGGTGACAGCAGGCTTCCTTTGCCCTGTGCCCCCACTGGCACCCAGGATTCCCCCACAGCCTCACAGCCTCTACCCCCCATGTCTGGCAGCACAGCTTCCTGAGTGGCCACACCTATCTCCCCAAGGGTCTTTTGAAACCATGGTTCAACAGGCAACTGGCCCTTCTTTTTTTTTTAAATATATTTTATTCAGAGAGGAGGAGAGGGATAGAGAGTAGAACATCGATGAGAAACATCGATGAGATATAGAAACATTGATTAGTTGCCTCTTGCACACCCCCCACTGGGGATGTGCCCGCAACCAAGGTACATGCCCTTGACTGGAATCGAACCTGGGACCCTTCAGTACGCAGGCCGAAGCTCTATCCACTGAGCCAAACCGGTTAGGGCCCAACTGGCCCTTTTAATTGAAGTCCTCTTTTGCCAATGATTAATATCATGACTTTGCTATCTCCCACATCTGTCCCAATCCCATGGGGACAGGATTGAAGATTCTGTGCATTCATTGGCTAATGGAACTCTAATTGCTCTGTCCATAGGTTACTGGCCTGTTCTCTTCACTGGCTGCCATCATCCTGATTGTCATCATCATATGGCTCTGTAAATTCCCTAATCTGAACCAATGTCACATGCAACCTCAACCCCCAGACCTTTGTCTTCTGATCTAGGTCTATCGTTAACACAATTCTCTATATTCTCACCTTCTTGCCCCAACATATGTGTCTGTTGCAGCCCACTTTCAAACCTCCACAAGTCTGTAGGCTCTGCATTCTACATTTATCAAGACTCTACCCACTTCTCACCATGTTCACTATTACCACTCGAATCCGAGCCACGGATTTCAAATAGCACCTGAATGCTCTTTGGAAAAACAGAATTTCTCAGTCACTGTGAGTTCATTCACTTCACCCTCACTCAGGCTCTTGCAGGCCTGAACGTCCTTCTCTTTACTGCGCCTCTGCCACTCCTGGTGGTTGGGTAGACGTGATCCAGTGGACCAGGGTTCCCTGTGCTGCTCCTTTGCAGACTTAAATACCCAGGTGGGCTATGCTGCCTGGTTTTTGTAGCTTTATTTTCCTTTTGTCACCATAAGAAATGTCCAAACCTGTAGAACATTTTTATAGGAGTTTATTTGAGCCAAGCTGATGACCTGTGCCAGGGAGCAAGATCTCAAATGTTCCTGAGAGTAAGTTTTGCTGCTGCTTTTATGCATTTGAAATTAAGAAGGGAAAGAAAGGAAGATCATATGAACGTGGGAGAAAGCAAGGCGGGGATTGAATTACAGGATAGTTAACAAGATTATGTGCTTTCTTGATGGTGGTTACGGTTTATTTCAAAGGTGTGTTAACCTAGATGCATAGAAACAATGGCAGGACTTAAGCCAAAGACAAACTTTTTACTAAAGGACTTATATGCCTACCCACTATGACTACCCAGGTAGGAATTGATGATCAGATCAACCTGTGAGGTTGTTTTCCATAGAGGCTCCTTTTCTCATCTACACTTTTTAACCTGATCTCAAGCATTTTGACATAGACAGCTTTGTTTAACAGAAGACATTCTCAACAAGTATTAGACCATTCTTTGATAAGACATTGATTTTTACCTTCGGGATGAATCTAATATGAAATTTTGCCTTTTGCTTTTAGTATTTTCTATTGTAGCTTTTCCCTCACCAAAGTCAGGGAACAAGCCTCCTAAAACAAGATATAAAGCTGAACTAATAAGTGGATGACCTAATCATTATTTGGAGGAAATTGCTTTTTAATCTTTAAATATGTAAGACTAGAGAGGATTTCGGCTAACGGTTTTGATGGCTCATTTACATCTGAATGTCAGGGTCTTTTGGAGAGCACGTGGCACTGAAATAATTGAGAGTTCTTAGTAACTTAGCTCAGCCCCGGTCAACTAGGAGAAGCATCCATCACACTGTGTGCAGGGGTTCACCTGTTTAAGATCCGGGCATTTACAATGTTTGGGTCTGTAGGCTTTTCACTTTCCTATTAGGGCAAGGAAGTGTAGCCCTTGAACCTGCAAGCCTTTGCCCTGCGTCATTCTAGGCAAAGGAGAAACTTTACTAAATATAACCCACTTGTTTGCTGACACGGTGTCCCCACCAGCATAAATCTCGTAGGTCCTGGCCTCCCTCTGAAGATCCCTTCTCCTCTCAGATATTTGGGGAGGGGCATTACCTCCTCACAGCTGCCTCACCAATCTGCAACCACAGTTGTGCCACCAACCTCCACTCCATCCATATCTTTATTCTCTGTTCCTCCACAGACCCTTCCTTGACTTTGCTGCCAGCCGCTCTTAAACCTGTAATGTGAACCAGTGCTAATGATTATCCGGGCCTTTAATTCCCAACAGTATGGCTAACCCTGAGTTTAATGAATAGCAAGACTTTAATAAGCCTTTGGAGCTAACAGGCAGGAATTACAACTCTGAGAGAGTTAAAGCTGGTACTAGAAATGAGGAATTGTAAAGCTCACAGGGCAGTTCACTGCCCAGCCCTGCTCTGGCCACTTCCCCAGTCCTACACTCTGCTTTTCCTTCTACCCGCTGCAGGGAGAGGGAGAGGGAGGGGGAGAAGGAGAGGGAGAGGCCCTCTGGTTCTTCTTCACATGGAGCCCTTGCCTTATCGTTTCTGTTTCAATGTTCCCCAAGTCTTCCCTTATTTTTGAGCCCCTTCTAATGTGCCCCAGCATGATTAACAGTTGAAATGTCCTCACCAGGGAGTGTCAGTCTTGCCTTAAGATCCCTAACAAGACACTGAACTAGAAGACAATAAAGTAAACATCAGTCCTTTTCCAGAGTCTGGGTTAATTAGTCTAGAATATTGCAAAGAGTAGGGCCCAAGCTGCCCAGCCTGGCCCTCCTGTGATCCCTCCTCAGCCTGGGTGAGGGTAGGTTCCCATGCCCCTCCCGCACCAGCTTCCAGCCTCCACTCCAGTAGGAACATCCACATATTTTCCAAGAACGGGAAACAATTTTTCTCAGAGACTCTGAAGACTAAATAAAGTTGAAACACTTTCCTGTGGAAAACAATTTGCAGAGCTGCCTTCCACCCTCGATGACACGGCTTCTTATGTTATTGTGCGTGAGCCGGATCCCCTTGGAAAGGCAGCGTCTGAATTTCTGCGTTCTAGAATATTTGCTTTTTCCTTTTAATAACCAAATATCCATTGTAGAGTCCTCCCAGAATAAAGGGTTAGTTACCCCGGAGGGGAATATTCTCCCTCCACCCCCCTAGTCTACAATACATCAAAGAAGGAAAGCTTTGAACGTACAGGTCTTTTTTTTTTTTCTCCCAAGATTTCAAAGATCCCAAGACAAATTCTTTGTTATGGATCAAGATCAAAGAGTTATGTCTTTCCTTTTTCCCCAGGAGTCTCTGTGAGGATGCTTTTCCCAAGCTATAGCCTAAGGTGGGCTGCCGGCCTCGCATCTGGCAGCAGGGTTACAGAGATTAGTGGGGGGAGAGGCAGGGGGAGCTATGGCAAGGGATCTAATGTAGGCTCCTGGCAGCAGGTGCCATGACCATCCTGCAGGGGCCCCAGTTCTAATCCCACTTCCCCAAAGGCTCTGAAAGGGCGTCACCCAGCCCTCACTCCTTTTTCAGTCATTCCCTGTAGGTGCCAGCTCCGGAGCAGGGGCATGGCAATGCGTCCGGGCCCATGTTCTCACTCTTAGACTTCAAATTCAGATGCAGCAGAACGACCTGCCTATAACCTCCTCTCTCTCTGAAGCATTTCACGCTCAGAGTCCTAGGATGTTAAACTAGAAGGACCTTAGAGTTTCTCAAATCCAAACTTACCCATTCAGACAAATAAGTGGAGGTCCAGAAGTGAACTCACATGGCAAAGTTGCAGGACCGGTTTGCCCCAAAGCTGGGACATAAGCCTCCTGCCTTCATGTAAAATGATCTCCCCATATAGCAAGGTTTTATGAATATGATGATGACATGATAAAAGAACAGGGGGAGACCCTACAGATTTTATCATTCAGAAAGAAGTCCCTAAGAGAATTCTATGTTACAAGCCGTAACTAGGCACTGGGAACACAAAGATCAATAGAATATGGTACTTCTCTTAGCTCACGGTCTGGTCTTTGAGAAAGGTGATGCCTCAATAATAAATATCTCTTCAGATCTAGTTAATTTAAGGCTACCACGAAGAGGCACTTTCCCAAGCTGAAAACTGTGTGCCCATTCTGATTTTGACAACATGGGGATAACTTAAGGTGTGCTGGAATACTTCAGGAATACTGTAGCTTTAGGGAAGTTTAAACATTGCCTGCTTGTTCAGGTAACAGGCAGAGTGTGCAGGGAGTTAGGGGATGGGTCCCATGACCTCGACTCCCTGGAGTGCTGAGTTAGTGTTTGTCCCAGAAGCCCAAGGGGTGTGCCCAAGCCTGGTGACCCAGGCACTATGCCACTCTTGCATGAGTCTGCAGATCTCTTCTCCTGCACAGAACCTGTTTGCATATCTCCTGGTGGGGCAGCCTCTCATAATAGCAAGAGCCAGTTCCTGCTTAGTAAGGTGACACTGCATTTTCAAGGCCCAGCATTGGCAGGGACCCAGGCAGGTGAGGACAGCCTGAGTCTCCCGAGGGTACCCTCCACCAAGGCTTCCCAGGAAGTATGTTCTTGAGCTGAGGCCAGTGGAGAACCAAGAATCTGGGCAGGGGAGTCTCAGAGAGCACTCCTTGCCAAACCACAAGCCAGGTACATTCTGCCAAGGGGACTCCGCCCCACACACCTGGTCAGCCAACTTCAAAGCCATTCTACCTCCCATGGAGCTCTGGATCCCTGAAATTCACTCCTGGATTAATACAAAATAATACAAAAAGCAAAGGAGAGGAGAGTTAAGATCACAGGGTTTTGGGGCCAGACTGCCTGGGTTCAAACCTGGCTCCCCTTCCTGCCCCGTTAACCTTGTGTAGGTGGGTCAGCACTTGGGCTATAGTCTTCTCATCTGTAAAATGGGGATAATAGAGGGAGCTACAGATGGATAAGTACATGTAAAGTGCCTAGTCCATAATAAGTATTGAGAGAAGAAAGGGTTTCTACTGCTCCAGTTTAATCTGTAACCAAAGGAACACAGTAAATTCTTAACCAAGGCCTTCCATGGGGGCTAGCCACGTACACTGTACTTTCTAACAGTCCCATTAAAAAGATAAATGATTATAGAAGGCAGTGCCTATTTTTCCTTCATCCTGATAAAAGTTTCAATGTAATTGCTTTCAGTGGTTGAGCGTTGACTTATGAACCAGGAGGTCACGGTTCGATTCCCAGTCAGGGCACATGCCCGGTTTCAGGCTTGATCACCAGTGTGGGGCATGCAGCAGGCAGCCAATCAATGACTCTCTCTCATCATTGATGTTTCTATCTCTCTCCCTCTCCCTTCCTCTCTGAAATCAATTTTAATAAAAAGAATAGGAAAATAATTGCTTCCAGACCCCTTCCTATGACTCTAGGTGTTTGATGACCCTACCTTAACTGTACAGTCTCTCCACCTGATGTATAACTGTTAATCCTTGAATGTATGTCACTAACGAAAACTGCTGATGCAAAGCTATATTTTTCTTTATCCTCCTGCCTATATGAACATTCTCTCACTTCTAAAGTTGGAAAACTGTTTCGAGGCTCTGCTGTTGGGCATGTCCTCAGTTTGGCCCAAATATAAATTTCTTCTCCTAAATTTACAGTGACTGCATTTCTTTTCATTACAGAATTTAATAATGTTAGAGATTATTAAAGCCTAACACACAGTCCTTGTTCCAAAATTCCTTATGATCTAATGGGTGAGCTGAGGAAATCATACATGAAACAACAGCAAAAACATGATAATATGTAATTTGGTTCCAAACTGTTGGTTCAGAGTCTAAGATCAGTGAGAATTAGCATAGAACTCATTGTACATTGTCTCTGGATAAAGCCCGCCTGTGAAAAGAGAGATAATGGGGAAGCATTATGGCTGAGCATGACTTGGGAGCCAGAGAGGCCAGGGATTTGAATTATGGCTCCACCAATTTCCAGCTGTGAGATTGTGACAAAATGCTATGATGGTTAATTTTATGTGTCACCTTGGTTGGTCAGCAATTATTCTGGGTGTTTCTGTGGGGGTATTTTTGGATAAGATCAACATTTAAATCAGCAGAGTGAGTAAAGCAGCTTGTCCTAATGTAGGTGGGCCTCACCCAATCAGTTGAAGGCCTGAATAAAACAAATAGGCCCACGTTTGCTAAGTACAAGAGGCTTCCTTGTTGGGGTCCAGCCCCAGCAGGTCCAGGGGTTCCCAAAGGTGTGGATGGAGTCGGCGAAGAAGGAATGACATGGAGACAGCGTTCAGTTGATCAGTGTGGTTGGGTTCTCTCTTTATTGTTCTATTACATCTATATTTATACTATTTGATCCCGTAAGCATGCCTCTATAATTATATCATGGTATGTTTCCGGAAACCTTCTACAGTTCCTAGTTTCATTTCCATAATCCTGTCTCTATCTAGTTCTGTTGATTTTAATCTTGTCTAGGTTAATCTCTGTGTTCCATTATAAGGGCTATTCCAAGGGCTATTGCTCTACTGATAAGCTACAAGGAAGTTACTGAAGGAGTTTATCCTACCCAGTAAAGGTTATGTCCTCCCAGCCTCGCTGCTTGCCTTCCTGGGACTGCCCTGTGTCAGTGGGTCTCCAGGGGTATAGGCTTTGGTGCTTTCCCTGGTGGGCAGACCCCTGGGGATGTGGGCCCAACAAGTCCCAAATTTATTGCCAACAGTCTTAGTCCAAGTTCTTCATAAGTAGTACATGGTATTTCTGTAACACTAGGGGGATTTACTGATTTATTCTCTTCCTTGGTCCTGTTAACCCCTAACCTGGGGAAACAACCTTTCTCGGGGAGGTGGTCCTGGTTAAAACACATAGCGTTAAAAGGGGGAGCAAATATATGTCATATATGCCAGGTCCCTTGAAACATAAGCTGCGCAGATGTTTCTTCCCTGCAGCGACTGCGTCAAGCAAGGGTGGATCAGCTTCCAGCACTTCCTCCCACCTGATTGCCTTAAAACTGTAACATCAATGCTTTTTTCTGCTTTTGGACTTGAATTGAAACATCAGCTCTGGTTCTCAAACCTGCCAGCCTTAGGACTAGAACCATGGGCTCTCCTGGTTATCAGGCCTTCACTCTCAGACTGGAACTAAAGCATTGGCTCTTCAGGGTCTCTACCTTGCCAACTTCAGATCTGAAGACTCAGTCTCCATAATCATGTATTATATGGATTACTAGTGGCCCATTGCACGAAGATTCGCGCAATAGGCCTTCCTTCCCCTGGCTGCCGGCATCGGTTTTCCTCCGGCACCCGGGACCCAGGCCTTTGGTCCAGCCGCAGCAGCGAGGCTTGGCTTCGCCCCCGGCAACCCAGGCCCCCAGCCCCGCCTTGAGCGGAGCCCAGGGCCGGCGGGAAGCTTGGCTTCCTCCATTGTCAGGAGCAACCCAAGCCTCCTGCTCGCTCCAGCTTAGTGACTGCCGCCATCTTCAGTCGTCTTCAGTCTTCGCTCTGCGCCTGTGTATAAAAATTAACCGCCATCTTTGTTGGGTTAATTTGCATAGTCTCTCTGATTGGCTAGTGTGTGTAGCAGAGTGATGGAGTGGCGGAGTGGCGGAGTGATGGTTAATTTGCATGTTTCTCTTTTATTATATAGGATATACTAATAATATGTATAGTTATCCTATTGCTTCTCTTTCTCTGAAGAACCCTGATGGATAGAGATGCTAATGTTTCTAAGCCTCAATTTTATCATCTATAACATGAGGATTGATAGTACCTACTCATAGAGTTGCTACAAAGATTCAACGAATTTTGCATTTGAGCACTCACGTGGCACCTAACATATTGGGTTGCTCAATAAATGTTAAATATTAGGGAGTGTTACTGCTCTCCCGCCAAAGACCACCACAAATACTCCTCTAGTTGGGCAAGTGGAGTTCATTTCCCATTGCAGTGAGGGAGAACATACAACAGAGTGTCAGAAAAGACCTGTGATAAGATTTGGGCTTGTGTTTAAGTAATTTGGAGAGGGTTTAAGAACGTGAGGCCTTGCTCTGGATTGAATGCTGTCCAAAAGCTGGAGTAATCTTATGGTTAGAGCTCAGGAGTGGGCTAAATTGTCATCTCCCAAAAGATATGTCCAAGTCTAAACCCCAGTGCCTATGAATGTGACTTTATTTGGAAAAGGAAACTTTTCAGACAGAATTAAACAAAAGCTGTAGAAATGAGATCATCCTGGGTTAACCAGGTGGGCCCTAAACCTAATGACAAGACTGCTTCTAAGAAGAGAAGACACGGAGACCAAGAGGAGAAACACAGGGGAGAAGGTGGTGTGAAGACAGAGGCAGATGGTGGAGAGATGTGTCTACAAGCCAAGAAACAACAAGAATTAGCATCAGCCACCAGAAGCTACAAGGCAGGCATGGAGCAGATTCTTGCTCAGAGCCTCCCAAGGGAAGCAACCTTGCTGACGCCTTGATTTCAGACTTCCAGACTCCAGAGCTTAAATGTTGTTTTAAGCCACTTAGAGGGAGGGCAGACTACAGGGAAGCCAAAGAAGCAGCAGCCACTCCTTCTAGCCAGAAGAGGGGTACACTGGGTGTACTGTGACTTGAACACTGCTCAAGTTGTGTCTGTGTTCAGACGTGATTATGAAGTGGACTAGTTTCTGTCTTGATCCATCAAAATCACAGAGTGATCTTGTCTTGTGTTCATATTTTCTAAAATTGTTTATGTTCAATAGAAAAACACTAAGGCTCTATGGGCTGCTTTTCTCTTGCTTGGGAGCTTCTAAGAAAAATCAGTTTTTTGTGTTTGTTTTTTAATCCTCACCCAAGCATATGTTTTTATTGATTTTTTTTTTAGAGAGAGGAAGGAAGAGAGAGAGAGAGGGAGAAACATTGATCAATTGCCTCCTGTATGCACCCCAATTGGGGATGGAACCTGAAACCTGGGTATGTGCTCTGACCAGGAATTGAACCTGCTACCTTTCTGGGTATGGGACAACACTCCAACAACTGAGTCATACCAACCAGGTCAAAAGTCAATTTTTTAAAAATTCTCTACCCATTATACCCAAATTGCTTTTGTGGGAGGGAGGGGAGCTATGAGAAGTGGTTAATCTTCCATCTTAGCCTTTTTGCTGTTTGTTGAAGAGTTGCTATTATCTGTCAGATTAGAAATTGTATGTTTCCTTCATCCCAAGAAATATATCAGGATTTGGTTCAGAGCACACAGGCACCCACTGACACTGTGACAAATGAATTAAAATGTGAGCAGTTCCAAGTGTCAAGAGTGTTTTCATCATTCTGGTTGTTGTCAAAGGAGCTGTGTGTCCAAACACAAGCCAAGTTGTTGGTGCATGTCCAAGAGGCCCACAGCTTGGGACAACTCTCTCGGGGCAACCAGCTAGACAGCTCCCTTTGCCATCCAGAAATGTTTTGCCAATCTCCTTTACTATTTCATTGCTGAACTACAGTAAATGTGCACTTACTCTAAGACATCATGACTAGGTGATGCAATAATTAAAACCCCACTTCCCCATTTTGTTCCATCCTTGCCTAGGCACACACATGCGTCTTCTTCGCAGATGCTGTAACTATCTCATTCTAGACTAAAGACTACACTTTCCTGGGTCAGAGCAGAGCAGAAGAGGCAGAACAGAGCTGTCTATCTGGAGAGAAGCTTCTCAGCAGGGCTATCTCGCCCCAGGGCCACCTCACAGCCATGCTGCTCCACAGCTGGGCTGCTTTCTAATTGAATTGTGAATCACAATTGACCTGTTTACACTAAATAAAGTTTCTTTCTTCACCGAACCCCAAACTGGGGATTCCTGTTGACATCAAATTGGTGCCAAGGACCATTACTTGGTAGTTGACACTACTACACCTAGAGCAGCGGTTCTCAGCCTGTGGGTTGCGACCCCTTTGGGGGTCGAACGACCCTTTCACAGGGGTCGCCTAAGACCATCAGAAAACACATATATAATTACATATTGTTTTTGTGATTAATCACTATGCTTTCATTATGTTCAATTTGTAACAGTGAAATTGGGGGTCACCACAACATGAGGAACTGTATTAAAGGGTCGAGGCATTAGGAAGGTTGAGAACCACTGACCTAGAGGTTTCCAGAAGAAAGCACAGGTCCAATAGTACCCGCACACATGCCACAAAGCAATGTGGAGTTATCTGCTTCCAGGTTAACCTTGGGGAGTTATCTGTTTCCAGGTTAACTGAGAAACACTCAGATTTCAACTGGAAGTTGCTACCAAACCCAATACAAATGATGCCATAGATGAGATAAAACAGAACAGCAATCTTTCTTTTTCTTTTAGTGCAAACTATAGAATGTGTTTCCAGGAGAAATATAAGCAAGGCCTAAGTATACAAGAGATTATTTGAATTGTGTTTCCTGGAGGATTTAACATAAATTACTGTAGCATTTTTGTATAAAATGCATCAGAGTATATGTACTTGTTATCATGACATTTCATTGCAATCTGATTTTCCCTGAGGTTTTAGGTAAATACAATTTTGAGACTGTATTTGCAATCTCTGTAATGCTAGGAGAATGAAAGGGGGAAAACCTCCTTGATTCTTCCACTGCCAGGAAATAGAAGGGTTCCAAGAATTGGTTCATTAGGTATAGGGAGCTGAGAGCTGATGAGCATTAATTGTACCCATCCAGATGATGAAGGGCTTTTATTCATTTTGATAATGATTCTGTGTCTTCTTTCTCCATGCCAGACCTCTCCTAGTGATTCTAGAAATCACTAACATCTGACTGCAAGATCTTGTTCAATTGAGAATAGGTTATTTGAAGGCTGACTTTTCTAAGGGTGCTGAGTATGAATTCTGATATTCAGGATGGTCTTAGACCAGCCGTGGGCAAACTAAAATGAATAAAACTAAAAAATAAAAATAAAAAAGACCATACCCTTTTATGTAATGATGTTTACTTTGAATTTATATTAGTTCACACAAACACTCCATCCATGCTTTTGTTCCGGCCCTCCGGTCCAGTTTAAGAACCCATTGTGGCCCTCGAGTCAAAAAGTTTGCCCACCCCTGTCTTAGACTCTTAGGCGACCCCTGAGAAAGGGTTGTTCAACTGCCAAAGGGGTTGCGACCCACAGGTTGAGAGCCGCTGGTCTAAGTAGGCACAGGGCTCATCCAGATTCAGGGGAGATGAGAGGTAGAGTCCAAGTCTTGAGGGGATTTCGCAAAACAACACAGAAGAGCATATAGAAGTATGGTCATCTTTAGCAAGTACAATCTGCCACCTTCCTTTTAAAAAAAACTATGGAAGAAAATATTTTTTCTTCCTTTTCTTTATAGAGGTTCTTTGAGGTTAAACCACACGTGCTACACTTATAAAGAGCCCTAAATATACCACAAGGTGTTAAAAATAGTGGCCCCTCAGTTAAGTCCCAACCAACTCAAAGACTTACGGTTCAAGGCATTAACTGATGAGTCAAAGAAATTCCAGTAATTGATCTGATCCACACAATATTCTTCAGCCCTTCACATCCTTGCTGGTAGCATATAGCAAAACTACATCACAGGGGCCTTCATTCCTCTTAGAACAAGGTAACTGCCAAGACTTGTGGAATTCCTAGAGGAGTATAAAATCTAAGGCAGGGAAGGGCATGAAAGATCAAGGAGAGTGATTAGACACAAGATGCGGAAGATAAGAGAAGGGAAAAGACCAGAGGGTTTTCAGCACTGGACACCACTCTGAGCAGACAGGACTTTATAAAAAAGGGTATCTGGAAGCTCACAGAATCACTGGGAGACTGGAGAACTGGACTCCAGAGGCCAGGAGTGTGATACAATCAGTAGAGCCAAATCATACCACAGAATCAGCCCACAGAAATCTTACACCAACCAATGCCTCTGTTCACCGAATGCCAGGGTTTGCATGGCTGCTGCCCATGTCACTGCTATTGCTGCCCCCCAACCTGGAAGTGACCCTCGCAGCTGCTGCCACTCGCCACCACATGGATCATAGCTGTGTCTGCTTCTTAGTGCTATTTCCAGGGAGAGTGCATCTGATTGGCTGAGCCTGAGTCACATGTCCATGCCTCACTGCAAAGGGAGTCTGGGAAAGTGAGTATAATTGTCTGCTGCTCTCTCCTATCAAGATCCATAAAGTGGGTGTTCCCTAAAATAGAAAGGAGGCTCAGATGATAGGTAGCCAAATCATGGGCAAAGTTCACTCTTTAACCACTTAGTCATTCCATAACCTTTTATGGAGACTTTATGTGCAGCACTATTCTAGGCATTGAGAAGAAAAGGTGGGCAGGAAAGACTTGGAGTAAGACAAAAATAAAGAAACAAGTAAGATAGTGCAGATAATGATAAGTGCAATGGAGAAAAGAAAATTGTGTAATAGGCTAACGCGTCACTGGGGAATGCATGGGGGCATATGTGGGCAGGGGTTGCTTTAAATGAGAGGATTAAGGAAGGCCTCTCCGTAGGTAGCAGAGTTGGGTGGAGCTGAGAGATGAGAAGGTATCAGCTGCTATGAAGGTCGGGGGGAAGAGCCCTCCAGATAGAGGGAAGAACAAATGCAAAGGTCCTGAGGTGGGAACACATGAGAGGCATAAAGGAAGAAACAAGTCAGTGTGCCTGGAACAGATGAGCAGCAGGGAGGTCTGATGACAGCGGATAGCAACCCGTAAATTTGTCTAGGTCTCCCTTAGCTAGACAAGAGCCAGGATATGGTAAGGACACTTTTACACTTGGGGATATGGTGCCCTTCCTTGTGGTGGAGACAGTATTGTCTTAGAGGCTGTGTCAAGAATAGTTTTGTGGACTCACAGAGGCTTTCCAACTTCTTGGCCAATACCCATTTCAGGCATACATTTCACTTTGCTTTACTGCTCTTGACAGATGCTGCATTTTTGTACAAACCAAAGGCAAGACCCTCCACCAACAAAAAAGACTATAACCCACTTTATTGCAATACTTGCTTTATTATAGTGGTCTGGAACTGAACTGCAATATCGCCAAGGTAGGCCTGTATAAGAGATATATATTATTCCACTGCATATATACACTGAGTGGCCAGATTATTATGACCACCTGACGTTTGTAGGCAAATTAACTATAATTTCTCGCTGAAGTTGCTAGAGGGCCAGACCGTTATAAATAGGGAAGCAGGTTGTTTACCACAACAGTAGAAGTGATTTTTTTATGAAGATATGGGTAAACAACACACGATTTAACAGCCTTTGAATGTGGGGTATATATTATTATGAGTGGCCAGATTATTATGACCACCCGACGTTTGTAGGCAAATTAGCCGTACACTGCATCATATGAATATGGAAGCCGAAGGCCTATTCAAACACCTTTGCTGTCTGCAGTTACCAAGATAGAGCGTCTCCAATTCGCACAGGAACACAAGGATTGGACAGTCGAGCATTGGAAAAAAGTCATGTGGTCCAATGAATCACGTTTCCAGTTGCATCATGCAGATGGCAGAGTGAGAATTTGGTGGAAACAGCATGAAAGCATGCACCCCACATGCATGAGTACAACCCTTCAAGCTGGTGGGGCAGTGTTATGGTTTGGGACATGTTTTCCTGGCATGATTTGGGCCCATTTAATTCATGTGGAACAATGTCTGAATAGCACAACATACCTAAGTATCGTTGCTGATCAAGTTCATCCTATCATGTTGATGGCATATCCCAATGGAGATGGCTTCTTCCAACAAGACAATGCGCCATGCCACAGTGCTCGTATTGTGCAGGAGTGGTTTCAAGAACATGAGGGAGACTTTACCTTGCTTAGGTGGCCCCCACAATCACCAGATCTCAATCCAATTGAGCATTTGTGGGATGAAGTTAAAAGAGCCATCAGGCAACTGGTTCCACAACCATCAAATCTCACAGAACTGGACAGTGCTATTCATCAGGCATGGTGTCAGATTCCTCGCATCACCTTTCAACATCTCTTGGAGTCAATGCCAAGAAGAATCGCCGCAGTATTGAAGGCAAAAGGTGGCCTACTGAAGTACTGATGGGGTGGTCATAATAATGTGGCCACTCATAATACTATATATGCCACATTCAAAGGCTGTTAAACCAAATTGTTTATCCATATCTTCAGAAAAAAATCACTTCTACTGTCGTGGAAAACAACCTGCTTCCCTATTTATAACAGTCTGGCCCTCTAGCAACTGCAGCGCTAAATTATAGCTAATTTGCCTACAAATGTCAGGTGGTCATAATAATCTGGACACTCAGTGTGTATGTGATGGTTAATTTTACATGTCAGCTTATTTAGGCTATGTTACCCAGATATTTGGTCAAAGATCAGACTGGATGTTGCTGTGAAGGTGTTTTTTAGATTACCATATATTAGGACGTTATCTTCTATAAGATGTGTGGGCCCATTTGATAAGTGGAAGCCTTAAAAGAAAACAGACTGAAGCCTCCTGAAAAACAGGAAATTCTGCCTCCAGAGGATCTTTGGATTGAGCTGCAACATTAACTCTTCCCTGGGTCCTCAACCTGGTAGCCTGCCCTGCAGATTTTGGACTGGCAAGCCTCCACAATCATGCAATTCAATTCCTTAATCTCTCTCTCTCTCTCTCTCTCTCTCTCTCTCTCTCTCTCTCTCTCTCTCTCTCTTCCCCCTTCTCTCTGTCCTATTTCTCTGCAGAACCCCAATTATATATATATATATATATTTTTTTTTTCACAAAACAATACTTGCCTTTCTGCATACAATATAATCTGGTGTTCTCTAGTCTCTTCTATTACAGAAAATAGTTGCTGATTACAACCCACTAACTGGATTTCATTTCTGTGAGGCTTTCCCCTGAGTTACCAGAGCCTTCATGCTGCTTCAATTCTGGGAGTGATAATAAGTTATAAAGTGGGAATAAAACAGAATTTCCTTAATTCACCTCCTTGTCATTTTACAAAGAAGGAAGCTGAAGAACAAGAGATGACATGATTTGCCGCTGATTTCTTTTACCCCAAGAAGTTTGTCATTTGATAACACAGCCATTCAATGGCTGTAATATGAAGTCATATTACATTCAATGGCTGTAATATGAAGTCATACCTCCTCTCTTTATGCATTAGCTTTTTAAAAAGATGGCTTTCAGAGAATAATTAATTAAGCCAAAGAAAGCCTTCCTAAAGGTGAATTTCAGGCAGAGCTGCATCTAAGTGAGGGAGTCAGGCAGAAGAAAGACCTGGGGCAGCAACTTCTCAACCCTCTCAGGCTGCGCTGAGCTACCTGCCTAAATAAAACATCATTTCTCTTTACAATAGTTGACGTGTTGGTTACTCATTGCCAGTTTTTGTTTCCTTCTTGATGTACCTGGTGCAAAAGCAGCTTTGTCTTCTGTTTTCTTATCTTGTCAGTGACTAGAAGTTAGAGTGACGCTTGGGAAGATGAGTCCTTCGGCCAGGCAAGGTTGCATCCAAAAGTCAGGAAAGAGGCTGATGAGTGAATAGTACAGCAAACCCCAACACCTGCTGAGAACAAGCCCTTGGAGTGAGTCCACCCACCCCTTCGTTCCCTGCCCACAAATGCCGCCCACAGGGACCCCGAGAATCATAGTACAGAGATGTTGCAATGGGCACAGACCAATGAGCAGGATATCGGGTCATGAGCAGCTTTGTGAAGACCTGCCCAGAAACCTGACCCATAAGCCTTCTTCACTCTCGAAGCCAACTTGGCACCTCAATGAAATGTAGGGACAGCTTTCATTTTAAAAATATGTTTTCATTTTGGCTCTCTAGATTGAATTTGATTTCTCTTTGGTAAATAGGTAAAATGTTGGGAAGACTTCCTTTCTTTGAAGTCTCTAGAAGTAGTTATTTCTGTGCATTTCTTTCTAACCTTCCATATCAAACTCTAAGTTCCAAAAGGCGCCAGGTCTTAATCATTTACAATCCACCCACCAGAGCTATCATACTGCCTTGTGTATATCGGAGTCTTACTAAATATCTGTGGGATCAGTGACATTTCTGTGCCTTGAAAGGTGGGCAGTATTTCCCAAGTTCTGAGGAATGCAGTCTTAAGAAACACACTTCCCCAAAAGAATTTCATGATCCTACCAACTGAGGAAACAATATAACCTATAGTCCCATAAAGTAGAATAAAATGCATATTTAGTATAATCAAGGCACTGAAAAGGCCTGCTGTCAAGAAACCCAGTATTTCCCACAGCTTCTAGAACAGTGGTTCTCAACCTTCCTAATACAGTTCCTCATGTTGTGGTGACCCCAATTTCATTGTTACAAATTGAGCATAATGAAAGCATAGTGATTAATCACAAAAACAATATGTAATTATATATGTGTTTTCCGATGGTCTTAGGCGACCCCTGTGAAAGGGTCGTTCGACCCCCAAAGGGGTCGCAACCCACAGGTTGAGAACCGCTGTTCTAGAACATGGGACCCTTCTGTTGTTGAGCACTACTAGCATTCTGTAGAACACGTTCTCACGCATATTTTGCAAACACTCTTTGGGAAAATGCTGCTTTAGAAATGTATGTAAGAAGCTTGGGAGGCATCAGTCGGTGCTTACTACAACAAAAAGCTGAAGAAACTAAAAATCAACAACTCCTCTTCAATCCATCTTGGAATTGAGGTCACAGGGCAAATGGCTGGCCCCCAACTCGGAGAAAGAAGCACAGGCAGGCACAGAGAAGCACATGTTACCAGAGCAGAGACCTCTGCAGGAGCCAGTGCCAGGCAGGGGCCCCTAGATTGTACTGGATACATTGCTGGAGGCTCAGTGTGGACAAGTAGGAGAGAGAAAAACCCCAGGGGAATCCCGTCTTAAGGCGGTGCCCCACACGTTTGTGACTTTTACCTCCATGAGCACTAACAGGTTCTCATGGGAAGGCAGGAGAAAAAGCCCCTCTGGCTTCCAGTTTCCAGGCAAGTGGCCATTTTAAAATATGCCAGAGTTCTCGGTTCTTAACAGGGAACTATATTTCAGGAGCTAATCAGTTGGGGTTTTACTAGAGCCTAAATGACGTAGGGGAAGGGAAATTCCCTCCTGTCTCACCTAAGGGGGAAGACTGAGAAGCACTTGTAAAGGTCACATCACAGGGGCACAGCCTCAGGAAGTGACAGAGCCCTCATCCCAGGACTGTGGCCTGCTTCCCCTCCCCGCACACCTCGCCACCACATCACTGGGGCTTCTGTATGTTAAAAGGGGACTACAGCGAAACCTGTGGAGAGGTCCACCTTGAAGGGATGCAGTGAGTGCTGGGAGGAAGAAAGCAGCGGCGATAGGAGAGAAGTGCTGTTTCCTCCTCCTAACATGCTCTCCTCAACCCCCTTCCCCGCTCCTGTGTCCACTTCCATCATCCACGGTGCCTCCCCACCTGCCCCAGTCCTGTCAACTCTTCAACTTTCTCCTCTTCCATGAAGCATCTCTGAGGACTCTAGCCCACAGTGCTCCCTGCTGCACTGTGGTCTTTACCACACAAGTAACTGAGAGCCCCAGTTCAAACACTAGCTGGATTTTTTTTTTCCTGGAGGTTCCATATCACCCCATTAGAACATCCACTTTTTGAGAGCCGGGGAGTGTGAATAATTTGGTGCCCTCACCTCCTATGGCATGTGGCATCTTGCTTCACATCCACGTGACAGGCCCAGGTGGGAAGGGGGCGGGGACTGGTTGGTGGATGAGTTGACTCTTTTTGCACAAGATGAAAGGAAAAGACTGTGTAGTTGCAGGAACTACCGCTGAAAGGGAACAGACTCTCATGGGGCTTCTCTCAGCCTCAGGAGAAGATCTGGATGGACTGGGTGCTGTTCTCAACACCATTTGCCCAAGAGCTGCTCACAAATGGCAGGTACTTCCAAGCTGACCTGCTCTGGTTGATTGCACTCAAGTAAGAGGGAAGAAAATAAAGAAAAATATAAACCCTTGACCTTTAAAGGGAGTGTGATTCTGCCTTCAAGTGTCCAGTGAAGGTTTAGGTCTGCTCTAAGTTACCTGAACTAGAAGTCACCCTCACTCCCAGACAGTTTCTTTCCTTTTGGGGGAGACATCGTGGTACAATGAAGAGTTGGTGCTTTGCGGTAGCAAGCCTACCCCTTACTAGCCAAAGTAACCTCTCTGAACTCGAGTCTCCTCCTCTCTACAATGGAGCAATTATATCTGTCTTACAGGTTTAATATGAGAATTAGAGATAATGTATACAAAGTGCAGAGGACAATACCTGATCATAAGTAGCAGCAATTCTGCCAGCCGGTGTGGCTCAGCGGTTGAGTGTCAAACTATGAACCAGGAGGTCAGAGTTCGATTCCCATCAGGGCACATGCCTGGGTTGCAGGCTCGATCCCCAGTAGGGGGCATGCAGTAGTCAGCCGATCAATGATTCTCTCTCATCATTGATGTTTCTATCTCTCTCTCCCTTCCTCTCTGAAATCAATAAAAGTATATTTTTTAAAAATTAGTAGCCGCAATCCTCATTATGAAAGTAAAAATATCCAACCTGCTCAACAAGACTCCTTCCACTAGAATTGCAAGAACTCATAAAATGGAATGTTTGTCCTCTTGATATGTGGCTTAAATTCTGTCTCCTTTCGCAATGCCATACCAAAAATAGCATTATCCTGATACATTGATTTTCCTAACATAAAAACAATCAAAATTTTAGATTATACACCAGAAATGGGGCCCAGCCAGTATCAAAGCTAATTTGTCTGAGTAAGAGAATTCAGAAAAGTAGAGAGATCACATATTTTATAGAACTGATTAGCATTTTCCACTCAGACCTCATGTGCACCGTGAGTGTCTTATGATTATCCCAGCAGTTGAGAATGAAACATGAATTGAATGTTTGTGCTGGAAGTTTTGGTAAATTTTTAGTTTGTTTTTGTATTGGCCTGGCAGAAGAAGATTTTTATTTTCAAGCTTGCACGCTGATCTTTATCCTCCTTGGCTCTGTGCTCTTCTTTCTTGTCGCATATTTAGACCTGCTCTATTATGCAAGCTATTTAATGTGGGTGAAAGTGCTACATGCAGCTTCTCTCTCGGTTGTGCATCTGGAAAGGCTCTTGGGATTAGTTCCAACCTTTATTACCTGATATAGAATTGAAGACCCTTCAGGAAACTCGTGGAGATTTGTGAGTTTTGAAGATTCCATTGGATCCAAATAGGTCTAGACCCAGAACTCCCCCAAGATTGCCCAGACGCAGGTGGAAACACCAGGGGTCTCTAAGTATTTGCCTCTTGCTTATATTTAACTTCATATATTCCAGAGTCTCTCTAAGCCAGAGTGGAAGCAGCTTCCCACTGCCTAGACCTGTACATTGCCCCGCGCCCTGAGCTTGGATCAGACCCAGCTGTCCAAGTAGCTCATCACTTTTTCTGTAGAATGGAGGGGCTGACGAGGAGCCAAGCCCTGGGTAAGATGCCAAAGCTCTTGTTATGTAAAAAACCTGTTTGACTTCCTCATGCTAGAGTAGAGGTTTCATAATTCTGTGTCATTTCCCATAATTCTGTGTCATTTCCCATAATTCTGTGTCATTTCCCATAATTTTGTGTCATTTCCCTGGTATAAGTAACTTGCGATTTAGTAGCTTCTGAAAGTGAAATCAGAACATGCAGAAGACATGGTCTCAGTCAGATCTGCAGAAATCATGTTCTTGGTTTCTGATCAACATGCTCTGGAATACTGTCTTCATCTAAGGGGCTGCTCTGTCTGACTCTGTGAGTGGCTGTAAGGGGCAGTCCTCAGGATGGTTTACATTTCTCTGTGATGGACAGTATGACCAATAGACTCCAAAGACCACTGTTTGTTTTTCAAATCAACCTTTTTATAAGGATATAGAGAAACTGCCCCCCCCCCAAAAAAACAAACAAACAAACACTGGATTAGTAGTTAGAGTGAGCATTGGGTTGATAATAGCTAACAATAGTAACTAACATTTATTAAGCAATTAACAGTCAGACACTGTTCTATGTGCTTTACATATAAGTGCTCATTCTATCTGATAAGCAGTCTTGAGAGAGACATTACTACTACCCCCCTTTTAAGATGAGGAGACTGAAGAAAGCATGGAGTGATTAAGTCATACATCCAAAGTCATGCAGCTGGAAAGTGGTCAGCTAGGAGTTGAACCCAAGAGGACTGTATTCGGAGTCTGTAAACTGCTACACCATACTACTTGTCCTGGAGTCAGGGACCTGGGATCCAGGCTTGCTTCTTGGTATTTTTCTGAGATTAATAGCATTGCCAATCACCTCGTCATCCTAGCCAGAAAGCTGAGAGTGGTCCTAGAGTCCATTCTCTCCTTCCCTCTCTCTCACCCTTCATAGCCAATGAATCCTCAAGTTCCACCACACTGGGTTCAAAAGCTACCTCCTCTCGGTCCCCATCTAGTCTCATATTGTTACCATCCATCATCCAAGCTGCTTTCTAAAATTCAGATGGGTCAAGTTATTTCCTGTCTTATTAACTATAGAGGAAATGTGCCCCTTTGAGGCTATATCTAAACCCCCTTCCTGTTGAAGAACCTGCCATTGTGTGAGCCTGGGTGAGGATCCACTTACTTGTCTTGGCCCCCTGGAAGCTAGGACATGAGTAGTAGACCTGGATTTGGCCAGCCCACTGCTCCTGCCTGAAATTGAGTCTGATTGATGCAAAGAAGCAGGGAAGCTTGAGGATTTATACTCTGTGACAGTGGCAGCTGGGATCCAGAATGGGTGGTGGTTGTACCTGTGTTAGCATCATAAAGAGACTCTGCTTATCTAAGCTGCCAGCCTCCATTGCTATCCATTTTCTAAACCCAGTCCTCTGGTCTACTCATGAACTCTAGGAGCTCCAAAAATCCAACTAATATAGCCTTTTCTTTTTTAAATTAACTAGAGTTTGGTTCTGTTTCTTTGCAACCAAGACCCCTGATGAAAAAAACTTAGTTCCAGGAGTAGGTTGCAACCAACAAACCTGTGGAATCTGAGACTAGTTATCTAAATTGTCAAAGGCTACACATCCCATTACTAATCAGAGATGGATGACTGGCAGCCTATGGCAGGCAGGAGAGAGCTGCCAACTGAATTAATTTCTGTCGTCACTAGACATCAAATATCCATTAAAGGCATGGTTTTGGAGAAACTGAATTGCTGCCACCATAAAATGGTTTGAAAGACATGAGAAATCTGAGGATGGTGAGATTCTCTGTCTAAGGACTGAGCAGCTTAAAGAAATGGAATGACAAACTAAAATGACTAAACTATGGCCTCATGATTTGGACTGAAACTAGAGACTGTCTATGACTGTGCAAAAAGAAGTTATTCACTCTGTAACTATAGAGCAGAGGGAGCGGAACACTGAAAGCGTAATTGATCCTGCGGACTGCCACATTCCCTTGCCAGTTGAATTCAGTCTTGTAAGATCTTTTGTGTAACATTTAGGGCCTTGAGTGTTATTTCTGTGTCTGTAACACTTCGCAAAGAGCCTGGCCCTCACCCAATGAACCCTTGTAAAATGAATGAGTAAGTAATCAAATTAAAGTTAGAAAACTTTTGTTAACGTTCTTCTTTCTTTCAAATTAACAAAGCCGTGATAAGGCAAGGACTGCTGTGATCACATATTGTATATTTTGCCTTCAGCAGTATTAAAAATTAGTGACTTTTTAAAATGCCATCACAATGATCTCCAAGACAGAAAAAAAGAAATTAGGGATATGCATTTTATTAGAGCCTGAAAGCAAAGCTCCACCTGCTGCAATCGTCTTCTCTTTGGGAACTGTACCCATTCGGTAAACTTACTCAGAATGACTTGGCAGAGCCATGACTTTTAAGAAATGAACAGCAGGAGCTGCAACATTTCAAAGGACTGGAGAGGGTTGCTCCGTGTTCCTCAGAGAGTGGTGCTCTAGTCATAACCCTTCAGAGTGTCCGCCTGCCAGGATCCAGATGGGCAGAGCAGCAGGCGGAAGGTAAATCAAAGGGCAAACTCTCTTTCTTTTCATTGAAGGAAAAATGAACCCAATCTCTTCACTGGACCCTCAGTTCCTGGCTCCTGACAGGTGATGAGAGTTTATGTGGCGCCTTTTCAGACTTCAAGTATCTGCACGCCGTGGACACCTGCCAGTGAGGATCTCAGACTGCCTATCTCTACCAAGTTGTTGTACAGATAGGCAAATCCCGCCCACTGTCAAAGTCCCTGTTCTCTCCTAGTTGGCCAGGCTCACCATCTCATTCGGGGCACACTTAGTTGGTGCTTTCTGTGCCACGTCGGGATTTAAATCCCAGGTTGCCCATTTCCTAGTTGTGTGACTATTGGCAAGTTACTTAACTTTTCTGTTCCTCTGGTTCCTCATCTGTAAGATACGCATAATGATACCTCCTGCTGAAGGCGTGGTGATCATTCAATATGATCATTTGTGTAAAGTAGCACAGGGCCCGGCCGAGGTCAGACCTCACTATCATTATTTTTGATACTGGTATGTTGAGTCCACACCTCTCATGACCAGCTTCTACTCAGTGGGTTGGCTACCATCTTTGTCCTCACACCTCTACACTTCTGAGACCTCCCATATATGCAGGAAAGCTGTGTGAGTCTAAAGTGTGTCAACCGAATGTATGCTGTCAGGCTGGCCTGGGCTCTTTCCAGAAAACTGCAACTATTGTTCTATATCCTTTTGGATTGTGTTTTTTTATGAATCTATTTTTCTTCTTTATTGGCTTATTATATATAACTACTTATATTAATTTTTGTTGTTGTTTAAGTTTTTACAGTACCCATAATTAACTCTACCTTCAAGTGAGATTGTACCACTTCACACATAATACAAGAACCTTACAATAGTTGCTATTTCTCATCTTTTGACCTATTGGTTATTGTCATATATTTACTTCTATATATTATACACCTTATGATCCATTTTTATTATTTGGCTTTAGGCAATGATCTTTTAAACAAATTTAAATTATAAAAATATTTTATATTTATTCACCTAGTTACCGTTTCCAATGTTCATGGTTTCTTGGTGTATATCCAGATTTTCATTTGTTATTCTTATCTTTCTGCCTGAAGGACTTCCTTTAAAATATCTTCTAGTAAAGCACTGTTGGACATAAATTCTTTACGCTTTTGAATGTCTAAAGTAAAGGCTTTATTTCACTTTTATTTAATTTTTGAAAGATACTTTTGCTGAGTATAAAAGTCTAGCTTGTCAGGTTTTCTTCTTATAGTACTTTAAAGATATTGCTCCATTGTCTTCTTCCATGTATTATTTCCAAAATATCTGCTGTCATTTTTATTTGTGTTCCTCTATACATGTCTTTTGCTCTGGATGGTTTTAAAATTTTATCTTTATCACTGGATTTAAAAATCTGATTTTGATGTGTCATGGTGTAATTTTCTTCATGTTTCTTATGTTTAAGGGTCATGGAGCTTCTTGTATCCATGAGTTTACAGTATTTATCAAATTTTGAAATTGTTTAACCATATTTCCTCAAATATGTTCTCTGTTCTGCTCCCCCTCCTAAATTTGGAGACTCCCATTCCACAGATATTAATCTATTAAAGTTTTCCCATTTCTCTGTTTATTCTTTTTTTTCTCTGTGTGTTTTATTTTGGATTATTTTTAAAGATTTGTCTTTAAAACTAGTAAAGTTTACTAGTCTTCTTCTGCATTGTATAATCTGCTATTAATTTTATCCAGGGCACTTTTTATTTCAGTTATTGTAATTTTCATCCCTCGAAGATACATTTGTATTTTTTATGACTTATTTGATATGTTCAATCTTTTCTCTACCTTCTTGAATTTACAGAATATAATTGTAATAACTGTTTGAATATCCCTGCCTACCCATTATATCATCTGTATCACTTCTAAGTTGATTTCAATCTATTGAATTTTTTCATTATTAGTGGTTATATTATTCTGCTTCTTGTGCCTTTTATAACTAGCACAATTGTAAGATGACCCAATGATGAAGTCCCTTTTTCAATTTCCTAGCCTTGATGAAAAGATATCATTCTCATGATAATATTACATTATATATCTAAAGGAAGATGAAATTTTGCAGATGAAACTTAAGTTCCCAAATCAATTTAATTAATCAAGATGTAAATTGTCTTTGGTGGGCCTGAGCTATTTAGGTGAGCTCTTAACAAGAAATCTAGAAAGCAAAGACAAAGGATGTCAGAGAAATGCGTTTTTGATGGTCTTGAAGGAGACACAATCCCCCTAAGTTGTACAGCTGCAAGGATTCTGCCAACAGTCAAATGAACTTGAAAGAGGACCCTGAGCCTTAGCTGAGACCACAGCCCTGGCCAACACCTTGATTACAAACTTTTAAGCCCTGAGCAAAGAACCCATTTGAGCCTTGCCCAGACTTCTGACCTACATAACTGAAATGATAAATGGGTGTTGCCAGAAAGTGTGTGGTTATTTGCTATGCAGCAATAGAAAATTAATACAACTACTAATATTTTATTGCATTTCAGGTACTGTTAATTTTAACTTTTAAAAATTTGTATTCCTATAAATTTTTTTAAAATTCATTGTTTATTTTTTAATTTTTTATTGATTTTATTGATTTTTTTATTGAATTTGTTGTTTCACTTGTTTATGCATTCAGTGGTTGATCCTTCTATGTGCCCTGATGGGGGATCGAACCCACAACCGTGGTTTATCAAGATGATGCTCTGCCCACCTGAGGAATCTGGCCGGGGCATCCTATAAATATTCTTGACCTTAGATGCAATGCAGTTACTTGGCAACAGTTTGATCCTTTCGGGGTTGTTTTTCAGCTTTCTTGGGTGGAACCAGAGCAGTGTTTAAACTAGGAGTAATTTTTTCCTGACTAGTGAGGCAAACATCTTACCTAATTTCCCACAAATAATGAGATTTTCCATTCTGGCTATTGGGAACAGGAACTTTTGCAAGCCCTGTGTTAGCTTCAGATATTTTCCCCTCTAATTATATGAGTAGTTTCTTCTCCAATGTTATGAGCCTCAGACATATGCACTCACTGATTAGTACATAGCTGCTAATCTCTAGACCTCTCTCTCCCTCTCTCCCTCCCTCTCTCTACCTTTCTCCTTTCTGGTTACCTGCCCTTCCTTGGTTTCTCCACTCTCATAGCTTTGAGTCCCCAACTCAGGGAGCAACTGGGTTCTTCCTAGATTTCCCTCCCTTACACCATTGCCTGAAACTTTTTCCAGGCAGTTATCTGGGATAATTGTAGAGTTTATTTCATTTGTTTCCCATCCCTTAGAGATTACTTTCTATTACTTCTTGATACCCAGTGTCTTGATGTTCATATATTTTTCTAGTTTTTTAGTTTCAGGAAAGAAGGTATATCCTGTCCCTGTTACTTTATCCTCTATAATAAAAGCCTAATATGCAAATTGACTGAACAGCAGAATGGGGGGGGGGTGGCAAGCGGGTGGCGCCAGGCCAGCCAAGGCAGGTGCCAGCAGGTAGAGGGAGTGGATGGCGATCCGGGGGCAGAGGCAGAGCGATGGAGGGAGGGCCTGCCGCTTGCCTCCCACAGAGCAAGGCCACCAGTGGCGATGGCGGGTCAGCAATGGGGGGCAGGGCCAGCCAGCGCCATCCCCCAATCGGCCCGCCAGTCACCTCCCACAGAGAGAGGCCACCAGTGGTGGCAGCAATGGCCCTCTGGTCACCTCCTGCAGAGGGAAGCCAGACTGTGGCTTAAGCCCACTCCCCACAGGGGCTGGGCCTCAGCCATCAGTTGGACATTCCCAGAGGGCTCCCGGACTGTGAGAGGGCACAGGCTGAGCTGAGGGACCCCCCACTGAGTGCATGAATTTTCGTGCACTGGGCCTCTAGCCTTACCATAATTGGCTATACTTCTTTGTATTATTATTTTAGTAATTGCTCTGGAATTGCAATATACATCCTTAATTTCTCATAGTTCACTTAAATTTTATATTGTACCACTAAAATAAAATATAGAAACCATGACACCATTTGTTCCATATACCCCCATGATTTTTGTTATAATTATTATATGTAATACATCCACATTTGTTATAAATCATATGGCACCATTATAATTTTTCTTTAAATAGTTTTGTGATTTATATAAAGAAATTAAGAGGAAAGGGGCAAAGAAAATATATTCTTTTACATTTACAATTTTAATGTTATTTGTTCTTTTAAAGAGACACAAATATCCACCCAGTATTATTTACCTTCAGCCTGAGGAACTTCCTTTAGCATTTCTTATAGTTAAGTCCACTGGCAATGATACTTTTCATTTTATTTCATCTGAAAATATCTTTATTTTATCTTCATTCCTGAAGGATATTTTTTCTGGATATAGAAACTGCATTGATTTCATTTTTCTTCCAGCACCTTAAAGATACTGGTTCACTCTTTCCACTCTCCATACTTTCTGATGAGAACTCAGCCATTAATTAAATTATGATTCCCTCATATATAATGTGTTGTTTTTGTTCTTGATGCTTTGAGGACTTGTTCTCTATCTTTGGCTTTCAACCGTTTGACCAGGATGTGCCTGATTATGGTTTATGCTTTTTCTACTTGATGTCCTTTGGGCATGCTTTATTTATAAATTTCTGGGTTTTTAAATCAAAATTTGGAAAATATTTTTGCCATTTTTTATTAAACTTATTTTCTCTCATCTTCTGGGATCCCAATTACACATATTTTGGAGCATGATATTTATATAAAAGGTTCTGTTATGTTTTTTATTTCCAATCTTTTTTTCTCTCTATGCTTCACATTGGACAATTACTATTGATCTTTGCTGTCACTGACTCTATTATTTCCATTCAACTGTTAAGTCCATTCAGTGAATTTTTTATTTCAGGTATTGTATTTTTAAGTCCTGGAATTTCATTTTGTTTGTTTTTATTTCCCTTTTGGAATTGTCTATTTTCTTAATTCATTGAGCTCATATTTTGTTTTATTTCATTGAGAATAATTACAATAGCTATTTAAAAGTTCTTGTCTGCTACCTCTAATATCTAGGTTTCTCAAGTTCTTACCCAACTCATTTTCTTTTCCCTTGAGAATATATTCCACTTTCTTGGTGGTTGGTTTTTTTTTATGTTAGGAAAATTTGGATTTATAGTGCATTTTGTGAATGGTAAGTTATATGAAGTCTTGATTTTTCTTGAACAAACGGTATTCTTTTGCTTATGAAACTGTTTCTTGATTGGCAGTGCCAATCTCAGTTCAGATCATCTGTCTTTGGCTAAGGTGCCTTGAATCTGTTTCATGCAGTGTGATTCAATAATTAGAGAAACTGGTAGACAGAATTTGGGAATGTCCTCTCCCTTTCTCTCCTGGGATTCTCCAACTTTCTCCACTGGCCGTGGATTCTCCTACTAGGGAGATTGTGGATTTTCTGATTCCTTCCCCACCATGCACTGGCTATGCACCCAGGCTAATAGGCATGGATACGGGGGGCTTACTTAACACATTGTGCACCAGTAGTTTTATTGCTAGCTTTACCCAGTGGCCAGATAAGTTTCTATTGAACAAGTACAAAAAACGTTTTACAAAGTATCATACTTTAAAAAGATATTAGCTTGTAAGAACATGTAATAAATAACTTCAAAATGCAATGGGTATTTAATTTTAAGGCGTGCCTTTAACATTTATGTAAAACACTGTGTAATATGAAAACACGAGAATGCTCGTGACCACCCGCAATGTGTTAATACAGCTTCCCTCCTCAAAGGATTTATTCCTTGCCAGCGTTGTCTATTTCTATTCTGTCTCCAGTGTCTTTGAGTCTTTGCTTTTTGCTTTGTGTCCAGGTTTTATAGTTATTTACTGCAGGGAAGATTCCAGGATGGTCTTATTTATCATCACCTAAATCTGAAATCCCTCTCACTTATCTTTTAAATTCAAGAATCTTGTCAGTTGAAGTCAAACACTGTCCAGAGCCTCGTAGAAACCTGTTCAACTAGCTCATATGGTGAGAAGTATCTACTAGTAGGCCTACTTTCTGCAGTCATTGTTCATCTTCAGAGCACCTAGTTGGCCATTATCATTTTGAAAGTACTCCTTAATTTCACTGTTCAACTCAAAAACCCTGTTAAAAACTCTTCCTGTGGTAAGCCACCAAATTTCTGTATATTTATATGGTCTTGGTCCAGGTTTTTACACAGTTTAAAATATTCTCAAGTTAATTAGTCTTTGTATATCAAAGTTAGCCATATTGTAGCATCATCCAAAACTTTCTATCACTTCATCTTGAAGGGTGTTTAACAACACCGCTTCTCTAAGAAGAAAGCAGTGTGTTGTGACCATGTGAGTAGATTTTTCCTTTTACAAGATACAAAAACTCTCAGAGACCCAACCATTGACCAGGACCATTCGTATGCAAATCAACACACTTCTCCCAGGACAGATCATTTGTTTATAGATATGAAGGCTAAACATTAATTCTATTTTGGCCTTTGTTTGTTGTGGGCAACTTTTTGTGTTCTTGAATTTCACAATTACTTGCAAATCTTACCAACACCGCAGCATGGCATTTATTGGTGAAATCTACTAACTCCAACTAGATTAAAAAGCTAGTGGTCTTTGAGTTTATTTCACAAAACCTCTTCAAAATCGTGTATTGTGTCATCAATACTTCAACTCTTCACACTGTTTGAGAGTGTGGAACCTTCCAATTTCTTGCACCACATCTTATCTTAACATTTTATTTGCAATGATTGTACATGATCACATTTATTAGGCTCTTACTGACTGTGTGACTTTTCCTGTTTGAAGTAATAAGATCTGCTACTAAATAACACATCTCTTGGTCCTTTTCACTGTTTTATTTTTTTTTAATATATTTTATTAATTTTTTACAGAGAGGAAGGGAGAGGGATAGAGAGTTAGAAACATCGATGAGAGAGAAACATCAATCAGCCGCCTCCTGCACACTCCCCACTGGGGATGTGCCCGCAACCAAGGCACATGCCCTTGACCAGAATCGAACCTGGGACCCTTCAGTACGCAGGCCAACGCTCTATCCACTGAGCCAAACCGGCCAGGGCCTTTTCACTGTTTTAAACTGATTACTTTGAGATTCTAATTACTGTTTAAATCAGCACCTTCTCAAATGGCTGTGACTTGTATGTAAGGGTTTTTTTTGTTTGTTTGTTTTGTTTTTCAATTTTCTTGGAGCTATCGCTCCATTTGTAAGTTGTTTAACATAGCAGGGGTTGGCAAACCACTATCCATGAGCCAAATCCCACCAGAGGTCTGTGTTTGCACAGCCTTCAGAGCTAATATTGGTTTGTACATATTCAAAGAGTTGTAAACAGGTAAAGAAGAATATGTAAAAGAGATCATAAGTGGCCTGCAGAACCTAAAATATTTTCTATCTCTATCGAGATTTGTTTTAAACCACAAAAAGAATATATACTCTTCCTTCCATTTCCTCTAGTGACCAATGACACACTTTGTAAGACAGCTGGCAGGGTTAGGAGTATTGCCTATGTCAGTGTAACAGAAATTTCTTTCTTAGAACCGATGAAAATCATCACAAAAGAAGGAAGTAGATGAGATGCGAGTGGTCAGGCTTAGCCAAATTCTCCTTAATGTCCCAAACCCCATATGGGTTAAGTGGAGCCTGTTATGTAACCTTTTTGTGGGGCTGCCGTACAGTCAGAATGAAAAACCTCTGTGACATCCAGGCACTGTGAAAGTAAAACTTACTCTCCCTTGATATCTGACATCACAGAAAATAGTTCTTGGTCAAAAGCCTTGGTTTGTTTAGAGATCAGACAAGCCCCTCTGGTGTCCCGTTCTAGCTTTCCCTGGCCAAGCTGCCTAATCTTGCAATTTCAACTCAGGCTCAAATACAGCCGTGCCTCAGGGTTGCCATTTTGGGGGAAGGAGATTTGCTTTTGGAATCTTGGTAGTGGGGTAGACAAAGCACTAGAGCAGATGGGTGAACCCTCAGGCAGAGGACAGAAAGGTAGCTGTTGGAAGACAGATAAGTTCTTTATAAGTAAGTTCTGTCCAGCAGAAGATGAAGACTGGACGTAGACATAACTAAAGACTATATAATCATGAAGATTCGAGATAAATAAGGTATAGGCTTGGCCACCAACTCTCACAGATACAGGAATACAAAAGCCTCCCTAGCCTCAATGTTTTTCAATTCTGTGGTGGTGTTCTTGCTGCAGAGCTCCCCACGGGATCAGACTGCGGCTAGGCTTCAGCTGAAACCACATCTTACTTAGCTTATCCTCTGCGCTCTCCTCCTCCCCTCACTCCCTCACAGTGTTCAGGAGAGATCACTCTCTCAGTTAATCACTTGTGCAAGGATCCCTGCTGCAGGCTATGCTATGAGGAAATGTTACCTAAGACCAGGTTTAAAGCAAGTGCCTATGCCAGTAGCATCTATTGTGCTGTATTTCTCAGAAACCATGAGTGCCCCAGGTAGAGTGCAGGGATGAGCTTTATTCCAAAACTGTTTTATACCATGGGCATTAAATATGTAGATCCTCTGAACCTTAAGAGAAAAATTTAAGAAGAATTAAATGGATGGGGGTGCAAATTATGGGTCCATACCAATCATAAAGACAAAAAGGAGATGCATAAGTGATTATCTCCTAATTTTCAAGATTAGTTTCTGAAGATCTGTGGCAGGATAGTGAGAAGCTAGGAAAACTCCTAGGCAAGTAAAAAGGGAAACTGACGCAAGAAAATTAAACAAGGCCGAATAGTCTGGGCAGCTTGCAGCCAGCTTGTGAATCACAGGACCTTATCTTCCCCGACCAAGGACACTTGAAAGCAAAGGATTAATATCGTTCCTCTCTAATAAGAGAATGCATAACTTAAATCATCCTGGCCTAGGAAAATACAGAACAAAGAACCCAGCTAACACAAGGACAAATATCACTTAGGGGATGCTAGGACAGGAAAAGAGGAAGGAGAAAAAAGGGGGAGTTTATGTCACCCACCAAATGAAGAAGTCAGCTGTCTTAGTACTTTCCAAACAAGATGCAACAATGGAAAAGGGGACTTTAAAACCTAATGTGCAACCCAAGATATCTAGCAGAGAAATCTTAAAACCTAAAGGAAGAAGGGTATAAAACCCCTTGAACCGACACGGAGCACATGCTCAGACTAGCTGAGTGGCCCACTTGTGCTTTATGCCAAGTGTATTTTTAAAATTTGCTTGCCTTGCTTCCTTAATAAATTCACTTGCTTTGCTACAACACTGCTGTCTGTCACTCATTTAAAATCTTTCTTATGAGATTTACAAGGGCTGAGGAGGTGACAGTCCTCTTCCTCCGACCTGGGGCTGTCCAATAACAGAACCACTGCAAATCATTTTCAGATTGTCACTAGTCTGGTTCAAAGGGTTAAGTGTATGGTTTTAGTATGTCTCAGTCCTATCCATAGTTTTTTTTTGAGAGCATAGGGCACATGACATAATAAATTAGATACTGGCACCTATATTTGATGCTTTTATCACAGAAGAAAATATGACCAGGGTTATATGCTGTTTTCTGACATGGGATCACCAAAAAGTTCTAGAAAGCTTTAATGAAAAGATTAAAATGAATCTAAGAAATTCATACATTGATGTCTATTTCTAGAAAAGAATATAATAAATTTGAAACTATAGCTTTTAAATCCCTGCCCAAGCGAATAGCCAAGGAAAAAGAGTCGATATAAGAAGGATTGAGCTTTTGGAGATATTCCTCTATTGATTTTAACTTTAACAGCTTCTTTAAGTGACATTCCATCATTGATTCATAACCCTTTATATCATTTTTCCAACTAGGTAGGAATTCTTACCATCTTCATGCTTAAAGTATGACAAGTGGAGGCAAATGCCTCAAACTCCACGATTAATCCATTCAACCCCTCCTCCCACTATCCCTACTGGCAACTGCGCTGTCACTGGAGAAATCGGTCTCAGGGAGAAAAGATAATCTATATACACAACCATCATCAAGACAAAGCCAGCTGCGTTGCCACTTCTACCATTTAATTTACCTCTCTCATTATTCAGGTCTAACTTAAGCTACACAGAAAAGCTAGCAAGGTACATAATCAAACACAGTTGTCCACCCCAGATTAAATACCTCCCTAGGAATGGCCCCAATTTTCATCACTTGCTATTAGCTTTTTATATTTTGCATTTGACAATAACACTGGGGTCAACAAACTTGGTTCTAGTAATTGTTACCAACTCTCTGAGACTTAAGGCCAATCAATCACCTCTCTGGGCTTCAATTTCCTCAGCTTCAAAAGAGAGAGAGAGAGAGAGAGAGAGAGAGAGAGAGAGAGAGAGAGATCAGTGTATCTGCATCAGGAAACACTGGTTTAGAGAGATGACTTTTGCACACAAAAAATCATATGATAATCTAAACCAAATATCACTATAAACTACAGACCCTCCTTGCGGCATTCCCACTATACTGAATATAAGAAAAGGTTTTTGTGATAAATGAGTTCAAATTGTTTGAGCAAAAAAGAAATGTTGGCAATGGAAACTTTTTAGATGGCATGCTTACTAAAAATTCCAACTCTGTCTTTGGTGGTACACTGAACTGGAGGAACTTTTCCAGGTTCATAAGTCAATGATTGTAGTTGGCCTGGTCAAAAACCAGTATAGATGTTGCTGTGAAGGTATTTTTTAGATGTGCTTAACATTTAAACCAGTAGACTTTGAGTACAGTATATTATCCTCCCATAATGTGAGTGGGCCTCATCCAAACAGTTGAAAGCCTTAAGAGGAAATTCTATGGTTACTAGAAGAAGAAGGGATTTGGCCTCAAAACTGTAGCATACAACCCTACTTGGGTTTTTAGCCTGCATAACCTGCCCTGTGTATTTTGACCTCAACATTGCTTCAACTCCTACCTGAATTTCTATACTGCCAACCAGCCCATTGGATTTCAGAATTGCCAACTCCCATAATCACATGAGCCATTTTAAAAATCAATTTTTCAATATATGATTAGATATAGATATAGATATAGATATAGATATAGATATAGATATAGATACTCCTATTGGTTCTGTTTCTCTGGAGGACCTTGACTAGCATACTGGTATTGTGTTGTGACTTAACCAAATATCTATATAGAAAGTACAAATTTCCATTGTCTGCTTTTTGTCTCCTAATATAATATGAACCCCCTTGAGAGTGTTTCATATAATAAATAATTATCTTCTAGAGGAAATGAGGCACAGTATGGTCGTATGGAAAAAGTACTTATTAAAAGACAAGATAATTAGTTCCCATTGCTCTCCTTTATCACTCATGGACTTGATTGTGCCACCATTAGAAGTAGGATAGTGGTGCTATGCTTGTCTGAGGCAATGACTTGCTGAACTGATTTTTTTTTAAAATTTAAAGTCTTTATTGTTTAAAGTATTACATGAGTCTCCTTTTCCCCCCATTGACCTCTCCCCAGCCGCTCTCACCCCCCAACATGCCCTCCCCTCCCTCCCTGATCTGTGTCCATTGGTTATGCTCATATGCATGCATACAAGTCCTTTGGTTGATTTCTTACCCCCTCACCCCCCACCTTCCCTCATTGTTGGACAATCTATTCAATGCTTCTATGACTCTGGTTCTGTTTTTGTTCATCAGTTTATGTTGTTCATTATATTCCACAAATGACTGAGATCCCTCTGCCCGCTGGCACGCGCCTTGGCTGGCCTGGCACTGCCTGCTCACCGGCCCGCCCCCTGCCAACCGTTCGGTCAATTTGCATATTACACTTTTATTATATAGGATAATTCACATGTAATACAGTTCACCTATTTGAAGTGTACAATTTTGTGGTTTTAGTATGTAAACAGAACTCTACAACCACCACCACAATTTATCTTTCTCTGACTGGCTTATTTCACTTAGCATAATGCTCTCCAGTTCCATCCATGCTGTTGCAAATGGTAAGAATTCCTTCTTTTTTTACAGCAGCATAGTATTCCATTGTGTAGATGTACCACAGTTTTCTAATCCACTCATCTGCTGATGGGCACTTAGGCTGTTTCCAAGAAAACAAACACCAATCAGAAAGAATATATGCTGAACTGATTTTTGGTGATCCTTTCAATTTCTTAAAAGTGTGGTTTTCTGACTTAATGGCTACTGTGCTTGAGGAAGTAAATCTAGATCGTCTTCTGACAAGACTTTGAACAACTTCACCATGGCCAGGTTTGATTGAGGGAGAGAATGATGTTGTTAATCCACATTCTTGGCACAGTTTCTGGTTCAAACTGGCCCTCAATGAATGGCTTCCCATGCTAATGAACAATTTATAAAAGCTACTTAATGATGATCTTGGCTTCATACACTGTATAGTTACTTTGGAATCCCTAGAGTTCTTTTATTTTGGCATAGATATCCATTCCATCTAAACAGTCCCTTGAAAGAAGCAATCACCACAAATGGAATGGGATCCTTTATAATGCCTAAATGGGCAGGTTTTTTATACCCTCAATAACTCACTTTTCTTTTCTTTTTTTTTTTAAGTATATTTTATTGATTTTTTACAGAGAGGAAGGGAGAGATAGAGTCAGAAACATTGACGAGAGAGAAGCATCAATCAGCCGCTTCCTGCACATCTCTCACCGGGGATGTGCCCGCAACCCAGGCACATGCCCCTGACCGGAATCGAACCTGGGACCTTTCAGTCTGCAGGCCGACGCTCTATCCACTGAGCCAAACCGGTTCCAGCAATAACTCACTTTTCTTATCTATAAATACTGATAATGAGAATTTCCATCCTTTAAAGTTATAAATATTGATTATACTGTAATAATTAATTTGAAATCATTAGCACAATGCTTGGCACAAGAGAAATGTTCAAAAGTTATGAATAAATAACAATTTCTTAGGTTATCCTTACAGTTTTTAACTGTATATAGTTGTGTTTGGGAATACACTGTGTGTCCTAAATATAAAGTATAATGTAACAGCAGGTATACATATATGAATCTCAGTTCAGCAATTCAAGTGAGCATAAAATATAGCATTATTTTTCTATCATTCCGCTTAATTTCTCTTCCTGGCTTACATTATGCTAGGGTTGTGGAAACTTACTCTTAAAGTCTCCATTTCCCAAGGAGGCTCTAATGGAGCTAAGGCATTGAGTCGGTGGTGGAGGGAGTGGCATCTTGTCTCCACAAGTGTCCACTGAGACTTCTATAGTTATGGTCTTGGGTCAGAGCTAAAATACCCATTCCTGTCCTCACAGCCTCTTTCAGTCCAGCCCTTTTCCCCTCTGACTTCCCTGTTTAATTTACCCTTTTTTAAAACTTTCCCCAGCATTCTAGTATAATATCCACTGCTTGGCAGTGAAATGCCAGTATCTTAAGGTTCTATGCAGGAAAATGGTTTTAGAACTAGTTTTTAAGGGATTTATTCTATACCACTAGAGCAGTCATTTTTTATAACAGCTTTATTAAGATACTAGAGGCCTGGTGCATGAAAATATGTGCACTGGGGGGCAAGGGAAATCCCTCAGCCCGGCCTGCACCCTCTCGCAGTCTGGGAGCCCTTAGGGGATGTGCAACTGATGGCCTTCCTCTGCAGGAGGCAACCAGGAAGGCCGATAAGGGGACAGCACCGGTTCCCCCCCCCCCCCGCCATTGCCCCTCTGCTGCAGCTGGTTGCCGCTGCCCCTGATTGCTGTCCCCTCCTTCTGCCCATTGGCACACACCTTGGCTGGTCTGGCACTGCCTGCTCACTGGCCGCCCCCTGCCAACCATTCGGTCAATTTGCATATTACACTGTTATTATATAGGATAATTCACATGTAATTATGATAAGTTCACCTATTTGAAGTGTACAATTCTGTGGTTTTAGTATGTAACAGAACTCTACAATCACCACCACAATCAATTTTAGAACATTTTCATTACCATAAAAAAAAACACCTGTTACCGATTAGTAGCTACTTCCAATTTCCTCTCCCCAACCTCACCAGCCCTATGTCTCTACAGCTTTCCTTATTCTGCACATTTAACATAAATGATATCATACAATATGTGGCCCTTTGATTGGCTTTGTTCACTTAGCATGTTTTCATGTTGTAGCATGTATTAATACTTTTTTATTGCCAAATAATATTGTGTTACTTGGATACATTACATTTTATTTAACCATTTATTAGTTGAACATTTAAGTTCTTTTCACTTTTGCAATGCTCCTATGAACATTCATGTATGAGTTTGTGTTTGGACGTATGTTTTCATTTCTCTTAGGTATATACCTAACAGTGGAAAGGCTGGGTCATGTGGCAATCTTTATTTAACCTTTTGAGGAACTGCTAGACAGTTTTCCAAAGTGTTTGCACAATTTTACATTCCCACTTGTTACTATCTGTCATTTTGATCATAGCCATCCTAGTGAGAAGAAGAGGTATTAGCTCAATTGTGGTTTTTATGTGCATTTCCCTGGTAGGTAATGATGTCAATCATCTTTTTCTGTGTTATTGGCATTTGTATATCTTCTTTCATATTCTTTGTATATCTATTCATATTCTTTGCCTATTTTTAATTGGTTTATTTGTTCTTTTATTATTGAGTTGTAACAGTTCTTATGTGTTCTAGATACAATACCTAGATATATATATTTGCAAATATTTTCTCTAATTTTGTGGCTTGTCTTTGCATTTTCTTGATAATGTTTTCTGTAATGCAAAATTTTTAATTTTTGATGAACTCTAAGATACTATTTTCTCTTTTGTCACTTTTGCTTTTGGAGTCATAAAAAAAACAATTGCCTAATCCAAGTTCACAATGATTTATGTCTGTTTTCTTTTCAAGAGTTTTATAGTTTTAGGCTACTATAATTGGGTTCAATCCATTTTGAGTTGGTAGTTGTATATGGTGTGAGGTAAGGATTCAGTGTCAGTCTTTTGCATGTGACTTTCTAGCTGTTCCAGTGTTCTTTTGTTTAAAAGCTTATTCTTTTCCTATTGAGTGGTTTTGACACCCTTCAAAAATTAACTGACCACATGGTTTATTTCTGAATTCTCAATTCTATTCCATTGTTTTAAATATCTATCCCTATGCCAATACCACACTATCATGATTATTGTTGCTTTGTGTTAAGTTTTTAAATCAGGAAGTCTGAGTCTTTCAACTATGTACTTCTTTTCCAAGATTATTTTGGCTGTGCTGAATCTCTTGAATTTCCAAATGAATTCCAAATCACCTTGTCAATTTTTTAATGGCTGTGTGTTTTTCTTTTGCATGCACAAATCCTGTTCATAGTAATATTGACCATCAGGGCTGAAATACCCATTCCTGTCCTCACAGCCTCATTCAGGATGTTTTCTCGGTTTTTATTATAAGTGTGGATGAAAGGGGCCACATGCGAACACAAGCTCAGGGAAGGCCTGCATGGCAGTCTTGCAAACTCAAAGACCTAAAGTAACCACAAAGGATGGTTTGAAATTAAACTTTAACTAAAAGCAGTTATGGTGGGTAGTTACATCCTAGGCTGGTATCTTCACTGACAAGGTCAACCTTTACCTTAACTGAGCCTATCTATCTTTTTGCACCTATGATAACATACCCTTGAAATGTCTGGGTAACTTGTAACTTCCCTTTTTCCAGACCTCTTGGGGTACAACCTAATGTGTCTGGGCGCCAGGACAGATACCACAAATTCTTTCATTGTTGTCATGTTAATTGTTCCTGCACCCACCTAAGTATGTGTCTATCATTTTACTTTTTATCCAATCCCAAGGGTTTCCCTGCTTTGCTTTATCCTGTCTAGTCTATCACCAATGGATTTCATGTAACCCACCTACGTCCCTTCCTTTGATTGCAATGTATAAATATAGATGTAACCCACCATTCTCTGGAGCATTATCTCAATCCGTTGAGGTTCCGCTTCACAGCAATTGTTGACAGTTTGGCTCAAATAAACTCAAAAAAATTCTTTACAGGGTTGAATGTTTTTAATGTTAACATAAGTATTTCAGTTATAATAAAACTCTTGTTTAAATCCTGGTCATCAATTTCACAATCTGAATCATCATCTGACCAATGAGTAAATGTGTTTTTTCATTCTTCCCTTTGTTGCATCTCTTCATCAAATACAAAAACAAGTTCTTCTTGTTGTTGTTCCTCTGGAGGATGCAGTTGATTTGATGTCTCATCAGATACAGACGATGATTCCTTGAATGTCACTGTAGATGGTCAATGTCTATTTGTTTTTATTTCTATCCAAAGCTCTGAGTCCAGGTCAGACAACCTTTAGACATTGCTTGGAGATTACTTGCTTAGTATTTTATTTAGTTAGTTAGTTTTGGACTCAGTAGACTTGCAGTTCTTGGAGAGTTTGGCAGACTCTATATATGAGCTAGAGGCTTGATCTGATATAAACTCAGAATAGGAATTTTTTTTAATATATTTTATTGATTTTTCACAGAGAGGAAGGGAGAGAGATAGAGAGTTAGAAACATCGATGAGAGAGAAACATCGATCAGCTGCCTCCTGCACATCCCCTACTGGGGATGTGTCTGCAACCCAGGTACATTCCCTTGACGGGAATCGAACCTGGGACCTTTCAGTCGCAGGCCGATGCTCTATCCACTGAGCCAAACCGGTTCCAGCAGGAATTTTTTTAAAAAGTTCTTGACTCAACACGTAAGTTCCAGTGCAGTGGGTGGAACTACTCTTAATTACAATAAAACAAATCTCGGCTCAACCCTAACCCTTGCATCAAGCAAGTTACTCTGCAGCAGATGGGAAAGGAGCTTTTGATTCCCTCCTTGTGCCATTCACATCGTGGCCCCAGAAGCACTTCATTCACTGCTTGCTAAACTGATGGCCCATTCATCAACCGCAGGATACTGCCTTACACAAATGTACCTATTTCTGACCCAGGAAGAAGCTTCTAGAGTGGAGGAGCTCAATCAGAACCAGAACTGGAGAAGGTCACAGCAGGCAAATCCCCTGAAGCTTTGTCAAAAAGCTTGTGTCTGCTCTCTGTCCCTATATCACTCCACTCTGGGAATATAAAAAAAAAAGGGTAGAAGAAATGAGAAAATCAGATATATTCATTTGAGAAAATATCCTAGATCACTCTGATAACCACTGTTCTACAATCATACAGAAAACAACAAGGGTTCCATAAGCCAACCGGAGCCAAACTTTTAACTTTGGGGGAAGAAGAAAGAGAGGAGAAGGAGCTTGGCCTTAAAATCAGTATTTTCTTTAATCTGGATCATACAGATTATGAGAAGCAGAAATGGGTTAGGCAGTCTTGCCAACAAATGGTCCTTCGTAAAAGGACCAGAAAAAAATGGAGCAAAAAGATTGAAAAAGAAAAATTGACATATAACAGAAATGATGATGTGAAAAATAAGAAGAAAGGTAAAGAGAGAGAAAAGAGTAAATAAAATGTTATATGTCAACTGTAATTTAGAATAAATTATTTTAATGTGAAAAAGAAGTTTAAAAAAGTAAAGAGTGAAAAAATATTTTAAAATATGAGCAATAAAATAGCAATAAATACAAATCTATCAACAATTGAATCTAAAAATCAAAATAATCGAACAAGAAATCTAATGAGCACAATAAACTGGTGAATAAAATAGAATCAGAGGCATGGAAACATGAAACAGATTGAGGAATCTCAGAGGGAAGGGGGAGGGGGGGAGACCTTACCTATGGACACAAACAAAAGGGCGTGAAGGCCTGGGGCAGGTAAGGGTGGGAACCGGGTGGAGGGGGAGCAATGCGGGGGAAGAAGGGGGAGATCTGTAATGCTCTCAACAATAAAGATTTTTTTTTTAAGAAAAGAAGAAAAAAGTAAAGAGCTGGTTCCAGGAAGTTAGAGTCAGGATACGGGAATTTGAGCAAGAGAGACTGCTGACTTAAAATGGAATTACAGACACAGGACCAGGAAAGAACCCTTGGGGAATGGCTCTAATTTTATTTTTGAGGAAGTGAACAAGGATTCAAGAAGAAGTAGAAAGAAGAATTGTGGAGCAAATTTAAGGAACTTTCTAAGAAGAGAAAAGAAACTTTGGAGAAAGAAACTGAAAGGAAAGACTAGCATAAAATGTACAGAATGGAAGGCCCTTTCAGTTTAAGACATCCTATTTCATATGTAGAGGTTGCACAAAATTAGATTTATGAACATCAGAGTTTTGCCTGGCAGGGAGAATACTAGTAAGCATTAAATAAGGCAAGCAACCAATTACTTAGCCTCCAGTGCTCTCATATAGAATTTTAAAAATCTACTGGGTGAACCATTTTTGAAGGAGATGGTGGAGGAGACTTTGTTTCCGTTCCCCTGGGGGGAAGTGACAAACAGGAAGGGAATACAGCACAGACCAAAGGCACTGCAGTGTGTTTGTGTACTTGCTATGTTTTCCAGCTTTACTGTGTATTATTTGCAAAACTTGAAATTGTTATTTTCCAGATTCACGTGTGCTCTGTTATGCAATTAGCCTACATGGGGTGATTTTCATAGCATGCTTTATAACTTACTTTATTACTTTATTTCTTATTAAAGTTTCAGTGAAGTTGCTCATCATTGTTTTGAGTATCCACATCGAAACTGGGGAGACTCTAGGGTTGAGGAGCTAGAGTCAGATGGTTTCAGCTTTAAACCTCTCTACCACTTGTTAGATGTGTAATTTAGGACAAAGTATCTAATCTCTGTTCTTTAAGGTAATCCCCACCCCAAAGGATTGCCATAAAGCATACATTAGATAACTCTTGTAGAATGTTTGACACAATGCTTTGTATAGAGTAAGTGCTCAATAAATAACAGTTATTGTTCCTCTTATTATTATCTGGAATAACCCTTGTCCTAAAAGCAAACCCCCCAAAAAGCCCATGTTCAAAAGAGAAGGAAGGAAATAAACAGTAGCATTAAGAAGAAGGAATAGGCATATTATCTTATTTGAAAGTGGGGATAATAAAAACACCAAAGTGGTTGTAAACAGCATATATAAAGTACACAACCAATCAGTATATTTAAGGGCAAGAACTAGGTTAGTGCTGGATTAGGAATGGGCCCTTTAATTGCTCTAAGTTGAGAAATATGATAGTGCTACATCCAACCAGCAGTGGAGTCTGGCCACACCCACACTGGGTTAAAAATGGTAATCATACAATAACATCATAACTATATCAAAGTACCACAAAACCAACCCTATTTAATGCAAACATTTATTGTTATTAGATAGAGATTCAGATCAAATATAAATAATTGAAAAAATTCTTTTGGGAGAGCAGGTTTGCTTTCAAGCAAAAAGATCTTGGAACTTTAAAACAGGGGAAGGGAGCACCAAGGAAAGAGAAAAGGACCCAGAATAGGGTAATTCTAAGTTCACGTTGCCTATTTCACAGCTGAGTCACAATTCACGGAGGCATTTGGAAGCAGGGTGGGGAGAAACTTGAATGCATGCCGTGTGGTTGCCCATGGGCAACTGAGTGAAGCCGACAGAGAAGGGCCCTGGGAAGTGAGAGAAAGGATGCCAACACGTAAGCGAATCTGAAGCAGGGAGGACGGAGAGGCAGTGCTTTCTGCCATTTGAGCTGACCTAAACACCAGGAGAGATGTTTTCATGAAAAATCAACCATTGGATCATCAATGTGCCTTATACCTGGATTTGGGCTTCTGTTGAGGTGTGTTGGTATGAGATCAAAACACCTGACAAGTCCCTTTTCATAAGCCAACCTCGGAAGACCCGGTTGATTTTGACGTTCCTGCTGTGATTTTGGGGACTGTTTTTTTTCTTGTCAGCATTTTATTGCATCAGCTTAGAAAGGTCAAGACAGGTTTCTCAGTCAGTCCGACATAACCAGTTTTTCCTCTGGCATACAGGCAGGCAAGGCCACTGCATGTGGTGATGGAAGCTATGCCTTGGTCACACAAGGCCTCCAGAAGAGTGAGTGGGGACAGATCTAGCCTGGTCTGCTTGTCAAGATGCAGGAAAGGAGCTTTTTTAGTAACTTGCACAACAGTTCTAATGAGTTAGTAGTGGCTATGGAAATAGATTTCTGTTTATCCACTGAAGCCCAAGGTTGTATGTTTGCATCTAACAAACAGTAGAATCATACTTGCCACAGATGAGCACATTATGAGAGGCATGTGGACATGGGACTGAGACTGACAAAGAAAAGAAGAGTTTTGTGTCTCTCGACTCCTCTCACACTTACCTCATGGCCTTCAGTCATCACTGGGTGAAACTTAAATGGAATTTATTTTATTTTTTCCATTACCATTTATCCCCTGTAAGCCCTCTTCCACCTCCACACCTTCCCCCACAATCACCACACTCTTGTCCATGTCCATGAATTCTCTCTCTTTTTTTTTTCTTTTTTGCTCATTCCCTTAGCCCCTTTGCCCCAACTCAGACACACACACCAGAGCTGTCTGCCTGCTGTCGATTACTCTGCCTCTATTTTGCTTGGTAGGTCAGTTTGTTCATTAAATTCCACATATGAGTGAAATCATCCGGTACTTGTCTTTCTCTGATTGGCTTATTTCACTGAGCATAATATTCTCCAGGTCCATCCATGCTGTCACAAAAGGTAAAATGTTCTTTCTTTTACAACAGAGTAGTATTTAATTGTGTAAGTGTACCACAGCTTCTTTACCCATTCACATACTACTGGAAACTTGGGCTGCTTCCAAATTTTGACTGTTGTAAATAATGCTGCAATGAACATATATAGGGGCACATATATTCTTTTGAATTAATGTTTCGAGTTTCTTTGGATAAATTCCCAGAAGTGGAATTGCTAGGTCATAAGGCAGTTCCATTTTTAATTTTTTAAGGTAACTCCATACTGCTTTCCACAGCGGCTACACAATCTACATTCCCACCAACAGTGCATTCCCACCAACAGTCCCTTTTCCCCACATCCTTGCCAGCACTTGTTGATTTACTAATGATAGTCATTCTGACAGGCATGAGGTGATATCTCATTGTGGTTTTTAACTTGCATTTATCGGATGACTAGTGACTTTGAGCATCTTTTCACATGTCTGTTAGCCTTCTGTGTTTCCTCTTTGGAGATGTGTCTATTCAGGTCTTTTGCCCATTTTTTAATTGGATTGTTCGTTTGTTTGTTTTTTGTTTTGAGTTGTATAAGTTCTTTATAATTTTGGACATTAGCCCCTTATCAGATGTGTCATTAGCAAATATGGTCTCCATTCAGTGGGTTGTCTTTTCATTTTGTTGATGATTTCCTTTGCTGTGCAAAAAATCCTTTAGTTTGATGTAGTCCCATTTGTTTATTTCTTCTTTTGTTGCTCTTGCCATAATGTGCTCATCTCATGGCAAGTATGATTCAGAAAAAGTATTGCTATGAGAAATGTCCAAGATTTCACTGCCTATGTTTTCTTCTAGAATTTTTATGGTTTCAAGTCTAACATTTAAGTCTTTAATCCACTTTGAATGTATTCTTGTGTGCAGTGTAAGAAGTTGGTCTAGTTTCATTTTTTGTATGTATCTGTTCTATTTTCCCAACAAAATTTATTGAATAGACTCTCTTTAGTCCATTGTATGCTTGTGCTTCCTTGGTCAAATATTAACTGACTATAAAGGTGTGGGAAATATTCTGTTTCATTGATCTATATGTAGTTTTTATTCCAGTACCCTGCTGTTTTGATTACTATAGTCTGGTAGTATACTTTGATATCAAGTAGCATGATTTATCCAACTTTGTTCTTCTTTCTCAAGATTGTTGTTGCTATTCATGGTCTTTTGTGGTTCATATAAATTTTTGAAACAGTTGTTCTAGTTCTGTGAAATACGCCATTGGTATCTTGATAGAAATTCTGTTGAATCTGCAGATTGCTTTGGGTAGTATGGACATTTTAATTATGTTAATTCTTTCTATCCATGAACATGATGTATGCTTCCACTTATTTGCATCTTCTTTGATTTCTTTCTTCAGTGTCATATTTTCTGAATACAAGTCTTTTATATCCTTGGTTAAATTTATTTCTAAGGCCCTGCTCAGTGGTCAGCAACTCATTAGTCAACAGAGCCAAATATCAACAGTACAACGATTGAAATTTCTTTGGAGAGCCAAATTTTTTAAACTTAAACTATATAGGTAGGTACATTGTTATTAACTTAATTAGGGTACTCCTAAACTGGTCTTTGCTAAAATCGTTCTCAATCTGATTGAGGTATGTTCGCTGAGGTCGACCCCTTCCAACTTTCCCATCCACACTAGTCTTGTATACTTGTTTCCTCTATCTCCTTTCCAAAAACCGACTTCTGCGCATAGGCCACGAAGTTTCAATCGCACTGTATGTGCACACCCGCACGTGGTATTTTGTGGAAGAGCCACACTCAAGGGGCCAAAGAGCCGCATGTGGCTCATGACTCGCGATTTGCCGACCACTGCTCTAGCTGGTTTGGCTCAGTGGATAGAATGTCGGCCTAAGGACTGTAGGGTCCAAGGTTCTATTCCGGTCAAGGGCACATTACCAGGTTGTGGGCTCAATCCCCAATGTGGGGCATGCAAGAGGCAGCCAATCACTGATTCTCTCTTATCATTGATGTTTCTGTCTCTCTCTCCCTCACTCTTCCTCTCTGAAATCAATGAAAATAATTTTTTTAAAAAGCATAATGCAAATTTATTCCTAGGTATTTTATTCTTTTTTAAGCAATTGGCATTGGGATTGTTTTTTTAGTTTCCCTTTTGATGGTTCATTATTGGTGTATAAAATGACACTGATTTCTGAATATTTATTTTGCATCCTGCTACTTTACTGAACTACTTTAATAGTTTTTTTTTTCTTTTTGGTGGAATCTTTAGGATTTTTTATATAAAATATCATGTCATCTGCAAATAATAATAGTATTACTTCTTCCTTTCAAATTTGTATGTCATTTATTCCTTCTTCTTGTCTGATTACTGTGGCTAGGACTTCCAAAACCATGTTGAATAAAGAGTGGTGAAAGCAGATATCCTTGTCTTGTTCCTGATCTTGAGGTGAATACTGGCAGTTTTTGCCCATTGAGTATGATGTTGGCTGTGGGTTTGCTTTATACAGTCTTTATTACATTGAGGTATATTCCCTCTATTCCCACTTTGCCGAGAGTTTTCACCATAAATGGGTGATGGATTTTCTCAAATGCTTTTTCTGCATCTATTGATATGATCATGTGGTTTTTACCCTTCAATTTGTTTATGGGGTATATCACATTTATTGTGTTGTAGATATTGTACCAACTTTGCATCCCCAGGATAAATACCTCTTGATCATGGTGTATTATCTTTTTAATGTATTGCTGGGTTTGGTTTGCTAATATTTTGTTGAGGATTTTAGCGTCTATGATCATCAGGAATATTGGTCTGTAATTTTCTTTCTTTCCGGGGAAAGCGGTGGCTGAAGGGAAGAGCTGCCCTTCTCTTGTAGAAAAGAAGCAGTGTCACCAAGTGTGCCTTTCTTCTGTGTAGTACCAGCATCATAGCCCCTGTGCCACTCAAAAAAGTATGTTCTGGAGTCAAGGTTTTAAGGATTCTCCTTTCTTCCTTTCTACAAATTACTGAAAAGTCTTATACATTTTAGATTGTATATTTGAATTCTGGCTTTCTTGTATAGCTTTTTTGTTTTTCTAGCATTTTGGATTGCTTTGAATTTGTCTTATAGAGAATAAATAGCTTTTTTATGCATAATTATAAATGAATTCCAGCTTCTTACTTATGCTAGATATTACATATAAGTTACTCTGGAAGAACATTGACTTTTCCTTTTAATTTGGATTATTGCTTTCTAGGCCTGCTGAAAATTCTGAGATTTCCTTTTTAAAAAATGATTTTAAGAAGTGTAAGTAATTGTATTACTAGGTTGGTTATATCTTTTCTTTTATCCCACACTGTCTTTCTCTTAGCTTTTCACCTTTGTTTAGCTGAATAATATCACTAATACACACACACACACACACACACACAAAGGATAGAAGAAAGCATTTTTTTTCTGCTTAATTCTAGAATGGCTTATCTGATTAATGTGGACTGGACCTTTATATTTCTTGCTGCTGAGGAAAGATGGGATACCAACCTTCAGATACAGATTAGCTCATCTTTAGATGTAAGGTGTTCTGAAAATCATGTATTTAATCACCTTGAGGTAGGATAAACTCTTGGATGTCATGTGTATTACTGCTCATATGCTGTTGGTTTTTACCATTTGAACCTATGCAGAAAACACTTCATGCAGGATAACAGAGTGATATGAGGTACTGGTGGTGCAGATGAGTCAGCAGCAATGATGAGAAGTAAGAACTGCCTGTACCTTATCTTCCCCATCTATCTGCCATGTGAACCAGACTTTAGGCAAAACATTGAATCCCACATAGAGAGCTAGGGGAGATATAAAAACAGCATTGGCAAAGAGTCCTTGATAGGAAGGACCTCATGCCCTACAAAGCACATGCCACAAATGTATTAAAAAAAAAAAGACTGTGTGTGCAATGTTAGAATAATGATGTCAAGAGCAAATGACCTAAATGACTCTGCTTCATTTTATTATCATTCACTGAGCCAAGAACAATAGACAAAAACAGCCGTTGACATACATCCACCTGAACAGTACTTTGAAGACATAACTGTCCTAAGACATAACTGAGAGGACATGAGACTGTGAGAGCAATGACTCTCTCAAGTCTTCCAAGGTTTTGAATTCCACACTCTCCTGTTTTAGCAGCCTTAAGTTTTTTTTATTACTTCTTGTCTCTTCAGGATCTTTAACTTATTGGTCTCTTCTGAAACCTTCTATTCCATATAACCATACCTGCTTTTCTTTTTTAAAAAAATAAGGAATGAAAGCAAAAAAAGAAAAAAAATGGAGAAAAGAAAATTTAATTTTTAAAAATTGATTTCAGAGAGAAAGGAAAGGGAAAGAGAGACAGAAACATCAATGATGAGAAAGAATCATTGAGCCATCAGCTGCCTCCTGTATACCCCCTGTTGGGAATTGAGCCCACAACCCAGGCATGTGCCCTGACCGGGAATTGAACAGTGACTTCCTGGTTCATCGGTTGATGCTCAGCCTCTGAGCCACACTGGCTGGGCAAGAAAAATATTTTAAATCCACTTCCTTTTCTGGAGACTCCACTTCACCACAAAGAAATTAGTTACATTTCCAACAGTTTCCTCACCGGCCACCAATTTCTCAACATAATCCTATCTGACTTTTTCTCTTACCAAACTATGAAATTATTTTCATAAAGATTACTATAATTTTTTGCCAAAAGATTCAATAAATATTTTGATCTTCTTCTTGAATCAGCAGCCAAAATGATGACTGATCCCTTCCTTAAACATGCTTATCCTTTGGCTAACATGATTCTGTGCACTCCTGATATTCCTCTTTTGTTTGTGGCTGCTACTTCATTGTCTTCTTTGTTGGCTCATCCTCTTCTGTGCTGCCTTTAAGTTCATCAAGGCTCAGTTGTAGGCTCGCTGGAGCCTAGACTACCTCCTTAGACAATCTCGAACACACCCAGAGCTTAAATCCCATATATCTTCAGTGTGCCTCTGATACATGCAAACAAAGATTTCACATAGCTCTCTCTTTTGAGCTCTAGATGAGGAGAGCTATGTGAAATCTTTGTTTGCATGTATCAGAGGCACTTTCCACTCAAACATCCTAAGATGAAAAATGATCTATCCCCCCAAGTTAGCTCATCTGTGGTGTTTTTTATTTCAGTAAATATATCAGCACCAAAATCTACTCAACTGAGCAAGCCTGAAGCTTGGGAGTTGTCCTTGCCACCCACCACTTGCTCATCCTCCATCTATAAATCATTACAAAGATTTGTTCATGTTACCTTCTGAATATCCCTTGAATCAATTTCTTTTATCTCCTCTCTTATTACCATAGTCCAATCTACCACCAACTCTCACCTGAATCACTATAATAACCTTTTAACGGGCCACTTCATATCCTCCACTCAATTTTCTACTCTGTTGGCAAATTGATTTTTGTTTAATTTAACCTAAATATGATCATGTAATTTCCCAGCTTAAAAGCCTGTCAATAGACTCCAATTGTGTTAAAGATTAAGACCAAAATATACATCTTGTATACAATGTAAACCCTGCCCCTCTTTTCCACCTCATTTCTCAATACTCTCCCTCATAGGGGAATGTGCCATGTTCAGTACTGCCTCAAACATTTGCAAAAAGTCTTCTTTCTCCTCCAAACAATCTTTTCTTCTCCCCAAGTTTACTTAGTTAACTCCTATTCCTACTGCAAATTTTAACTCAAACATTACTTTCTCAGGGAAGCATTCTTAGAACTACCATTCCAGGTTAAGCTCACCTTTTAAGCATTATGGAAGCTTCATATCTTTCTTTCACATCACTTTCCATGGTTCATAACCCAATATTTGATCAATTTCTGTCTCCTAGCTAGACTGTATACTCCATGAGAGCAGAAAGAGCATGAGTTTTCCCATCACCATTGTAGCCCCAGAACCTAGAATAGCAATTGGCGCAAAGTAGATGCTGAATAAATAAACATGTCAGTAATAGTGCTTTACTGTGCAAGGCAGGCAATAAGAAGTAAATAAAGGTATTAATTCTATGCCTCAGGTAATAAACATAAAAAGACTCAGAGAAGAAAAACATAATATGAATAAAATTTCCAGTGACATATTTATGAACCTTTTAGGAACTGAACCAAAAGGTGGTTGGGAGAGGATATATAACTCTACACTATGTCTTTTGCAATGCTGTCAGATTTAATCTGAAAAGAAAAACACCTCCCAATAATCAATTCTATAAGAAAACTTTAAAAAAGGACCAAGAGAAGAATAGTGGTTTATATTAAAACTAGTAGCCCGGTGCACGAAATTCATGCACATTAAAAGGGAATTAATTGCCCTAACTGGTTTGGCTCAGTGGATAGAGCATCAGCCTGTGGACTCAAGGGTCCCTGGTTCGATTCCGGTCAAGGGCATGTACCTTGGTTGCAGGCACATCCCCAGTGGGGAGTGTGCAGGAGGCAGCTGATTGATGTTTCTCTCTCATCGATGTTTCTAACTCTCTATCCCTCTCCCTTCCTCTCTGTAAAAAATCAATAAAATATTTTTTTTAAAAAAGGGAATTAATTAGCAGAGATATTTTAATATTGCTATTTGCCCTTTCTCTATAATAGAAGTGTGAGAGATGAAAGGAAATTAGTAAAATGTATATGAAAATAATATATAAATTTATTAATAAATAAACAGTAACAAATAGATATAACAACAACAGAGGCATGATATAAAAACAACAAAAACATGATATAAAACAACAGTGATGCAAACAATGACTGATAAAGTGATTAAACTTATTCTAATATCTCCCTGTACACCACATTAAGAGTGAAAACACTTTCAGAGTGCTTGACTAATTTCCCTTGTGATGAAGTATTTAGAACTTTAACTGTAACATCACATGCTCTTCAAACTCAAGAGAAAGCAACATATAACTGACCATGTGCAAAAACGGGTTTAGGTAGGAATATGCCTACTTTGTCTAGAGTTTGTCCTTGTGATTTATTAACAGTCATCACAAATGCTGGCATCACGGGAAACCGTCGTCGAATCAATTTAAATGGGAGGCCAGTGTCAGATGGGGACAAATTAATTCTTGGAATCAGAACAGCCTCTCCCTCTGCAGATCCTGTTAATACTTCAGCTTCGATAATGTTAGGTCTTAATCTTTTGATAATAAATCTGGTACCATTATAAAGACCCCATTTACTGTTGAGATTTCTCAATAGCCTGATGATTGCACCCACTTTCAATTTTAATTTATGACACGGCATTCCCGAAGGAGTAATACTATTAAGAAATTCGATGGGAAAATTTTCCTTTTCAGCATCATCTGTGGAATCAATTGAATCATCACTCAAATATGTGTGAAAATCTCCATCGAGTATATCCAAATTTTCTTCATTTAATTTTTTGAACATGCTCATTTTTTGGACAAAGAATTGCACATTTAGATATATTTTTAATATTATCTATAGCAGTGGTTCTCAACCTTGGCTGCACATTAGAATCACCTGGGAATCTTTTTAAAATCCTGATTCCTGGGCCTCATCCTCCGGAAATTGTTTCTTTGTTATGGGGTGGGGCCACAACATTAGTAACAAAGAAACAGAATTAAAACTTTATTGTGGGGAGCCGCTACAGTGTTTTGGACAGGTTCAAGCCTTGGACTGATGAAAGGGCACAGTCCTCTCATTGCCACGTGCAAGTCCCAGCTTGTAGGGCAGAGCCCTCCCAACACAATTATAGCGAACAGCTATAATTGTAAGCTTGAACCTATGGTCCGAACACGTGGCCCCACGTGCCTGAGTGATGTAGGCTTGATAGAGTTCAGGTGCATGTAGTTGAGTAGGATTGAAACCCAGGAGAATGTTGTAAACATCTTGGTCACGCCCTTACTTTGCCTCGTAGCTTCTGCTATAAAATAAAGGCATGGCTGTGGGCGTGGTCGCTGTCTCTCAGAGAAGCAGGGTCCCACCGAGACCCGGCTTTCATTCTCTTGTCTGTCTTTTCTAAGCCTTTCAGCCGCCCCAACTCAGGTTCACCCTTGGCTGTGCTGGCGCAGCACACTTTATAAAGATATGCCTCCACGCTCCCAGGGCAGGTTCCTGCCTCAAACCCCGCCCTTACAGGAAACAGCTCCGGGAAACAGCTCTGGGGAGGTCACAGCCATTGCCAAGACAACCCCTGCAGGACTGACTTCCTTCCACTTGGTCGAGGTTCTGGTGGTCATGATGAACACCACCCAGGGTTTTTATATAAGTAGTATCTGTATTTCAGACTGAATTTTCATTAGATTTCTCTGTAAAATAGATCTACCTCTCCTCCTATCCAAAATACCTAGAAAATATAGTTTAAAAAATAATGAATCACAAAATAGAAAGGTATGATCAGATTGACAGGGAGAGTCCAAAGTAGAAAACCAGGATCCATATCATGTGCAGGAGAAGACTATTCCAGAAACACAAACAATTTCAGAGAAACTCTAAACCAGGAAATCAATTTCTGTTGTGAGCCACATAGTAAATGTTTCAGGCAGAGTGTAAAATAAAGTGAGGCTAGTGAGCTTTACAAAGGAGCACTTCCTTGGTATTACATCCTAGGCGCCTCTCTTTCCTCACCTTAGTCCTAGTCTTGAGTTTAGGTTTTGTGAGTTATGTACTCTGTAGCAATTAATCAACTCTGTCATTGCATACTAAAAGCAGTCATGTGCTCCAATAAATCTTTATTTACAAAAACAGGTAGCAGGGTGGGTTTGGCCTGAGGGCAATAGTTTTGCTGACTCCTGCCCAAGTTCAGGATCCACAAACACAATGAAGCACAATTGGGCAAGAATACAAAAAACAACAGTAAAAAGAGTTACACCAGAGGAGATCCTCCCCTTACCACTGGGTTTTCTCCACTCCATACTGAGCAGTGGGCAGCAGTAGAATTTCCCAAGTCCTATAGAATCATGACATGCTCAAAACTGTCTTTTTAAAATACTCTCACGTTTTAATGCAGTCACATTTGACTGACTATAGAATTCTAATCTATATGTATAAAAGCCTAAGCGACCTTTACGACTGAACAACTGGAACGACCAGAACGACCAGTCGACCAGTTGCTATGACACGCACTGATTACCAGGTGGCAGATGCTCAATGCAGGAGCTTCCCCCTGGTGGTCAGTGCACTCCCACAGCCAACCTCCCATGGCCAGCCAACCTCCCCTGGTCCTTCCCCCTGGCTGGTCCCTCCCCACAGACGGCAGCCAACCTCCCGCCGTCCCTTCCCACCCGCCATGCACAAATTTGTGCACCAGGTCTCTAGTGTAAAATAATTTCCTCTCAGACTCAGAGACTGTTCTGTTGTCTTCCAGTATCCTGTATTGATGATGCAAAAATCCATTGACATTCTGCTTCTTATTTTTTTTGTAAGTAATCTTTCTTTTTACTCTGGGAACTTTTAGAATTTTCTTTTGATCTTAGAGAGAAGAGAAAAAAATCAGCAAGAAAGTATAGTAGATAGGAAACATAAAGGAAAATGTCAGGATATGATCTGACCTGATTGTATGAATGGATTAAATTCCTCTAGCAATTTACAAAAAAACCCTCTATTTTTAAAAAAAATCAAATCATATATATCAAATGAACTACAAAATGTCTGGAGGCTATGCTAAATATAATCAATAAATATTTACTCAAGGGTCTTAGAGTTTACCGACTGGGAACATAGCTAAGCAGAAACCAAGAAGTGTCCCAAAGAAGAAAGCAGAGTAAAAAGTTCAGCAGGAATGTTATTACACAGCAATAAGTAAATAACACATGCCAGAAGGCTAATAACCACTCCCAAGGGGAGGATGACGGAAGTGATGGTGTGTAACTTCTAAGGCTAGGTCATAAAAGACAATGTAGCTTTCCACCTTGCTCACGAAAATATTTGCTCTAGAAGCCTTCAGCCACTATGTAGGTATCTGGCTACCTTAAGCTTGACATGTTGTGAGTAGTCCAAACTAGCACATTTTGGGTGAAAAGGCCCTGGGACTATAAGAAAAAAGAGAAATGCCCAGTTGGTCCTCAATTGTACCAGGACCCTCCTGATTCAGCTCCAGCATCTATCTGACTACAACACAAATACTGAGCCAAAGTGTACATGGCTAAGTCTGTCCTGAATTCCTGACCCACAGAAACTGAGAGAGATAGCGTGTTTTTTTAAGTGCAGGGTGTCTTACAGTCGACAGGGCAGAGTACGTAAATGCCCTGCTTGCCTCCTTCCACAACCACACCAAACTTACTACTAATTATAAAACAATCCCAGAGAACCACCTGAAGACTAGCTAAACAGAACTCTTATAACTAAGGAAGTAAAGAATAAGCCACATGGAGACTAATAGGAGGGTCGAAGACATGAAACAGTTTGGTCCCACACCCATGTTTGGCCATTAAGAATCAGGAGTGATGGACACAGACACCAGGGGGGTAAGGGCATGAGCGGGAGGTGGGGGGGGGAGAGCAAGGGGGGTAAGGACACATATGTAATACCTTAATCAATAAAGAGAAAATAGAATCAGGAGTGAGCCCAACTGGGTGGCTCAGTTGGTTGGAGCGTGACCCCATCCACCAAAGAGATGTTGCAGATTTGATTCCCCGTCAGGGCCAATCAGTGATTCTCTCTCATCATTGATGTTTCTCTCATCTTCCTCTCTGAAATCAATAAAAAAAAATTGTTTAAACAGAAAAAAAAAACACAAATAAAAGAAAGCAGCATGGAAAGTTCTTTCACAGAAGAATCCTAACAAGGAACTGTTATGTTGTATAAACTTTCCCAGAAGATAAGAAAAGATACAAAGCTTCTCAACTCATTCTTTGATACTATTATAACTCTCATATTAAAACCAGACAAGGATATAGCTTAAGATAAAGAAAATAAAACTCTAAGCTAATGTCACTCCTGAACCTGTGAAAGTTCTAAGTATAATATTAACAAATTGAATATAACAATATATCCTATATAATAAACGGCGAATGCCGAAACCGGTTTGGCTCAGTGGATAGAGCGTCGGCCTGCGGACTGAAAGGTCCCAGGTTCGATTCCGGTCAAGGGCATGTACCTTGGTTGCGGGCACATCCCCAGTGGGAGATGTGCAGGAGGCAGCTGATCGATGTTTCTCTCTCATCGATGTTTCTAACTCTCTATCCCTCTCCCTTCCTCTCTGTAAAAAATCAATAAAATATATTTAAAAAAAAAATATTTGAAAAAAAAAAATAAATAAACGGCGAATATGCAAATTGTCCCCTTGGGAGTTCGACCAACCTGGAGTTCAACCGCTTGCTATGACGTGCACTGACCACCAGGGGACGGTGCGGAATGAAGGAAGGACCCGGCCAGCGCCCGGCAGCTGGGGAAGTAAGGCCCCGATCAGCCCTGATCACCAGCCAGGCCTAGGGACCATACCCGTGCATGAGGAAGCGGGGTTTATTCCAGATAAACATGGTGCATTCAATATTAGGAAATGATTCCATGTAGTATTTTTGCACTGAAAGATTAAAGGATATAAGCCATGCGATTATTTCAATAGATAGCCAAAATAGAATTTTAGAAAAGTCAACACCCATTCATGTTTAAAAAACTTAAATGCCAGGGCTGACCAGCAACCCCTGAATGACGAATGAACAGATTACTCAGACACAGTTTCACTTTGGGGGAGAGGGCTAAGGGGTTTGCCCAGCTGAAGAAGCCAGGCCACCTTGATTGCCTGCCTTGTTAGGCCTTTATTGGAATTTTTATCTTTAGATATAATCAGTAGGGTGCGTAATCTTGGGAGGACACATGTTTACATTATCCTCTAGACAAGGGCATCCAAGGATTAAGCATAAGGATTCCAGTAAACACCCCAGGGTCTGCATGTACACAGGCTTGTTTGGAAAGGTCAAGGAATAATTAGGGGCGCCGCCTTCAACACTCCCTTAAGTCTCCCCGAAGTCAGAATTCCAATAAGGCAGGTGGCCTTCCACACACTTCCCCTTTATCAGAATGTCCTCCTTACAACTTTCCAACCAAGTCTCTTGTGCTCCCCAACACTTAAATTCATAGCAAGCTAGAACATGCAAATCAACTTTTATATGCTTCTAAATTCTATAAGTATTTAAGGTAAACTTATGTGTTCATGCTTGTTTAATTTAAAAAATAACAAGCCCTGGCTGGTTTGGCTCAGTGGATGGAGCGTCGGCCTGCAGACTGAAGGCTCCCAGGTTCGATTCCGGTCAAGGGTGTGTACCTTAGTTGCGGGCACATCCCCAGTGGGAGGTGTGCAGGAGGCAGCTGATCGATTTTTCTCTCTCATCGATGTTTCTAACTCTCTATCCCTCTCCTTTCCTCTCAGTAAAAAATCAATAAAATATATTAAAAATAAAAATAAAAAAATAAAAAATAACAAGTCATGCACAAATGATCAAGTTATATGATCAAATTTATTGCATAATTTCCTAGCTCTTCACTTTTACATCACTTTTTCACAGACTTTGTTACAAGATCAAAAATAATACACACTTCCAAATGTGTAAAAATAATTGGAATGAATAAGTATGATCTGTATAAATTTATTTCTTCTTTGATTTTTAAAACATATTTATATACTAATTAGAATTCAGGGCCAACATAACTCATTACATTTCAGTATACTCACACACATGAATAATTAGTTTGAATAATTTCATTGTAAAGAAACTTGTGAATTCTTAGTAAATATGATGGTTCTGGCACACAGCTTTAAAGTCATTCTTAAAACTTGAATATTCTTGGCATATGAAGAACTACACTAGAATATCCAGAACATGGGTATTCTGTAAGGAAAAGATCATCTTCTGAAAGTGAAAACAGAAAGCAATGAAATTATAACACCAAAAGCTGAAGAAACAGCTTACAAATGTACTGTTGGAAAACTTGGAAGATGACCAATCCCCATGTCAAGAACATGGCTGAAATGTCACTAATGTAAAATGAAATGGCACTGTAACTTGCCTGGCACATTGAAATGGTGCTTATGGAATTCGTCACTGTTTTCTAATACTATCCAAGAAGAGGGTGCATTGATTCTAGAAGACAAACAACCCTAACCTTGACAGAAATGTCCCCAGAATTTTTAAAAAGTGAATTTTTAAGACTTAGATGGCTTAATGGAAGTATTTTTTAAGAGACTCTAACAATCAATGTCTTATTCTGTATCCAGCAAACAAATTATTAACATGCAAACTGGTTTTCAGAGAGAACCTGCTGTACAGGTAACAGGATCCCATTGTCAAGTCAGGTTTATTTCACATTGCAATTACTTAATTTTCCATCGAAGAGACCAATGTATTGCTTGTCAGTTTAGTTAGTGTTTCTCAGTCCTCTATAGTTCGATCACCTTCGAGCCACTTGATGAAATTCTTTCTGAACCAGTATTTATGGGGCATGCAGTGCACATGCACAACTCAAGAATTCTAAATTCAGAGTAGATCACAAGGATTCCTCTCTGCATGAGGAGCCCCTCAGCCTCATATGAAAAATGGGGGAAAGCTTTTTGGGATTGATGGTATGACTAACACCCTGGACAAAGATGGGGTCCAAAATGTTCCCTTGCCTCTCATTACCAGGTATTTTAGGAGAACAGAAAACTCACCACTAGGAAAGCAAGAGATATGTAGCCCAGGCCAAGATAAACAGGTGGTTTCTTCTGGGACCTACAGCCAAGTTCCATGGCAGATGGACTGTGGTTAGACTTCTTTGGGAGGAAAATGTTCTCTCACCCTGTTGTCAGAGGGAAAAACAAGAGGAATAATGGTTAAATGAAGAAGAGAAAAGAAACTTCTTTTTCTTTAATTGGTGTTATTAGCCAATATCTGAGAACTACACCCATTGGGTCTGCCAGGTTATATGGCCACAGAAAAAAGCTGGTAAAATGAGGAAAAAAGTAGTAGAGCTGGGAGTCAGGGACCTCTTTTTTGGAAAAAGAAAGAGATACTGTGATAACTGGGAAACGGAGGTTTTTGTTTTGTTTTATTTTTTCTTTCAAATGAGAGAGGTTCAAATATGTTTATATGCCAAGGAGAAGTCAAGAGAAAGGGGGTGTCTGAAGGTTCAGAAGAGAGAAGGTGTGATGGCTAATGAACAGGACCTAAGGAGAGAGGTGGGGAAGGGGAGGGGAGGATGTGGGATGGATCCAGAGTACAGGTGAGAGAGATTCACCAGGGGAAGAAAGAGGGATACCTCTTTCCTTGAGGCTGAAGAAAAAAGAAAACATGCGTGGGTGTCTACATATGTCAGGGTAAACCTGGTCATGCTGTGGTAACAGCCTCCAAAATCTTCATGGCTTACAATAAAGGTTTATTTCATACGCTACATGGCCAGGGCAAGTTGGCTCTGATTCGGTCCACATTTCAGGATTTAGGCATGTGGATCAGGCCCTCACTGGAATACTGCCATCTTTGGTGGCAGAAAGAAAAGAGAGAATGGCAAATCATGCATGAGTGCTCAAAGCTTCTGCTGGGAGGTGATGCACAACACATCACATCAGTTCACATTTCATGGCTAAAGCAACTCCCGTGATCATGCCTGAGTTCAATAGAACAGACACATAGGAGAGGAATGAGGAATATGGGTGAGCAATACAATAGAGAGGGGCTTTGAATATGGGCAAACAACGCAATCTATCACAAGGCCCATCCTGCTTTTGTTGGTGATAGAAGTTGCTCCTTCATTCATTCAATAAGTATTTATTAAGCACTCCTGCTTGCCTTAATCCCAGCCTCTAACGATCATTGATCTGCTTTCATTGTAGAACTTCTAGAATTTTAAAAATGAAATCATACAGTATGTAGCCTTTCATGTTTAACTTCTTCAAGGAAACTAATCTTATGTTGAGGCTATGAAAACAACTTACAGGTTAAAAAAGGCAAGGAAAGTAGTAAGGCTCACCAGTCTGAGCGCCCACCTACTTTGGCTTCATCCTAAATACCAATTCCCAGGAAAAATTGAGTCTTATGTGCTGGTTATATTTTTCTAGAACTCATTAAAATAATTATTAATGTTAAAAATGTTAATTTGAGCACATCTCAGATAAGCAAGCCTCACTTAGGAAAACACTTCATTAAAAGATCTTGACAACCTTTTATACTTCTAACACATTCTCTCAATCATTAATTTTGGCCATTGAGTCTTAAATAAAGTGGCCATTAGCAAAATGTATAAGTAATTATAACTCCCAAATCTCCACATATAGCATCATAACATGCAAGTCCACATTTACCTTATTTTTAAAGATAAATTCAAACCTTTTCCTTTTTGCTTTCTACCTTTATTTCCCATTTTATTTGGTTGGGATAAGAAAAATTTGTTTGGATATAAGGGAAACCAAAAACACAACTAATAAGGTGGGAAGATTGAGACTTGCCATGCAGCATACATAGATTGGGAAGACTTCCTGCAGAATATGAGATTTGAAGAACTGGAACTTTGCTAGCCAGGGCTTTGTACTCTAATGTAATTGGGAGAACTCTACAGGAAGAGTTCTATGGTTGTAACTCCCCCTTTCCTTAACTTCCTTTTCCCCCCTTATATGAATACTCCTCTATCTTGGCACATAGGCCAGAATGTGCATGTAGCTTGCTATGTCTGCTTGTACTGGGTTGCAACCCCTTTCTTTTTCCCAAATAAATCCTTTTTGGTGATGAAACACCTGGTTGATATTAATATTCAGTTGAAAACAGGAACATTTTGCAACGTAATGCCTGTAGACGACCCATGTAGGTGCAGTAATTCTTCCTACATGTGGATTACTGTATCCGTTTCCATTAAACCACTTTCTTTCCCAGTTACTCTGACACTTCCATACTTTTAGGGTAAGAGTCATCAGTTTTCTGTGTGTCTCTGTGATTGTGGAGGACCCAGCAGCCTGAGTTATTAAAGAGTGCTTCAGAGATGGTTAGCAGATAATCAGATCTATGAAAACCCTTTCTGTAGATGAGGCCTTTTCTTTAGCAAATTAGAACTCTAATGGAGGTTTGAATAAGAAAAAGGCCTAACCAATGAAAAAGTTCCTTTGTTATTGTTTGTCTTTGTGGTCATTGTTGCTGCTTGGTAAGGCTAGAGGACGTTTTGAAGGTTGATGGATAGGAACAGCGTCATGACTTGCAGCGTCATGTGGGTGAGCCCCACATCTATTTCTCCAGTGTTTTTTTACTGAGATGAAATCAGGTCAGGTTGGAATTCTGAGGCAACTTAGAAATACAAAAGCGTACCAAAGGCTGTCTGGAAGGGTATGTAGGAACAGGAATGGTGTAGTAACACCCACTTGGCTTGATCAAATGGACGTGTCCAGGCACTCTGTGGGATATAAACACCGAGCTGGATGCCCAATCCACCCTGCTTAGATTAATCCAGGGCTTTGAATAAAGGGGCGGGTCCATTTGAGTCTTTGTACTTGTCGGGTTTTGTCACGTTGTAAGGACCTATGAGAAACAGTTTCTCAGACTTTCTTACATGCTACTAGGTATGCTAGCTGTTATTCTTTTTAAAATGTTTTAATTGATTTCAGAGAGAGGAAGAGGGGGAGAGATAGAAACATCCATGAGAGAAAACATCAATCAGCTGCCTCCTGCACCTCCCCCCAACCCCCAGGATTGAGCTCCCAACCAGGAATCAAACTGTGACCTCCTAGTAGTTCATAGATCAATGCTTAACCAATGAGCCACACTGGCCAGGTTAAACTGTCTTTCAAGGAAGGCCATTTCAAAATGAAATCGTGACTTTGTATATGGTGATAATTTCATAGTTCTAGTTCTAAACCCCAATTAATTCAAAATTGGTCCTGCTTATGCACGTAGTTGCATATAGACCAGTGGTTCTCAACCTTCTGGCCCTTTAAATACAGTTCCTCATGTTGTGACCCAACCATAACATTATTTTCGTTGCTACTTCATAACTGTAATGTTGCTACTGTTATGAATCGTCATGTAAATATTTGATATGCAGGATGATCTTAGGCGACCCCTGTGAAAGGGTCGTTTGACCGCCAAAGGGGTCGAGACCCACAGGTTGAGAACCGCTGATATAGAGTGTGCCTAATTCTATCATAGACAAATGGTGATTTCTATTGGTAACATGACTACATTTTCCTCTGAAGATTGCTGTGAGGGTTTAAGTCACTAATATGTGAACAGGTCTATGACTGTCCCTACATTTAACATGTCAGTGAAATAACATTTTTACCTGTACTGATATTAAACTTTCTCACCTTAAAACTTCAAATTCAATTCAAATACTGCAAGATCGAAGTTTATTTTGCTTTTTTAAAACAAAAATGGTACCATAAACAAAGCCCACTTTGTAATTAGAATCCTTTCCCCCTTGTATAAGGCAGCATAGAAAAATGGTGAGTTATACAAACATGGATTCCAAGAAGCTAAGCAAAAATAATTTTTCACTTAAGTAGGCTATGAAAATTTTAAATGAATAAAGAAAAAAAGCACCAAACTGAAAGGGACAAAAAGGATCATTTTCCTTCTCTGAACTGCACTGCTTGAACTAAATTAACAAAATCTCCCAAAATAAAAATATTTAAGTAATTTATTTGCATGTTTTTAAAAGTACTTTTCCCCAGTAAATACCGGGTCAACAAAAACAAAAAAAACAACTGCTTCTTTGTTTTATTTTAAACCTTGTTGCTGAAAATAATTCTAAGTGTATCGGTATTATTTACTACTTTAGTGAGTGTCTAGCGATATCCCACCCCTTCTGTGAATTTAGTTCTAGTTCTAAACCCCGATGGAATCTACCTATGGAATCTACCTATAGATGGAGGCAAATGTCCAGAATCTGCAGGGACTCCAGAACACAGCTGGACCACAGTCACTTTTGACTGAAGAGGTCTCCGTTTCTTGTGATGAATCTCTCTCAAGTCACACTCCCCTTCTTCACCCATAAAATAAGACTTCCGCCAACTTGAAGGACAGTCTATAAAGTCCCTGTATCCCTTTCCATTAAACCACCTTCTTCCCAGCTACTTGTGTCTTGTAAAACCTAAACCTTAAAATAAAATTTAAAAAAAGCAGGAATTGACTGCGTGGACAAAGGGAATCGTAGTTTTACGCAAAAATGCAACCCCATATGAGCACTGAGCAAATGGATGGTTGCATCTGAAGTCATCCGACTGGTCACTTGGCGTCTTCATGTGGAGGTTTCCCAAGAGTTAACGATCGTAACCACGAGAAGTCAGTTTCGCACCGTCCAAGACTCGGCCCGTTGCCCTTTACTTCTAGGCAACATTTGTTTCAATTAAGTCGTGTCTCCTCATTATCTGTGAGGACGGAATTCATCCCCTGCCCTTCGGTGCAGGCGATTTTTTCCGGGAAAATGAAAACATCCCTCCAGGGATCAAATAGCTCAACCGTAGAGCCGGAGGAAGGCGGGGCCCACGTGTCCCATGAGAGGGCCCTCAGACCCGCTCCTCACCGCAGGCCTGCAGCTGCCAGAGCGAGGGTTCGGGGTCAGGAGAGGCCAGCGGGATGGCGGCCACAGGCTCGGTCCCCCCGCCACGCCGGGGACAACACAACGGGAGTAACCGCGGGACGGAGCAGGCAGTGGCGCGACTGCAGGACTCAGAACACGGGCCGGGACTGGGCACGACAGGAAGGGGTCCGCGAGGCTGGCGCACCGGGACTGCAGGAGCGGCGAGGCTACCCACGGCGCCCTCCGGTCCCGCCGGGAAACGAAACCCCGGGTCCCGGGCCCGGCGGCCCCACGGCCTCCGGCTGAACCGGGGTGGGCGTTCCCCAGCAGGGAGCGCGTGCCTCACGTCCTCCCCTCGGACTCGCCCCGAGAAACTGATAACGCACGCCCTGCCAAGCTTTGGGGCCGCTTTACACTCCCTTGGGGATGGGCTGGGCGAGCACCAAGTTGAGTCCGTCCGACTTCCGGGCTTG